>NC_133412.1:154335000-154662500 GCF_049350105.2 Macaca mulatta | reverse complement strand
CCTTAAAAAGATTCAGGGCAGATGGGAGAAAAGACAGAGGATAGAACAATTTCAATTCCCTATACCCCCTCGGTTCTAACCAGTGCCTCTCCTCCACAGTGTGGAGTGACTGCTGGTGTGTCTTTCAATGAAAATCTCTCAGACTAAAAACTGGTGTCATTTGTCCACATATTAACGGGGCATATGGATGTTCTTATAACAGCCTCTTTCTGTATGTCTGAATTAATAAATGTAAAACGTTTGGAATAGTGCCTAGCAAATAATATGCACCATAAAAATGTTAGGGTCATTATCATTATCCAGCCTCATCTCTCTAGCTAGGTATGAACTTCCCTGTAACCGAAGAACTAACCACTTTTATCTTTTGTTTCCTCCCCAAACACCTAGCACGGCGTTTTTAATAATTTGTTGGTGTAATTAAGACCTTAAACAAGTTGCTCTCCCTTTGAGAGCTCATGTAAGACCACCGAGAGGTTGTGTGTAGAGTCCGATATGAGTCCACAAAACTATTTGGCGCCCGCTGTTTACAAGCCACTGTCCTGAGCCTACGCCCTTTGTAGAGTCAAAAGTATCAATAAACGAACGTAAGGCGTGAGGCCAGGTGAGCAATGATTCCCGCTCCTAGGAGGTCTCAACCACCAGCCCGCAGGCGGAGGGGGTGGGACTCCAAGGCGCTCCCCATTCCCCGCCATTTCCTTGTCGCTCGAAGCGATTCTTTCCGCGTTGCCTTGTGCCTGGACGGCCGGCCCCACTCGGCGCAGAGGGGAAGGATCCCGTCTTCGGGGTCTGGTTGGGACTGAGGGAGCCGCGGGAAAGTAAGGCCAGCAGATCCCCGCGGCGCCCGTCCCGTCCCTCCGCCCCGGCTCCCCGGCTGTCCAATCAGGGCGCGGCTCGGGAGCGCGCCGCGGCCAATCAGGAACGGCGGGAGCGGCGCCGGGAGCCGGCGGGCGCAGAGCGAGCCAGAGAGTCTGGAGCCGGCGGCGGCGCTGCGGCCGGGCGGGAGGTTGGCTAGAGCAGCGCGGCCGGGTGGGTATCCTGCGGCCAGAGGAGCCGGCTTTCCCGCGGCGACCTTCCGGCGGACGCCGGGGACCCTGCGGACCGCGGCGCAGGTAACTGCACCCCGCGCCCTGCAGCAGGAGGGCGAACGCGCCCCCTGACAGTGGCCCCGCAGGTGGAGCGGGCGGGGGGCGGGCCGGCCGCGAGGTCCTAGCGCCGCGGTGCCCCCTGGCGCCCCCCGAGCCTGTCCGGTCGGGCCACGCGGAGGCCCGGCGTTTCCACCAGCCGCGGGCGTCCCGGGGTGGGAGAGGAAGAGGGGACTCTGCTTAAGGCAGGTGGGGGTGGAGGAGGACTCCTGCGACCCCCGGCCCCATACACAGGCACTTCTGGCCGACGGGTGTTTTCGAGATTGGGACTCCCAGGGTGTCTTCATTGGCCCGAGTGGGGAGGCGACAACAGGTGTCCCTGGGGACGGTGCTTTCCCTACACTCCCCTCGCCTGAAACCCCAGCCTTGGCGCCGCGCTCCACCTTCGGGGTGTCGGGAGGCAGGACCCCAGCCTGGCCTCAGGCGCTCTGCCCGCTGGACAGCGCCCAGAGGCGGCCTTGAAGCGGGTCTTGGATGGAGTTTCTTCTGCGCGTTGCCAAGCAATTTGCCGGACACCCGCCTCTCGCTGGGATGAAGAGTTGAAGATGAGAGAGTGTGTGTGCGCGCGCGTGTGCGTGTGTGTGTGCATTCGTGCGTGTGTGTGTGCGTCCGTGTGTTCTGGTGCAACCTCTACTGGAAGGAGCTGCCTGAGGGCTGTGAGTGAATTATTAACTGTGCTTTTGTGCAGCTTCTGGCCTCTGCCTGCCTCCCCGCCTCTCCCGACGCTCCCCGTTTCCCCCTCGGGCTGGTCCTTCTTGCTCTCCGTGCCTCCCTCTCCTGATCTGTAAGGTGGTGATAATGATTGCACCGGCCTGATGGCATTGTTTTGAGGATTGTATGAGCCAATGCCTGAAAAACACCGAGCACAGCGCTAAGCACTCAATAAATACCGGCTCTTATTATTTGTTATACGGAGTGGATGGGCTTTTAAAGAGTAAATCAGACGTGTCCAAACTGGCCTAGCAACCTTTTGCAGCTCTGAACAGCTTTCTACACTTGAAAGGAAAAAAATGCTATTATTAATGAGACTGATGATCTCTTTAAAGGTAGCATATCCTTTTGGGGGGTGGGGCGGTAAAAAACCGATCCGCTGGAATGGTGAGAGAGATAAATGCATTCCAACTAGTAACTGAGAAAAGCTTTGTGACCTTGGAAAAAATTAGTATGACTATTGTGTGAAAATAATATCATGGTACTTTGTTAAATGTTCACCTTTCATTAGCATGGCTGATTTGGGGGAAGTATTTGAAAGTTTTATACCTTTTACTCCTCGCATAAACAAAAAGGTAAAATTAAAAAGAGAGGGAGGGAGAAAGAGAGAAAAAAAGACTCAACCACACGACAAAATTCCAGTGGCTCATAGAAACCTAAAATTGCAGTTGCTACTTTTAGGTGTTTTTTTCCTATGCCTGACCTGGGTGGTCTGGTTTAATTCTTTGTCACTGTGTCACTTTTCTTTTCTTGGTTAATCTGAAAAGTCAAATAACTGGCCCCTTTTATTTTTCTTTTTAAAACTTAATATCTCGACATGTAACAGATCTGCTTGGAGTTCTGAACCCCCTGCTCACTTGCTTCCTACCCTGTGACAAATGCAAAAGAACCTTCTCAAAGCTTCTCTAGGGTGATGTCAATGGGAATCTGTCTTACCACACCATACTACCCCCTGCCCTCCAACCCATAGGTGAGGACCTGCGGAAAGGATGCAAACAAAATGCCCCAGTTCTTGTAAGGTCTCCTGTGCTTTTGCCAGGAGCCTTAGAATGAATACATTGACTTAGAGGAAATGCTTATCTTCTCAGGGGGTAAGAAGCCCACTTCCAGACGCAATCTTTCAAGTCTCAGATTAGCATGGCAGCCCTTTCAGTTGTTGATAAGGGGACTTTTCCTCTCTCCGGTGGCGTGGGAGGATCTGAACGCTTGCTGTTGGGGGAGAGTAAGAGAGATGTGTTGGGCGGGGCAAAGACTCCTGAGTTCAGAGCCAGACTCCCACCTCCTGAGATCTCAGAGTGTGACTGACTCTGGGAAACTTCAACAAATTGCTTTGTTTTTCGGAGCTGGGCTTCTGCTTTAAAACATGAGTTGTTGAATTTTAAATTTTATTATTTTTTCTTAGAGGTTGTTCTAAGTATAGTACTAATAAATGGAGGACCCCTGGCACAGTTCCAGGGATGTGGTTACAGGTCTGTAGCATCCAGAGAATATCTTAAAAGTTATACCTGGGAAGGACACAAAAAGCTTGACCGAAGGGTAACACTTGAGCTGAGTGTAGAATGAGGAGCAGGTCTCTTGTGCAGGTAGGGGTGAGGTGGAATTGGAAAGAAGGTGGAGCAGAGAAGACATTCCAGACTGAGAGAAGTGATCAAAAGTACTATTACAGTTGGCTTACAGTAAATAACAAGAAACCCCCAAATCTCAGTAATTTACAACAACCAAAATTTAGTTCCCTCTCATGCTGCATGTCCAGTGTAAGTCAGGAATAATTTTACCCCTCATTTATCATCATTCTGGGACCCACTGAGGCTTAAGAAACAGCCTCTCTCTGGGACAATGTGGATCTTATTTATGACAAAGGGAAAAAGGACATGATAGAACAAAACGATAGCATCTAAAGTCTGCTCAGAAGTAGCAGCTGTCACTTCAGCTCTCCTGCTCTTGGTCAAGGTAACTCATGTGGGAAGTCTGCTGTCCGTGGTATGGGGAAGTCTACACCAGCTGCAGACCGCGAGGTATGGCTGAGCAGGAGGAAAAGTGCTGAAGGAAACAAGGTCAGGAGGTGGCCCAGTGGCGGATGATGAAGGACCCTGGGTCGGGTCCCAGGGGATTGGGCCTTTATCCATTGGCAGGGAGCAGCCACTGAAGAGTGTTGAGTTGGGCTTTGACAGGGTCAGATTTTCCAGCTGAACCCACATTTCTAGTGGCCATGTGGAGAGAAGATTGAAATAGGTGAGCTAAAAAGCAAGAGGTGATAAGGGCCAGGGCAAATACCGTGGCCTCCAGTCTCTCTCTCACCATCTGTGACATGACTTCAAATTCCACTGCTGGAAACTGATTTAGTTGGCTCTTGAGCAGCTTGCCTTCTTCACAAGTTCTCTCCTAAAATGCACATGCTCTCTCATCTTGAAGTTGTTATTTTATGTCACCTGAAGCAGTGGATCTCAACTTTAGTGTGCATCCGAATCACCCCGAGGGCTTGAGAAAATGCAGATTGCTGGGCCCGGCCCCCTGAGTTCCAGAATCAGTCCGTCTGGTCTGAGGCCTGGAAATGAGTATTTCTGACAAGTGCTCAGGTGATACTGATGCCGCTGGCCCCACACTTTGAAAACCACTAAACTAAGGGGACACATTAAGATGTGGTTGAGATAAATACCAGAATGGAAGAGTCCAACGGAAGGAGGAAAAGGGCTGGAAGGTCTCAGCATTCTCCATGCAGCAGTTTTGCTGAAGGCTGGCTCTGGCCATGAACAGTAGGCTCTGTAAGAGTAACTGAGCCTCTAGGTGTATATTAAATTGCAGATGCAGTGCTCGTAGTGAGAAAATGAAAAAAGCTTGGGTCCAGAGAAGAAACATACAAGTGCTGCTTTGTCCCATCCCTTTGTAATTTTGCCCAGACTTCCCATCCTATCATCTAGCACACACCCTTTTGTCTGGCTCCAGACCTCTAACTCAAGCCTGTCCACATATTCCAATCCTGATCCATCACACTTCTTGTCATTCCAGCTATAATTTCTTCTGGAGCTTAGCTTTCCCACTGGGTGGACATTTTGGCTGAATTTTGATATAGTCAGACCAAGAAATTGCTTGCTTTACTTGAGGTCACTATCATAATTAAACATCTGTGCCATGTGGTCATACAGATTGTGATCAGTCCCCCCCACTCCCAAGATAAATAACCCCCTGAGAACCCAAGATTGTCCGTGGTTTGGCTTATACTAAGAGATGGAGCAAGTTACTACAATTCCCCCTAACTGTGACTCACCACTCCTGTAACAACAGGGCATGCCAGAAATGGACGTAAAGGAGCAAATATGTTGGGGTGTGTAACGTGACACAGGAAATAAAACACAGTGAGAGTGTCTTTTTTTTAACTATATTTTTTCTCATTCGTAAGCATGGCACAAATTTGAACTCGACCTAGGGTCGCAATAAACCAGTGGTTTGCCACCGTGTGACAGAGAGCATGTAAATGCATGAAATACTTCTAGGATCACCATTCTAAGTGCTGGCTACCAGATTAGGATATTTGTTTCAAGGTAGGATGAGTGCAGAATTATCCATCGGGGTGTGAATAGAAAATTCTAGAAATTCTATATGCATTTTATTTTTTTGAGATAGAGTTTTGCTCTTATTGCCCAGGCTTTAGTGCAGTGGTATGATCTCAGCTTGCTGCAACCTCTACCTCCCAGGTTCAAGGAATTCTTCTGCCTCAGCCTCCCAAGTAGCTGGGTTTACAGGTGCCCACCACCATACCCAGCTAATTTTTTTTTTTTTTGAGACAGAGTTTTGCTGTTGTCGCCCAGGCTAGAGTGCAGTGTGCAATCTCAGCTTACTGCAACCTCTGGGTTCAAGCAATTCTCCTGCCTCAGCCTCCCTAGTGGCTGGGATTACACGGATGCGCCACTGTGCCCAGCTAATTTTGTATTTTTAGTAGAGACAGAGTTTCGCCGTGTTGGTCAGGCTGGTGTTGAACTCCTGATCTCAGGCAATCTGCCCACCTTGACCTCCCAAAGTGCTGGGATTACAGGCGTGAGCCACCATGCCTGGCCGTAGGTAATTTTTCTATTTTTAGTAGAGATGAGGTTTCACTGTGTTGGCCAGGCTGGTCTTGAACTCCTGACCTCAAGTGATCCGCCTGCTTCGACCTCTCAAAGTGCTAGGGTTACAGGTGTGAGCCACTGCATCTGGCCTTCTATATGCATATTAAATGTGTATAAAATAAATATTATAATGAGCTCATATTATAAAATGAAGTGAGTGAGATTTGAAAAGATCCTTATTCCAACTGAGATTTGAGAGACAAGCCATACCTTGAAGGTGTGCTTTCTGAAACAGGAGAAATTCTCCCAGGATTCTGTGTACTTTCCGAGAGGTGGATGAGAAAGCTTAGAACTGTAACCTCTGTCCTAGAGGCCTGAAGCCAACTGTTTCCCTCTCCAGGTCATTTTGGAGAGCCAGCAGTTTTTCACAATCGTGCACTCGTGGCCTCAGTACTGCCCTCACTTGATCTACTCTATGGTGAACTACCACAGTTCCCTCCAGCTCAGGTTTCCAGGAAACCTGGCCTAAATTTTCAAAAGGTGCAGCTGCAGCAAACAAAACTGTGGATGTTACTCTGAGAGCCAGTGAGAGAAGGGACACTTAAACCAGCCAGGGGGATTTAAAATGCTGAACAATTCATTAGAAGGTGCTGCCATCCCCACTGGATAACATTTACCCAGCAATTTGATATTTAAGAAATGTTAAGTGTCAAATCATAGAAAAATATTATCTTCTATTATCTAGTTATATTAAATGCTTATATATCATATACATATATATATATATTTTCACATCTCTAGCACTTTCAGGAGGTAGACTTTTAGTGTTATTGCTGTCTTTCTGAAATGCAGTAACAAAGATAGAAACAGTTGGCTAAAATTCTATAGATAGATAGTAGTAGGGCAGGATTGAAACTTGAATTTTTCATTCATAGTGTACAACCTTTGTCACCCCAGCTGGCTGCCTACTAACTTGGAGTGGTGCCCTGAAGTGGCCTCACTGACTGGCAAGGGGTGGTCAATGTTCCCTGTGATGTTTCGTCACAACGAGGAGTGTGAAGCCGCTTTGCAGATTGCTAATGGCTCAGGGAAACCTTTGGGAGTTATGTTCACTTGAAAGGTATTGACCATCAGCTGAGTGCAAGGCTTTAAGGAAAACGCTACGAGGAATTCAGAGAAGTATTATGCTCAGTCTCTGACACAGCCTCTATGCTGAGAGAGAAAAGACATAATATTTATATAAAATCAGTGGTAGTTAAACCACAGCGAGACCAACAGTAGGCCAATAATCCAATGGGCTATCAAGTGCTGTGAATTCAGACAGTGAGTCTTTCCCAGATTGTGCTGGGCTGGGAAGGTTCAGGGAGGAGCAGCTACTCCGGACTGGATGGAGAAGTAGGATTTAGCTAGGTGGGAACCGTAGTCTTTAGGGGAGGAATGGATCTAAGTGAACTGTGTCCCTGCCCTGGTCCACAAGCCTTTTCAGGTCTATTCACTGGACTACTGTATCTGAAGTAAAGGGGTCAAGTGGGAGAGAAGGGAAGTCGGAGCTACATGACTTCTTTTTTCTTTTTTTTGATACAAAGTCTCACTCTGTCACCCAGGCTGGAGTGCAGTGGCGTAATCTCCGTAATCTCCGGCTCACTGCAACCTCTGTCTCCTGGGTTCAAGCAATTCTCCTGCCTCAGCCTTCCAAGTAGCTGGGATTACAGGCTCCTGCCACCATGCCTGGCTAATTTTTTGTATTTTTAATAGAGACGGGGTTTCACCATGTTGGCCAGGCTGGTCTCAAACTTCTGACCTCAGGTGATCCACTTGCCTCGGCCTCCCAAAGTCCTGGGATTACAGGTGTGAGCCATCACGCCGGACCTAGATGACTTCTTAAAGCTTTCCTTTCTTGACTGCCATCGGACTATTTAATCTTTGCCGAAATTATCAAAAGCACTAATTTGAGTGACTCGCATAACCTCCTACAAATGAAGCCATTCTGTGATTTATTAGTAGATAAATAACACTGGACTCTCATTTGGCCCTCTTAACGTGTTCAATGTATTAATAGGAAAGCACTTTGGAGCTAAGGATGTCAAACATCTATATAAATAAAATCTAATCCTATTATAAACTCTGTCAGACTTGCAGGCAGTTGGTCCTACTCCATTTGCAATCTAACCTGGAAAGGTCAAATGACTTGTGGAAAGTCATGCAGAAATCGCTTAGTGCTTCTGTAATAACTGACCCCGCTTCCCCTGACATTTGGCGGTGTCTAGCTTAAGTCACTTCACATATCTCCATAAGGTTAGTGACGCTAAGAATGACACTAAGATGACACTAGGGCCCTTGTCATCTATATAGCATTTCTCCTACTCATATTATACCCCATGGGGGCTCTCAGCTGTGACCCCAAAGGGTCCTTGTTAATTTTAAGCTTGGGGTGAGATCATTGTATCCTCCTCTGTCAGGCTTCTCCCTCGCTTTCATTGAAAGAAGGTACCGTTGTAGTGCTATGTGTCCATGCAAACACAGCATCTGAATGAAAGGGCATTCTGAAGCATTTTCCAGGCCAAATGCCGAGAAGTATGGTGGGACCATCAGTGGCTTTCTATCTACCTGAACTTTGAAGGTAGACACTAGACCCTTGCCAGCTTGATAGTCCCTCCGTTGGCTGCCCTTTGAAGTTAGCTAACTGGTTTAAAAAGCCAAATGGGATACTTTAAATGAAAACGGACTTTATTTCACTGTTTGCCTTAGAAACGGAAAACATTTGTCTTAAGTTTTTCTTGGTTTTTGTTTCTGTTTTCTTTTGAGACAGAGTATCATTGTGTCACCCAGGCTGGAGTGCAGTGTCAGGATCTCAGCTCACTGCAGCCTCCGCCTCCCGGGTTCAAGTGATTCTCATGTTTCTCCTTCCCGAGTAGCTGGGACTACAGGCGTGTGCCACCACGCCCGGCTAATTTTTGTATTTTCAGTAGAGATGGGGTTTCGCCATGTTGGCCAGGCTGGTCTCAAACTTCTGGCCTCAAGCAGCCCACCTGCCTCAGCCTCCTAAAGTGCTGGGATTATAGGCGTGAGCCACCATGCTTGGACCATTTGTCTTAAGCTTTTAAAAGATAATGCCGTAGTTAAGTGGATAAGGCTGGGGTGATCCATATTTGGTAGATGTTGTTTAAAAGTTGTCTATCATGTGAACTCAGAGCTGTCAAAAATATACTTTGTGTTTTTCCCCATCCTTGCCAAACATAAAATATTCATTTTTTTCTAAATCATTCCATGTCCCTACATTTCCCTCCACTTCAGACTTTGAACCGTTGAAGGGCGGAAAACTTTTATCATTGCTGAAATTATCAAAAACACTATCAATAGCTATCATGCATTGAGTTTTACGTCCTCTGCTGAGTGGTTATACCATGTTATCTTACTTAATTTGCACCTCTGCGCTGTAAGGTCAGGAGGAGTAGCATCTCATCTAAGGAGTGAGACAAAGGCTGGAGCTAAGTACTTTGTCAAAGGTTGTAATGGAGCTGGGCTTTAAACCTACCTCTCTTCGTCTCTGAGATCTAGAAGCTATGCCCTGAGTCACTGTGGTATCTGGAAGCAAAAGGAAATGTGCTCTAAAGAGTTAACAGGGGCTATCTGTGCACTCTGGCCACGCCCTGGGAGATGGCTGGTAGGAGGAAAACTGCTTTTGTTTTTGCAGGGCCAGTTCACAGTATCAGTAGGGCAGTCAAAACGCACTTTTTTTTTCTCTCTCTCTTTTTATTTTCCTAACTCATCCTTATTATTTTTGTTACGATCTCTAAAAAGGTGGTAAGTTAGGGAGTGAGGATCTGTTTGAGTAAATCCAGCATGTTTCTCAGTCACCACCCATCAACCTAATTGGCATAGGCGGAGCTGTGCTGTCTGCAACACAGCAGGCTCCTCCAGCTGTGCCATCCATCACACTCAGGCACCCTGGAGCGCACATGCTCTGCTTCCGGTTGATTTTAAGTTCCCGATCCCTGAGCGGGCCTTGAGGAGGCAGTCCCAAGGAGTCAGAGTTGTTTGCTGTTGCATATCAGACTCTGGTCTGGGTGACTTGGCTGGTCACAGCACAGTGCTCCTCTGGGCCCAGGGACTGTGGTCTCTCTGTGATTTGGTTGCCATTTTCCTATGAAGAGGGTAGAGAATATGCACCCAGTCAGGTCAGGCACTTTGCAGAGGTGGGTCCTGGCTGTAAGAAAGCCAGAAAAGAGGGCAGGTTCATTTATACACGTATGTTTCTACTCATAGGAAAACAACTCACGAGGCAAAAAAGTACATCTCATGGATGGAGCAGGGCGAAGTGGTTACAGGTACAGACTCTGGAGCCAGACTGCCTGGGTATGAATTGTGCAGTTTCAGGTAAGTTATTTAATCTCCCTGAGCCTCAGTTTCCTTATCTCTATAAAGGGAACCTACTTCATAGGGTTATGAGGATTATATGATAATTTAATTAAATGAGCGGTAAAGCACTTTGACGTCAATGTCTGAGAGATGAGAAGTATTACGTAAGTGTTTATCAAATAACACATAAAAATAAAGCGATAGGTGAACATCATGGTATGTAGGTTACACAGTGCCGTGTTAGACGAAGCTTACATGACTACCTCAGTTAAGGTACTCATGGTCAGTTATGCTCAAATGACATCTTATGAAGTGTCCTAGGGAAACTAGCCATTTTAAAGAATCATGTGAGAAATATGTTTGTAAACTGCCTTTTTGTAAAATGAACATGAGAGAAACTGTGTCAGAGGAAGAGAGAAGTCAAGGTTGGACGACTGGATGTTTCGGGCAAGGGAGACTGGAGAGGTAGAGTGCCATCATCTTGGATGGGAGGGGTTTCTGCCGCAGTAGTTTCAGGGGAGGGAGAGTCGCTGGTCAAATCTGGATGTGTTAGGGGTGAGTGTCTTGTTAGACGTTGAAGTGAAGATGTTCAGTGGGCACTAGAAGTCAGGTGAGAAGTCAAGGCTGGAAGCATCTGTGTGGGGATCCCTAGCTCGTAGATGGAATCTAAAGCTGTGAAGGAATGAAGGTATTTTACAGCTGGAGAAGGGGTCCTAGGATTGAATCAGGGGGCATTCTAGCTTTATTGGGAAAGTCAAGCTGGCTCGAGTTTTCTAGTTTGTGCTTTTCTTCACTTTGCCAGTGTAGAATGAGGTATGGACCCGTTGGCATTTTCTTGGGGTGGTTTTATCATTGAGCTCTATAATGCCATGGTTAAGTGCCTGAGTTAAGACTGGGGTCGGATACCATTTGACCTCTTACTATCTTTGGGCCCTTGGGCAAGTTACTTATTCTCTGAGACTCAGTTTCTTTGCCTGTGAGATGAGAACTAGTGGTTAAAAATGCCCATCTCATGGGTGTGAGGGCTCAGTTAGTGCGACATTGATGCTATGAAGCTGTTCATCACTTTATCTCTTGAAAGATTCTCACCATTCATTACATTTGTTAAAAGTGAGGAGTGGTGACAGTCACACATGTTTAAAGCCCTTTGAATTTGCCCTAAGCTGAAATCCACATTTTAATTCAACTTATATTGCTACTGTTTTTCTTCTTTTAAAAAAGTAAAAGAGGTCAGGGAGATACTATAAGTAACTACACACATATGCTAGCGACTTAGGTTTTCTCTGTAATTGAAACATTACATCCAGTGATCAGATCTGGCCTCTGCATATGGTAATTGCTACGAGAATCACAGATGCTCAAGCATTCAGAGATATGAAAACTGAAACACAGAACAAAAGAGATACCACTGGATGACAGTGTTTTAGTATTATATATAATAACCTCATGTTTGCTCTTTGCCACCATGAGCCAGTTAAGAGGTTTCTCTCATTCTTCCCTAAGATACTGACCAATCTTCCCTACCATTTTTTTTTGTTGTTGTTGGTGGAGTTTCATTCTGTCGCCCAGGCTGGAGTGCAGTGGCATGATCTTAGCTCACTGCAACCTCTGCCTCCCGAGTTCAAGTGATCCTCCTCCTTAAGCCTCCCAAGTAGCTGGGATTACAGGCATGAGTCACCATGCCCGGCTGATTTTGTGTTGTTAGTGGAGATGGAGTTTCCCTTTGTTGGCTAGGCTGGTCTCGAACTCCTGACCTCAAGTGATCCACCCCACCTCCTCGGCCTCCCAAAGTGGTGGGATTACAGGTGTGAACCACCGAGCCCAGCCTTCTCTACTGTTTTAAATCCAAGTTTTACACTTGGTTGGAAAATTCCTCTAATACATTTTATTTCACTCAGCAAATAATAATATTCTGAATCTGTTTCTAAAAAACTCTCACTCTCAAAGCTAAATAAGAACCTAGAGATGTGGAGAATCACATTCTGAAATCTTGTCACTCCATCCTCTAATTAGTATGTCTGCTGTGTTTGCATTTGTGGTTTATATGCTTTGAATTTGTAGCTTTTCTGTTTTGCAAGGGTTACTGTCAGTGAGATGGCTACCAAAAGAAATACTGCTATTAGTGGTGTTGGGACCAAATGTATGTAACAGTGTGGTGTGTTTCTAAATCCCTACTGTGGCTTTTGAGAAACCATCTCTAGATGGTTGTGGGTGACGTGAGGACTGAAAGAAAAAAACTTTAGAAACAGCAAAGCAGAAACATTAATAGGAAGGAGCTTCCAGTGATTAAATTTTTCTTTTGGTCTTTCAGGTTGAGGAAGTAAGGAGAGTAGGCATAAATGGTGGGAAATTTCCATCAACTTGAAAAAAACAATAGAATACATAATTCTTAGCCACTGAGATGAGAGCCCAGGAAGTCACAAGGTCAAAGGATCCTGTCCCATTTGTCTGTGGTGACAGTCTCTCCTCCCCCTACAAGAAATGCCTTACCCTTAAATAATAGAAGTGCCCCTGAGAAGTTGAAGAAATGCATGCTGATGGAATTTTTAAAAATCAGATACATTTTAGAAGTGATTTTACTTTTCTATATTTTCCAATTTATTTTTATTGAGAGTATATTCTGTTTATAATAAAAACAGAAATCGAAAAAAAATATATATTTTTGATACGGAGTCTTGCTTTGTCGCCCAGGCTGGAGTGCACTGGCGTGATCTTGGCTCACTGCAACCTCGGCCTCCCGTGTTCAAGCGATTCTCCTGCCTCAGTCTCCTGAGTAGCTGGGGTTATAGGCGCGCGCGACCACTCCCAGCTAATTTTTGTATTTTTATTAGAGATGGGGTTTCATCATGTTGGCCAGGCTGGTCTTGAACTCCTGACGTCAAGTGATCGCCTGCCTTGGCCTCCCAAAGTGCTGGGATTATAGGCATGAGCCACCGCGCCCGATTAGGAAAAATAAATTTGAAAGAAGGAAATAAACTAGGAATGTGGGAATGAGTGAGTTGTCACATTGAAAGGTGCTCATTTGCTCACATTTTATAATGTGAGAATTCTTTTGTCCTGCAAGCTGTAACATTTCATAGCATACCTGCTGTCCATATTTAGAATTTACTTTAAACGTAGGGGATGTCAGTAGGGCATTTCATGTATCAAAACCTCAGACTCCACTCTACCAAAGCAGCCAAGCCTCACTCAACAGACATCGACTCTCACGCTGTGCCAAGCCCACCCAGCGTGTCCTGGTTCCTTGTGGCTGTCCCTGGCAGTTGGAGACACCCACACGCCCCTGCCTTCAGTCAGCAGACACAAACTTGGGATGCGTCTGTTTCTTGTTTGTGAGAGGCCTGGTTCACAAGGATAACATCACGATCAGCCTGGGGCCCCTATGCAGCTGCCCCATGAGGCCACTGCAGCAGCCTGCGTTTTAGCCTTTGGCTGGGCTGTTTTGGTTTTATGCCCATGTATCAGTTTTGTTGGGGGAAGAGGGAGGGGAATGATTCTCAGAAAAAGGAAGGACATATCCTCCGCTTTGCTGAAAACGGAAATAAGGAATTATCAGTTCAGGGTCAGTAGAAGCCACAGGGCCTGGCTTCCTTCTGTTGGGCTCCTTTGGAATGATTTTGTTTCGTCTTGAAAGGCTCGAAAGCAACTTGAGCCAGATAAATTGTTCTAGGGTGACAGTTTTTAACAGGGAGTCCACAGATCCCTAGGACTTTGAGAAGTGTGTCTGCGAAGTGCCTTAAATTATAATTAATGTTGCGTGTACTTGTATTTTTCCAGAGATGAGAGTCTCTGGCTTAAATTATAACTCGGAGATTCAGAGAGCTATAATTTTTTGTTTAAAGGCTGAGAACCAGTTTCAAGGAGAGGCCTTCAAGTCTGAGTTGTACATCTTGATCTTGGCCCTAACTTGAGAACTCTTTCTGATTGGTGACTCGTGTATGTAGTGATAATATCAAGAAAAGTGTGCAAAGCACCTTAGGTATACCTATAGACGGTCGTGTTGCAGGAAGATGAAGAAGGTTTCACTTTTTCAAGTGCTGGCAAGCTAGAAATCTAGAAATCGTTTTTTTTTTTTTTTTCTTTGAGACTGTCTTGCCCTGTTTCCCAGGCTGGAGTGCGGTGGCACCGTCTCATCTCACTGCAACCTCCGCCTCCAGGGTTCAAGCGATTCTCCTACCTCCGCCTCCTGAGTAGCTGGGATTACAGGTGTGCACCACCACACCCAGCTAATTTTTTGTATGTTCAGTAGAGACAAGTTTCACCAGGTTGGCCAGGCTGGTCTTGAACTCCTGACCTCGTGATCCGCCCGCCTCAGCCTCCCAAAGTTCTGGGATTACAGGCATGAGCCACCGCACCTGGCGTGGAAATCTAAAAATCTTAGGTGGACCCACAGAAACCCATACACTTACTGAAGCCCATGCTGCAGAAAGATGAAGGTTTCACTTCTTCAAATGCTGGAAAACTGGGAATCTAGAAATCCGGGACCCCTGCAATTCTGTCCTAATGCCTCCTATTCTCTCCTTTCTCAAGCCCACTCAGAGCTCCCTTAATATTCTGTATTATCATAGTATTGACTCGTTGGAATGAACACAAATATCTCTTTTACCTGGTGTCTTAGCATGTTTGTGTTGCTGTTAAGGAACACCCGAGACTGGGTAATTTATAAAGAAAAAAGGTTTATTTGGCTCATAGTTCGGCAGGCTGTACAAGAAGCGTGGCACCAACGTCTGCTTCCGGTGAGGGCTTCAGGTTGGTTCCACTCAGGATGGAAGGTGAAGGGGACCCAGGTGTGCAGAGATCACATAGTGAGACAGCAGAAACGAGAAAAAAGGGGAGGTACCAGGCTCGGTTCAACTTCAGTTCTCATGGGAACTGAGTGAGAACTCACTCCTGTGAGAATGGCACCAGGCCATTCACAGGGATCTGGCCCCATAATCGAAACACCTCCCACCAGGCCCCAACACCCACATTGGGGATCAGCCTTCAACAGGAGACTTGGAAGGGCCAAACAAAGCATGTCCAAATCATAGCACCTGGTCTTCTGCTGAGTTCTGAAAGAATCCAGGCCCTCATGATAGTGACAAGATAACACATTTATAAGGAACTTCCTCCAAGTGGCTGTTTACCCTGTGCCCAACACAAATGACCTTCCCCAGGTTTCCAACCTTGGTTCTTGTTTTTCCTCTTATTATTCTCTCTGAGTGACCCAGTCCAAATCCCTAGCTTCCAGTGGCCTCTCAGTCTGTGTTTTTAGCACTCATCTCTCCTCTGAGCTCTAAATCTGCCTATTTAACGGGTCCTAAAGACAACATCTCAATGTGGTTGTCCCACAGGCCCATCAAATCGCTGGGCCTAACGCTAAACTCATCACCTCCCTTCTACCTCCCAATCATTCTTTCTCCTGAAGTCCTTATCTTGGCGAATGGTACAGAAATTGATTCAGTTTTCCAAAGGTTTTTTTCGTCTACCTACCACATCATTACTTCCACAATCTCAGTGAGTCCAAAAAAGATTCCCTCCCCATATCTTGATGACATTACGTCCTAAATGGCTATAAAAGCACCTTTCCTCTCTATCCCGCATCTTGCGATGCCTAATCACTCTAATTACTAGCTGGTCTTCTCACTCTCCAGTTGATCTCCCTCATTGCTTCCAGAATAACCTTTTTCTAAAAAACAAATTGGGTCATGTTATTTCCCTGCTTAAATTGTTTAATCGATCTCCATTGCATTTATGACAAAACCCAGCCTTCTTGGCGTGCCTACTGGGGCCCTGTCTGACCTGACTCCTAGCTCTCCAGCCTCCTCTGTCTCTCTTCTCCTTCTGGCTCATTGCTTCGTCAAAGGAAATCACCTATAGTTCAGAAAACGTATCTTTTCATTCATCTTCTGAACTCAGTATGGGCATACTACATTTTTAATGCAGCTGTTTTGAGTGGAGGCCTTGAAAACACTATTACGCTTCACATTCCGAGCTGGGTAACAAAAAGACATCTTCACACCATGTCAGTGCTTCATTCCCTCCCTGCCCCCTAACCTATTTCTAACATTAATGCTGAATCTCAGGCCATCCTTGAACATGAACCTATTTCTGAGCCTCTCATCCTCCCTTCACATCATGCCTTATTCATCTCTCCAGATCCCACCGTGTCTGTAACACACACTGCAAGGGTTGGGGTCGGTGATGGGTGATGTTCGGGTATGAGGTTAGGGAGGGGGCAGGTCTGGGGATGGACGTAGGAATCAGGGAGGTTGCATACACCCTTTGGTAGCAAACAATAGTTTTGCATGTTAACATGACTGGTTAAGCATGGCTAAGTGCAATGGTACCCTCTGAGTGACCAGCTGGTATTGTCATGCTTTGTTCTTACAGATGCCATCCTGCCAGCTTGGAATGTCCATTTTCTCCACCAGTGACCCCTGCCTCACAGGACTAATTTCTATTCATCTTTTGACCAGTTGTTACCTTCCCTGTTACTCTTCACTGACCCCAGATTGGGCTAGGTGTCACTCCTGTGCACCCATGGCATAGCTACATTCTCCTGAAGTTGCCCTGATCACACCGTACTGTGATTATTTATTTGTCTGTCTCTCTCTCCAAGGCAGGGGCTGGATCTTAGTCCTCTCTCTGTTCTTCGAATTTCACAGGAACATCCCTAGCAATAGGAGATGCTGAATAAATGCTTATTGAATGAATGAATGAATGGGGGATGTTCTGTGACAGACTTCTAAAAACCTGCAGAAGCTCCACGAGCATAAATAACCCAGAGTCCAACAAGACCTATTACATCATCTCTTTATATTCTACGCATATGGCATTGCATACCAGCATTGACTCTTATCCAGATTTTAACTTACCGTCTTGGCTACCTCTTAGGCACATCTCAAACCCTCTTAACCCTGCCTATCTGGGGACCACTGGACTGAATCATTCTGCCATCCGAGGCTACTACTGCAGGTCCTTTCACTACTTCGGAACTCATGAAGTACTACATTGAAGGGTGTGGAATCTGGATTTCTCATGTGCTGCTAAAGGAGCTAGAAGATGCACCCCCAAAATGTGGGGAGTTGAGCCAGCATGGTGTGAACTCTGACCAAAGGGGAATAAGAGAGATGGGAGCTGGCAGGTACATTTCCTGTCCTAGCACCAGCCCCTCCAATGGAAGGTTTTGAGGTACCATAGTTCCCAACAGCCTCTCTGACTCAGCAACAAGCTGATTCTTGTGAAGCCATGGCCAGTTTAGGCCCATTCCATCTTATGTTTGCTTTCCCTACCTCTCTTCTCTTCTCTTACTTGGGCTTCCCTGGGATTGCTGTAAAACACTAGCGTAGAAGCTTGGCCTCAGGCTCTGCCTCCTAAGGAATCTGTCCTAAGACATGTTCACACCTGCTAGTATTTCCCTAGAGAATCATGGGCCAGTGGAGGTGGAAGAGGGAAGAACACTATGCATCAGGTGGTCTTTAGAGCTTGTATGCAGCGGAGCTTGCCTGGAAGTTCAAGGCCTCAGCCATGCATCCGCTGTCCTAGGCTGTGCAAGTGAGTGGTGTTGGCCACCCTCATTTAGGGGAATTGGGCAGATGGATGCATTAGTAGAAAAAGATCCATCATTTGGAGCCTGTGAACTTGTTCCTCTGCAGGCTGACCATCTGTTCCATAATTTCCTGTTTTTAAAAATCCCAATTTAAGAAATCAAATACATATATATATATAAAACTTTTATGTCAGTGATACAGCTGTGAAAATGGATCCTTACCAATATTTGTGATACATTCTGGGTTTAAATCCTAGCTTTGCCACTTACTGCTTGTGTGACCTTGAGAAAATTGGCCAGGCCAAGCCTTAGTTTCCTTAACTGGAAAAGAGTCATTAATAATAACAGCTTATATCAGGACGTTGTAAAGATGGGACAAGATAATGCATTTGTAGGCCTCAACACAGTACTGTATAGAGTAAGCACTCACAGGATATTAGTTATAGTTATTAATATTCTCTCTTTAAAATAAAATATGAGAATGATACAGTGTTAATCCTGGTATAGTAAACAAATTTAAGTTTAGAGTTTTTTTTTTTTTTTTTTAATTTGTAGAGCTTAGAAAGGTTTTATTTTGATTTTAAGAGGTATTTTCTTGGTCTGAAACTTTTTTCTAGGGAATCAAAATCTCAGACCCAGTTTTAATCTTGCTAAAAAGGGTGAGAAGGCATGATAAAAAGTTTCTACGGAAGTGGTGTTTACCTGCCAGGTATTTTGTTTTATTGGAAATGTGTGAGAACAACGTAGGGCTTGAGACTACATAAGTGTATTTCCTATCTTCCAAATATTTTTAAGCTCTTTGTAAATAACTTTATATCAGTCCCAAATTAATAAATTTTGTGGAAACAAAAGCAGAAAGATTTTACAGTGTTGCTGTGGTCATTCAGAGAATTTGTGGTAGAGAAGATCCCAGGAACTAGCCTCTTGCCCCTTACCTGAGGCGAGCTTCAATCTGTGCCAGGTAAACAGAAAAGTACTTCCTCCAGGGAAGCACATAATCAGGATTAACAATGTATATGCTGGTAACTTTTTGCCTTTTTTTACAAAGCTGTATTAAGAGTCATTAAACTTTGAACTGTAATCTGGGTTTATTATTAACTCCTTACAATCAAGCTTCCAGTTTAACTGTTCTACTTCATTCCACAAATGCTTGTCACTTTCTGATATGGTTTGACTGTGTCCCCACCCAAATCTCATCTTGAATTCCCACGTGTTGTAGGAGGGACTCGGTGGGAGGTAATTGAATCATGGGGACAAGTCTTTCCTGTGCTGTTCTCATGACAGGGAATAAGTCTCACGAGATCTGATGGTTTTATAAAGAGGAGTTTCCCCTGCACAAGCTCTCTGTCTTTGCCTGCTGCCATCCGTGTAAGATGTGACTTGCTCCTCCTTCCCTTCTGCCATGATTGTGAGGCTTCCCCAGCCACGTGGAACTGTAAGTCCAATTAAACCTTTTTCTTTTGTAAATTGCTCAGTCTTGGGTATGTCTTTATATGAAAACAGACTAATACACTTTTCTTCTGTGTAATGGCACTGAGCACTAGAAATGCTGCCAGGAAGGGCACGGTCCATCCCTCCATAAGCTAAACTCTGCAAGCTTTCTCAAGTCACCAGTGACCACCAAGGCCCTTTATGTCTCTCCTCAGCATTTGACACTAGAGAAAACTTCTTCTTTTTCAAAATTCCCTCTTGCCATCATCGCCTGGAGTCCTCTGGTTTTTTTCTCTCTCTCTCTGCCTGGCTGTGTCACCTGAGAGTCTAACTTCCCCCTTCCCAGCCCCGCTCCCTTATGTAGGCATGCTCCAAGAGTCAGTCATCTTCTTAGATCTTTTTACTTCCCCTATTGATAACCTATTCATTCCCTTGGCTTCATACATTGTTTTTTCTTGGATGACTCTAAAATCTAACTTTTTACCTGTGATTTTTCTCTAGGCACCAAATCTACATTTTCACAGTCTTTGCATCTCAACATATCCCAAAAACTTATTTCCTATCCTGTCCCCAATTAATTGCACAGTTTAAGGGACCACTCCTAGTTTCCTTAGAGTATGTGTTGAGGTCTTCTCTGCCCTTACCTCAGCTACCATGGCAGTACTATTCTATTGCCCAAGCTTAATTGCTATTTCCTTTCACTGTTGTTTCTTGTATTCTGTTGAGTAAAGAACAAGCCCAAGGATTCCTATGGCTATAGGTGTTTTCTCTACTTTCATGTTTTTGCCCAGTCAAGGTTTTCTCCTGAACATTCAACATTTCTTTGCTTTTCTACAGTGTGGATGGTGACGTGGGAGGGCCTGCGCTGTTGCAGGACATGGGAGCTAATAGCTCTGGGGCAGCGTCAGATAAGAGAACCTGGTTTATATTGCATCGTATGTGAATGGCACCTCCTGGAGTTGTGCAACACAGTGCTGTGGACGTGTAAGCATGCAAGGGATGGAGTGTCACTGAGTCCTTCTGGGATGCCAAAGGCTTGAGTGACAGGAACAAGTTGAGGGGAGTTGGCAGTTCAACCCGGAAGGAAAGTTTGAGTTTTACAAAAGAGGAAGGGGGAAATAGTTTTTCCTCTGCGTCATCTACCTGGGGGAATAAAACCCTGTGTTTTTCTAGACAAATCTGCATCGAGCTGACTTCATTGTAGAGCTACCCACCAAGCCTGAGATTTGTGGCCTGGAGCTCTGTTTTCCTCTAATCCTTGTTATTCTTGGTATAGAGAGTATTGGCAGGAGCTCTAAACATAAAGGTTTTGTGTGCCTGCAGCTATATTGATAAATTAGGATAAAACCACTCTCATGTCACAACTGGACTCCCTTGGATATGGTTTTCCTAGGGTCCAAAGAGGTTGGTCATAGCTCTGGTCACAGTGCTGCCTCCTGTTGACTGAAATGGCCCAGATGACTTGGCCACACCAGCAGTAGGACACCTTGGCTGATACTTATAGCAGCAGTGTCCTCTGTTCAGGGGCCTGTGTAGCACCCAGACAGGCAGGTTGCCACCTTCCACTGCACAGGCTGTGTGGTATACACTCTTCGTGAGCATGGCTCACATAGATGACCATGGGAATGTGCCCTGAAGTTGTCCACTCTGGTGACCCTGCCTCCGGTACCTTCTCTCACTGCTCATTTCCAGGCCAACCGATGTCTCGCATTGAGCCAGCTAGGCTCTTTCCTGTCTCAGGCTGAAGCTCACACCACTGCTTCCCTTTTTTCCCCAAATTTCTAAGGTCTCCTCCTCCTTTGCACTTTCACTTCCTGAAGGCCATGACCACAGGAATGAAATCAGCAAGTTCTTGTTCTCTCTCTTGACCAGGCTAACTCCTCCCAACCTTTATGGGTAGAAATAACGTTGGTAATAGATAGCATTGACTGAGCGCTTATTATTCATGAAAAGGTTTACCTGCAGCATCTTACAGAATCTCTGAGGTAGATAATACTAGATGAAACTCAGGCTTAGAGCATTTCAGAGACAGATGTTCCATGACTAGGGTTAGCAATGGGGGACTTGGCCTGCTGCTTGAAGAGCTTGTGCTCTGAAGGGTATGCTAGGTATCCTCCTGTGATGCAGGTTAGATACAGCCTCTTCCAGGAAGCCGCCCTGGGCTCCCCACACCCTGCCCCTGACCTTTTATCATGCTCCTTAGTATCCTGTGCTGTCATGCAAGCTCAGGGCCTCTTAGAGGTGGTGGAGAAGAGACCTATGTTCCTTGCTTTTTCTGAGTTCCCAGAATATTAAAAACTGAAGAAGCTCCAAGACAGGATTAGAAAACTATTATGATTTTTTTGGATATATTTTCTTCTCTGATTTGACCAAATTAAAACCTTAAATTTATAACCATATACATAGAAACCCACAATTAATATAATTCTGCTATGTGCAAGGCAGCTATAGGCGTTACAGTATAATTTTTTTTTTTTTTTTTTTGAGATGGAGTCTCACTCTGTTGCCAGGCTGGAGTGCAGTGGTGCAATCTTGGCTCACTGCCATCTCCGCCTCCCGGGTTCAAGCAATTCTCCTGCCTCAGCCTCCCGAGTAGCTGGGACTACAGGTGCACACCACCACCACACCCAGCTAATATGTGTATTTTTAGTAGAGACGGAGTTTCACCATGTTGGCCAGGATGGTCTCGGTCTCTTGACCTCATGATCCAGCTGCCTTGGCCTCCCAAAGTGCTGGGATTACAGGCGTGAGCCACCGTGCCTGGCCACAAAAGATATTTATTGAACTGTGTATGCAGAATAACCTGATATTGGGACATGAATTTAAGGTTGTAGGAGGCACATCTTGTATCAGTCCTTTTGGTGTAATACTTGAAGTCCTTTGTGAGTATGCGATCGTTGGCTAATTGGCCTTTCTGGAATCTGGATTGTTTTTTTATCCCTAACATCTAGCAGAGGGTCAGGGCTTGGCACATTGGGGGCTCTAAATTCGTCTTGGTTGATTGAATGAATGAGTCAGTGAATTGTCTGTGAACAGTCTCAGACATCAGAACGATTTTAGTTAGAATCCCAGACTACTCTTTACTACTCTGACCTGGAGCACGATACTTAACCTCTCTGACCTCACCTTTTGTCATCTCTGAAATGCTGGTGTTATTAATAGTACCTACCTCATAAGGTTGATAAGAGGAACAAAGGAGGTAATGTACCTCATCTATAGGATGGCAAAAGTAGACTATCATGAACAGTGCTTGGGTCCAGGGCAGGGGTGGTAGGAGACAGGTCATGGGCATCATTGTCAGCAAAGCGAGAGCCACTCCAGCTGCTTCCTTTCTCTGTGCCTTCGTGTCCCCAGCCAGCTATGGAGAAGAAGGATTGGTGATCCTAGGAGAGTCTCCAAAGCACCTGACTTTGTTCCCAGGGCCCTTAGCCCCTTTCCACATTCTGCCACTTGATGGGCAACAATGAGCAGATCTTACCTTTTAAATAACACTCTGCAGCCCAGCAAGCATCCTCACCCACATCAGTCCAGCAAGCATCCTCACCCACATCAGTCCAGCAAGCATCCTCACCCACATCAGTCCAGCAAGCATCCTCACCCACATCAGTCCACCAGGCATTCTGACTCACATTATTAAATGAGGTAATAATCTCATTATCTCAATAATTTACATTATCTCATTTATAATTATTATCTCATTTAATAATTACTCTTTTAATCAATATTAAATGGCCTGCGGTGTCAGGAAATTCCTGCTCTTGTTATATCATTCCTGGCACCTTCTCCTCCCCTAATGGCAGAGTTATCATGGAGGATATCTGTTCTTGTATTTACTGAGTTCTTTGGCAACATCTTCATTTTTTTTTCACATCTAGTATTTAAGGAATCTCATGGAGAAAAGCCTCATTTCAAACTTTTCTGTTTCCAAGTGGCCAGATAGAGAGTGGGCTGCTTGGTCCAGGATCTCTAACTCATGCATGCCCTTGTATTGAAAAGCAGGGCACAGCAGCACTCCCTGTCTGGGACTCCACCATCTTTTCTGTCCATTTGGAGTCACAGGGTTCTCAAGCTTGGATGGAGCTTTCTAAGTGTGAGCATCCACATTGTTCTGGCATGTGAGAGCATTGGCCACTTCTTTTCTTTTGCTACAGATTCTCCCTGGATAACTGGATCCATTCTGTCTGACGATCATGTCCTAACTTGTGTCTCGAGCCTCAAGCTTCAAACTCAAAAGTCCATGCACCTAGTTGACATCTCTCTTGGATGTCTAATGAGCATCCCAAATGTATCGTATTTAAAAAGAAATGCTTACTTTACTCCCAAATCCTAACTCTTTCTCTCTACCCCGGTCAATGGCACTATCACCTACCCTGTTCTCCACCAGAATTCCTTGCCCTCCCTCCCATATAACATTCATCAGTAAGTCCTGAAGACCCTGCTTCTAAAATATATCTCAGATGACATGTCTTTCTCTTTGTCTCCATTGTTTCATCCAGACTCTGGCCACCATCATCTTTTTTTTTCTTTATGCAGAAATAAACCACTTTATTCTCAGTGTTGCTAATAGTTTAAATTACAACAGTAAGAAAGCTTTTAATGTTTGATTAAATGTTGCTAATGTTTTAAATTACAACAGTAAGAAAGCCTTTTTTTCACGTGTGCAACAGATTTGTTTATTTATTAATTTATTTTTTGAAATGGAGTTCCTCTTGTCGCCCAGGCTGGAGTGCAATGGCGTGATCTCTGCTCGCTGCAACCTCTACCTCCTGGGTTCAAGCAGTTCTCCTGCATCAGCCTCCCAAGTAGCTGGGATTACAGATGAATGCCACCACGCCGGGCTAATTTCTTTGTATTTTTAATAGAGATGAGGTTTTACCATGTTGGTCAGGCTGGTCCCGATCACCTGACCACTTGATCTGCCCGCCTCAGCTTCCCAAAGTGCTGAGATTACAGGCGTGAGCCATCACACCCGGCCAACAGATTTATTTTTTAAAGGAATGGATTTTGAGAGAAAACAATGTGAGGCAGAGTATGGAATAGAAAATAAATACAAATGTAGGCGATTTTGCTAATTGTTTTATAACCACAACAAATTAGTACAGAGAATGCCCTGTACAAAACACAATAAAGGTTCAAACATCGAGATGTTCCCTTAGCAAGGCTGAAAATTTCAGTTTCTGGTATTTGGAATTTAGGCTGCAGTCCTTGTTTCTGGATAGACCACTGGTGGGTGGCACAGTCCATGCTTTTAACCAGATTTAAACAGAAGAATGGCTACTTTGCCCAGGTAGAAATGAAGTGTTTGGTTTCATGTGTCGGGTAACTACAGAAGTTCCTCCCCACGATGCAATGTCGTGTGGGGTTGTACATCTTGTTATATTCCTTCTTGATATGAGCCACAATGTTCTTCTCTTTGTTGTATTTCTCCAGCGCCTGAGTAGCACACTCCACCGAGTTCTGTTGCATCTCTTCCGACATGTCCGCATTTTTGATCACGGCCTTTTGGTCACACATGGTTACCCATGGAGAAGGGGGCTAGCCGACTGCAGCGGTCTCCTGGGGAGGTGCTAGCATCGCCCGGCTGGAGCTGCCATCGCTGCCGAAGCCGTGGTGCATCTAAGAAGAAAGCTTTTAATGTTTGACAGAAAGTTTTAAAGGTCACAAAACAATCATATTTTCCCCTTTGCGAAGACTACTTTACATAGTTTCAGCTTGCATGGTCATTTAATTTTTTTTTTAATTTTTAAAATTCTGTTAAATTACAACTATAAAATGGACCATCTTAACCATTTTTAAGAGTAGAGTTCAGTGGCATTATGTCCTTTCACATCGTTGTGCAACTATTGCCACATCCATCTCCAGAACTCTTTTTATCTTGCAAAACTGAATCTTCGTACCTGTTAAACACTAACTCCTCTGCCTCCCCGGGCCCCTGGCAACCACCATTCTACTTTCTATTCTGTTAATGTGACTCTTCTAAGTACTTCATATAAGTGGAATCGTATAGTATTTGTCATTTTGTAACTGGCTTATTTCACTTAGCATGATGTCCTCAAGGTTCATTCATGTTGTAGCATGTATCAAAACTCGCTTTCTTTTTTTTTTTTTTTTTTTTTTGAGACGGAGTCTCGCTCTGTCGCCCAGGCTGGAGTGCAGTGGCCGGATCTCAGCTCACTGCAAGCTCCGCCTCCCGGGTTTACGCCATTCTCCTGCCTCAGCCTCCCGAGTAGCTGGGACTACAGGCGCCCACCACCTCGCCCGGCTGGTTTTTTGTATTTTTAGTAGAGACGGGGTTTCACCATATTAGCCAGGATGGTCTCGATCTCCTGACCTCGTGATCCGCCCGTCTCGGCCTCCCAAAGTGCTGGGATTACAGGCTTGAGCCACCGCGCCCGGCCAAAACTTGCTTTCTTTTTAAGGCTGAATAATGTTCCACTGCATGTATATACTACATTTTGCTTATCCATCCCGTTCATCGTCGGACACCTGGGTTGTTTCAGGCCACCATCATCTCTTCTCTCAACTGTTTTGACAGCCTCCTGATTGTTCGCTTTAATTCCAGTCTTTCCCTTTCCATCCTCTTCTTTGCTGAGTTTCGAAAAAGGCAAAGCAAATTTTGTTGCTCCTCTTTACACTTCTTCAGTGACTTCTCATCATGCTTGGAATAAAAGGTAAACATCTTCATCTGAATCACAAGACCTCGTAGTTCTAAAAACTCATGACCTTTACAACCTCTCATGCCTCTTGCCTACTCTATTCCCAGGTCAAGTTTTTTCTGAGTTTGTTTATTTGTTTTTCTCATCTCACACTCTTTGTGTCTTTGGTTCCCTTTACCTTGAGTCCTCTTCACTTTTCATCCCATGGTGGTTGGCTTCTTCTTATCTTTGGGATGATAGTTAAGTGTCACCTCTTCAGAGACATCTTCTGTCAGTCTATGTATAAGATTCCTTGTTATTCGTTGTCTTCATTCTATTTATTTGTAGGTCTTTTGTTTTTGGTTGACTTGTTTCCTACTTCCTTTTCCCTCATGATGTAAGCCCCTTGAAGGCACGGTCTATGTCTATTTCATTTACTTCTTTTTTTTTTTTTTTTTGAGGCGGAGTTTCGCTCCTTTTGCAAAACCTTGCCAGGCTGGAGTGCATTGGTGTGATCTTGGCTCACTGCAACCTCTGCCTCCCAAGTCAAGCGATTCTCCTGCCTCACCCTCTGGAGTAACTGGGATTACAGGCATGTGCCACCACACCTAGCTAATTTTTGTATTTTTAGTAGAGGCAGGGTTTCACCATGTTGGTTAGGCTGGTCTCGAACTCCTGACCTCAGATGATCCACCTGCCTTGGCCTCCCAGATTGCTGGGATTACAGGCGTGAGCCACTGCACCTGGCCCTCATTTACTTTTGTACCCTGAACATCTAGCTGGTATTTAATAACCACTTGTTGGATGAATGAATAAATATCCTATTTAAGGAAAGAGTGTGAGAGAAGATGCCACAATCGAGTCTACTTTTTCTTTTCTTCCTTTTTTCCTCACTCTCCCCTCATCCCGCCTTCAAAACATTCTAAAATGTTAACATCCCTCACAGTTAAGAAGAATCACTGGTGTGTAATGATCACTCCTGCTCCGGAAAACTGGTTGAATTGCCTCCTGATGCAGAGGCCTCTTGATGTAGACAGGGAGCATACCCCAAAATTTTCCTTAACTTTCTCCACTAAAAATGATCACTTTTCCAGCCTTGCCCCACGTCTCTGAAAAGGCAACCTAATTTTGCAGTGGTCTAAATAAACAAGGCAGGAAAAAAGAAATTAAACCTGGAGAGAGAATACCCAAGTAGTATGTTTCAAAGTGTGATGTGTAATTTTGTATTTTCTGCTGTTTTGCATTGCCTTTGTTTATTCTCTATTATGGATAATGGTTGATTTTAGTTGAAGTTAGTCCCTTACCCATACTGGGAAATTATTTAAAGAAGGCTTTGCCTAGACTCCCAAGATTTTAAACTCTGGAGTATGTTCTCCCATTTTTTACTGTTATACTCCCTTTTTCTTTTACAATCTCGTTGACAATCAGAGATTTTCTTGGTTTATATATTGGTTTTCTGTAAGTGTTTATCACAGGACCACAAAATATGTGTTGAAACCTCACTGTTTGTTAGGTCAGAAGTCTGGCATAGTCTGAATGGGTTCCCTGCTTAGGGTACCACAGGCAGAAATCAAGGGTTGGCCAGTGGTGGTCTCACTGGAACTCAGGGTCCCCTTCAGGCTATGGCCTATTGTTGGCAGAGTTCAGTTCCTTGTGGTTGCGGGACTGAAGCCCCCATTTAAAGAGCTCATTAATTAGATTTGGCTCACCTGGATCATCTCCCGGTCTTAAGGTCAATTAAGTAGTAACCTTAATTACATCTGTAAAATCTGTTTTGCCATGCAATATAGCATAACCACAAGAGTAATACCAGGGCTCAGATATAATGGGGTCATTTTAGGATTCTGCCTACCACATTGATCTCTTTTTTTTTTTTTTTTGTTAGAGTTACATTCATCTGCATGCATCGGAAAGTCTAATTCTAATAGCTTAAGCAAAAATATAATTTTTCACATAAAAAATAGAGAAACAAATGATTGTTGATATCAGTTCAGTGGCTTAGTGACATCAGGACCAATAACTGTCATTCTCTTAGCCTGTCCTTCCTATGATTATTGTAACTCCAGCTATTAAGACCATATTCAAGTTGGGAAGAAAGAGAACATGAGAAGGATCAGAGCTGCATGAACTACATCTGTCTCCTTCATTGGGACAGCAAAACAAAACCAAGACAAAAAATACTTTTTAGAACTATATTTCTCACCGTATCTCCATTTATGTCTAACTAGCTAGAACTTGGTGAAGTTGCCGCCTCTAGGTGAAGACAGGAAAGCAGGAATAGGAATTATAGTGATTGGCTTAACCAGGATGATGAGAAGAAATGGATGCTGATGATGCAGTGAACACTGTCAGTTATACTTCATTTCTGGAAGGCAGAATGTGCTGTCGTGGAAAGAGTGCAGAATTTATAGAGTCAGGAGGTCTTCCAGAGATTGGGAGAAATATTTTCTTTACTTATCTCAGGGTTACTGTAAAAATGAATTGAAATAACCCATGAAGTTCTTTCCATTCTGGAACTATATACTAATTGTACTTTTTGGAAACTGGTAAAAAATAAGACAATTTCATTGATTCTAAGAAATATGTGTGTGTGTGTGTGTGTGTGTGTGTGTGTGTGTATTTTTTTTTGAGACGGAGTCTCACTCTGTCGCCCAGGCTAGAGTGCAGTACCGCACTCGGCTCACTGCAACCTCCACCTCCTGGGTTCAAGTGATTCTCTTGCCTCAGCCTCCGAGTAGCTGGAATTATGGGTGCGTGCCACCACCCTTGGCTAATTTTCGTATTTTTAGTAGAGACAAGGTTTCACCATGTTGGCCAGTCTGGTCAGAAAATCCTGACCTCAATGATCCACCCTCCTTGGCCTTCCAAAGTGCTAGGATTACAGGCATGAGCCACTGCACCCAGCCTTAAAAAATATTTTATCTTCTCTGAAATTAGATTAATTGTAAAATGCATCTAATTTATGTATGACTGTAAAATATAGGTAAGAAATTATCCACATGAGCTCCCCACTGTCACACAGGTAAAATATTAGTATTCTCATTTCAAAAAAAATATGAAGGAGAGTTAAACCAAGATGAATGTACGAAGATGGAATAAGTCAATATCTTCTGAGAGTTCAAGCAACTGGAAAATGTTTTGCAAACTTTAAAGCCTGACCTCCTACCAGAGCCATTCGCTAATGTAATACACTGCTCAGGTACCTGGGGATGTCAGTCAAGGTCACTGCCTCAGGAATGCACCAAAGATCAGAGGCAATGCCTAACCAGTTTTTCAAGCCAAGTGTAACTTAGATTCTTGACTCTGAATGTGGGACCATGGAATTGTTAGATAGCAGAGCCATCGGGATTGATTATTTTGAAGGAAAATCACACAATAGAGTATTTTGTAATTATAACTTTGGGATATACATATATGTATGTACGTACATAAATGTGTGTGTTTATGTATATGCATGTATACACACATATACACACACCCATACACACAAGTAATATGACTTTAGAGAAGGGAAGGCACCTAGGGTTAGGAGATTATGCTGTGTGTGATTATAAAACAAAAGAAGAGGGAGTTCACTTATGGAGAATCATAGATAGATGCTAACTCTGGTCACAATGTGACATTTGTTCCTTTTGGACTTGTTTCTCATACATGTTTGATTTGAGGCTGAGGTGTTCATTCTGTTTCCCAGTTTCCAATGGAAATTGGAAGAAGATTGGGTGGTTTCCTTTTGTTTTTTAAAAATAAAATATTTACTGAAAGAATGAAATTTTTCATAAGTTGAAATAATAAGAGCAAACAACCAGGATCACTCAACTCATTTTCTCTTTTAGGAGCATCAAGGTACCTGTTAATTAAGTGTGTGTGTGTGTGTGTGTGTGTGTGTGTGTGTGTGTGTGTGTGTTCTTCAGTGAACTCTGTTCAGGTTTTCTTAATGAGAATTCACACCCCTCATCAAGGAAAAGAATGTGAAAGAAGGAAAGGGAAGAGAAGCACTGTTCAAGTCCTTAATCTGATTTAGTCTTTCTCACAGGGTAATGGGGCCTTCCAGGCTTCTCTTTGATCTAGCAACTTATGAAACAAGCAGCAGGGTTATTTCAGCTTTCGGATTCAGCTTCTATGGCTCCTGTAGCCCACTGTGACACAGATATCAGTGTATAAAAGCTTGATATTATCTTGTGTCATTGTGCTATGCACAATTCTGAGTGCATAGTAGATAGATGCTCAATAAGGTAGCTGAATATCTTGCGTTAGAAGAACGCTGTAAAGAAATATATAGAATTTATGTAGTCTGTTTTTCCCATTCTTCCTTTCTTTGTAGCTTTTGATTTGATCTTTAGTTGCTTGTCCTTGATTAAGAGAAAACTGAGGCCTTACTTGTGGGTTTGGAGTGGACACCAGGATCTAGTTGAAGGTGTTTCTGCATAAACTCCAAACAGATGGCTGGACAGTGGTTGCCAGTAGTCTCAAACCCAAAAAGTGGGTGTGGAGATTTTCAAAGATGCCGCCTAGCTGAATACCTATGAAAAACAGGTAGACAGGGAAGATGGCTAAAGATTTAACAACCCCTTTTGGACCACCAACCAGGCACAAGTAATGTTTTTGTATTATATAGCATAGCTAACCTAACAAAATAAATCATTTTCCCAGCTCTGGAGCAATGGAATTAATCTATATGGCTGAGTGAAACCTTCCTTTTATTCTCAGATGATTTATAAAATTTCTGATTAGTTTTCAGGACATTAGTATGAAATGACCTGTATTTTAGATGTCTGAACTAGTCTCTCTTTAAAAGTGAGCACAAGTCAGAAAGTAATGTTCCAGAGGAGGACTTCCAGTTCTGGTTATAATTGGTAACTAGCCATTCTGCAGCGAACAACCACAAAACAACAACATCTATGAGGCAACTATTTTCAGGCTTCGGTCAACAGGCAGTACAAGATTTTCTATCCTGAGGTGAGCCCAACACTCGCCTTGGCTCTTTTCCAGGGAAGAGTTTCTTGACTGCAGCATAGTCAGCTGGAGTCTAAGCCAAGCACAGCAGTCCTGCTGAGCTAAGAAAACAGAGATCAGAGTTTGGAGCAATTGAAGCAGCTGGAATCTGTAGGACAGGGCACCAGAGGGCAGAGAGTTGGGGAGCAGAGAGCATGGGGATGGGGAGAGAGGAGCAGAAGTATGTCTGGGTGTACCCAGAGAACCCTTGGCCAATTTAGAGTGCACAGGTGCATACTGAAACCATACAGAGCTTAATGGAATGGCTGCTGGAGGACTGAGAATGGGACAAAGATACTGGACATCAGGCAGTAGTGGAGGACATTGGTGGTCCAGCCCAGCTACAGTAGAAAGAGCTCATTAATGTCTTATTAACATCTCAAGCATCCAACCAAGATATAGAAAGCCTGTGTCTTAGGGATAAGGACCATGTTCTCAAGGAGGGTCTGTACATTTTTTTCTATAAAGGTCCAGTAGTTATTATTGACGAGTAATTATTTTAGTCCCTGTGAGCCATACAGTATCTGTCACAGCTACTCAACTCTGCTATTGTTGATCAAAAGCAACCATAGACCATATGTAAACTAATGAGCGTAGCTGGTAAATATACTAATAATACAACTTTATTTACCAAAAAAGGCAGAGGGCCAGACTTAGGCTGTGGCTGTAGTTTGCCAGCCCATGCTCTAGAGTAAGATTTACTTTAAACTTACCCTAGCAAAGCCTAGAACCAAGCCCTGTGTATTAGTCAGGGTTCTCTAAAGCGACGGAATTAATAGGATAGATTTATATATGAAGGGGAGTTTATTAAGGAGTATTGATCACAACGTGAAGTCCCATAAGAGGCTGTCTTCAAGCTGAGGAGGAAGGAATCCAATCCTTAGAGCTGAGGAGGAAGGAATCCAATCTGAGTCCCAAAACCTCAAAAGTAGGGAAGCCGACAGTGCAGCCTTCAATCCATGGCCAAAGGCCCAGGAGCCCCTGGCAAAGCACTGGTGTAAGTCCAAGAGTCCAAAAGCTGAAGAACTTAGAGTCTGATGTTTGAGGGCAGGAAGCATCCAGCGTGGGAGAAAGATGAAGGTCAGAAAGATGAAGGTCAGAAGACTCAGCAAGTCTGGTCATTCCACTTGCTTTTGTCTGCTTTATTCTGGCCACACTGGCAACTGATTAGATGGTGCCCACCTAGATTGAGAGTAGGTCTGCCTCTCCCAGTCCACTGACTCAAATGTTAATCTCCTTTGGCAACAGCCTTAAAGACATAGCTGGGAACAATACTTTGCATCCTTCAGTCCAATCAAGTGGACACTCAATATTAACCATCATACCCTGTCAAGATCTGCAGGGGAGACAGAGTTTAGAAATTGAGTCCTACAGCAATTAGAGGGCCTTGGGAAACAAATTAATCCAATGAAGTAAAAGACGAAGCTTTATACAAGCTCTAGGTGAGCAGCTCTTGGTCAAACTGCCTGCTGGAACAAAAATCAGTACTCTGCAGAGGAAAGTCAAATCCAGAAGGTCTTTGGTGTATCACCAACAATTATTAGGTGTGCAGAAAAATGAAAGAAAGCAAAAAAAAAAAAAGCCAAACAAACAAAAAACCTTAGGAAAGTATTACCCATAGTCAAGAAAAAAACAAAAAAACAAAAAAACAAAAAAAAAACACAAACAAACCACAAACCAAAAAAGTCAATAGTAACTAATCCCAAATGGTCCAAAGGTCGGATTTAGCAGACAAAGTCTTTAAAGCAGCCATTATAAATACGTTGAAAGAACTAAAGGAAAATATTGTCACAATGAGTGAATATATAAGGCATCGCAGCAGAGAAATAGAAACTACAAAAGAACATTCTAGAATGGAAAAGCTGAATAACTAAGATACAAAATTCACAGGATAAGCTTGTGGGTGAATGGAGGTGAGAAGAGAAAGAGTCAGTGAACGCAAGGGCAGACTAACAGAAGAGATGGAAAAGGGGCAGAAAAACACATTTGGAGAAATACTGACTCAATTTTTCCAAATTTAATGAAAAAACTGACAAACAGATTCAAGAAACTCCACTAACTTTGAGTAAAATTAGTTCACAGAAAACTACATCCAAATGCAGTTGCTGAAAATGAAAGATAAAGAGAAAATCTTGAAAGCCATTAGAGGAAAAAAGACACATTATATAAGCACGAGTAATTACATATAATCAACTGCTCCTTAGAAACATTCAGATCAAAAGGCAAAATACTGAAGGAAGAATTCTGTGTCTTGTGAAAAGTAGCCTTCAAAATCAAGGATGAAATAAAAGATGGACTGCTTTAGAGCAATGCTGTCTATATGCCATCAGGCCAGGTGTGGTAACTTGTGCCTGTAATCTCAGCATTTTGGGAGGCTGAGGCGGGTGGATTGCTTGAGCCCAGGAGTTTGAGACCAGCCTGGGCAACATAGTGAGACCCTGTCTCTATGGAAACATTTTAAAAAATTAACTGGGTGTGATGGTATGCACTTATAGACCCAGCTACTCAGGAGGCTGAGGTGGGAGGATCATGTGAGCCTGCAGAGGTTGAGGCTGTAGTGAGCCGTGATAGTGCCCTGGTACTCCAGCCTGAGCAAGAGTGAGATCCTGTCTCCGTTAGAAAAGGAAGAAATATAGCATGGGCTGTTTATGTATGATTTTAAATTTTTTAGTAGTTTCATTTTAAAACATTAAAAGTGTCAGGTGAAAATAATTTTAACAGTATGTTTTACTTAAGCTAATACATCCAAGATACCATTTTAACATGAAAGCAGTATAAAATTATTAGATGTTTTATACATTTTTATACTCTTCAAAATCTGGTATACATTTTACACTTAAGTGAACAACTCATTCGGATTAGCCACATATCAGTAGCCCCTGTGTCTAGTGTCTACTGTATTGGAATTGGATGATATAATTTTAGATCAAAGAGAAGGGGAAATGAACATATTTCCCTATATGCAGATTTCCTCCAAAGCTCTTTTACACAGAGTGTTTAAATTAAACTTCCTAAAACATTTACCAACATCTCAGAAGAGCTGAAGAGGCTACCTACTGTATATTAAGGCAAATTCATTCATTCATTCATTCATTCGTTCATTCACTGTTTACCCAACAAACATTTACTAAGAGCCATACCCTATTCTAAGAGTTAAAGACATCAAGAAGCAAAAGATCAAGTCCCTTTCCTCATATAGCCACATTAGCAAATAATTTCATTATAATTTGGTAAATGAGTGTAGGTTAAGATAGTATCAGCATTCAGAAGATATGGGGGATAAAGGACCAGTGGGAAGTATGGTACTTTACTTACTGGAAGTTGAGGAGTACCACCATAGATCAGAGTTCTTGATTGCAAGCAACAGAAATTAATTTTGGCTAATATAAGCAGGAAACAAGTCTATTGAAAGGTACAAAAGAGCTCATTGGATTGCCAGATGACTGTCAAACATGGCTTGGAAAATAGGTAGGAGCCACAGGACCTAGCCAGCAGTGAGCAAAGCCAGAGTCACACCATAGGTCTGATTAGGATGCCACACTTGTCACCATTTTCACGGAATTAGGTTGTGCCTGCTTCTGGGCTTGCATCAAGTTTCTGTTGTTCGCATGCCATGCCACTCTTGCATGTGTTCAAGGCCCTTGTACCTTTTAGCATTCCCTCAATATTCTAGCAGCCGTTGAAAAAGCCTGGATTAATTACCAGGACGGATGGAAAGATAATATTTTTTTCTCAAAAAAGAAAGGATTTTGGGTGTTGAGCAGACAAAAAACAATGAGCATGCACATTATAAAGGTTTTATAGCAAAATAATTTGTGTTCTTTATCTTTGCATTCAGTGATTGCCACTTGGCATAAATGCTTGTTGAACCAAGCCTGAGATAATGATTGAGCTAAGACTTGAAGGTGAGCAGGAGCTCATGAAATAAAAATGTAGGGAAAATGTATCCTAAAGATAATATTTAATAATGTATTAAATTAATATATGAACAAGTGATCAAATAGGACAAAGTATATTCAAAAACACAGTCTTTCAAATAACTCAGTTCATCAGGAATATAGGGTTCACAAGGGGAGAGAATGACACATAAGATTAGAGAGTTGGATCAGGGCCGGATTCACAAAGTGCCTGCATTTATACAACAATTTTTATTGAGCTTCTAACACGTGGCAGGCACTGTGCTCAATGCTGAGGGTATAGCATGCAACCCCTGCTCTCAGGAATCCTTTGTTCATTTCTCATACCTCACTTTATCCTGTGAGGAGCCTTTGAGGAGCTGGAAGCAGAGCTGAGGCATAGCCATTTTCAGGTTTTAGGAAGATCACTCCAGCATGACAGGTTGGATAGTAGGTTGGAGCAGGTGATACTGAGGGCAGGAAGACAGGTAGGAGACTTGTAACTGTCTGCGTGAGAGATGATGAGGGGCTGAGCTAAGGCATTGGTAGTGGGAATGGAGAGGGTAGGCTCCAGAGCTCAAACTCGTTCTGAAACTTAGAGCTTCTTTTCCAGGGCACTTGACACCCTCTTCAGATGAGCAGAGTGTAACTCACTGTGGGCTAGACGTGCCATTCCTGCTCCCCCTTCCTAAATGCCTGTGCCCCACAGCTCTTTTGCTCAGACCCCTCCTTTCCAGCTTAGGGTACAGTTCAAGACCACCTATAGCTCAAGCTCTCAGAAGTCTCTTAACACTCTTACTTGCTGCTGTCCTACCTTTGGTGACTAACTGCCAGAATAGGATAGAGAGCAGAGGTTATTGTTTTAGGTTGCTGTCGTATCTCCCTGCAGTTGACAGCTGCTTGAGGGCAGAGATGCTGTTCTGTTCTTCCTTGCACCCTCAGGCCCTAGAATGGGCAGAAACAGTACATGTTCCTGAAGACTCTCGCCCCCAGCTTTGTGTAACACACCAGAGGTACTGATGGCTGAAAAATTCCATCACCACGCTCCTGTCCAGCACTGTCTGAGGAAGGCTAATCTCCCTTAAGCACACTTCTTGAGTCACTCTCTGCTTTTAAACCTCCCACAGCTTCTCATTTCCCCTTGAACTCTTCTTAGCTTCTATGGTCAATCAATACTTTCACTCCATATTCCCCCAGTAGATACCTCTGCTGTCATCAGACAGAGGCTTGTTCAGACAGAAACACACCTCGTTAAGGTGTGCTTCTGATTCTTACTGTCATGGTGATCCCCTGTCCAGAGGCTTCCCTCGCTGATCCCTCTGTTGGTCCAGAATCAAGGACATCCTTCAGATCTCAGAAACCCACCCAGTCCCATATGGTTCCAGCCCTCAGAGATCTCCCTACAGCTAAATTGTGGCACTCCCAGCATGTCCTTTAGCTGGGGCAGTTATTCTGGACTTGTATTTTCTGTTCTCTGGATCCTTTTTTCCTCAGCTGTGTTGGGAGCTGCTTGAGGGTTGCTGTCTCAAGGGTAACTGGTACATTTCCAGACATGTAGGTCTCACAAAAGCAATTAGAGGACTGTCATAAGACAAAACTACTTCTGTGACCCCCATCTTATCAGACAATTGCATTCTCCCTTCTACAAATTTTTGTATATAAGCAATGCTGAGAAAGAAGTAGCTCTCTGAAATGGCAACTCCAAGACTTCATTGAAACTTTTAACATCTGTTGGTCAATCCTCCTGCTGATACTGAGTCACCACTCATTTGTGGTGATTCTAAACCTCATTTTATGATTCACATTCTAAAAATGGGGTGAGGTTTTTACCAAGAAACTAATTCCAGTATGAACTTAACCTCACAATTATTGTGTTCTTCTGTGGGTTTCCAGCTGCTAGCACAGCACTTTTCAAGGTCTAATTTCTTATGGCTTATTGGTGTGGCTCTTCTATGGCAAATACCTAAAATCCATTTTATGGATTTATAGTATAGAATATGATAGGGGGTTCCATGTGATCAATTTTTTCCACCAGTCTTCATTGGGACCAGTCATTGTCTGTCACCAGCTCATGTCTGGTCTGGGACATGTGAAGGAAAGACAGATAAAGTTTTGGGGCTCTTTTTTCGTTCATACATTCTGAGGAATGGTCTTGGTTCCTTGGCCAGAGTGCACCTATATCTATAATGAAGAGGATTTAGAATCTGCCTTCTGGGCACTGTAGCTGAGCAAGTGACTCTACTTAGTATCTAGAACTTCTTGAACAATGACTGAAACCAGAATCTGCACATGACAGAAATGGAGTGGTTTCATGAAACCTGCATTCTAGTCCCAGGACTTCTACGAACAAGTTATGCAACCTTGGGTGAGTCATTTAACAACAGCAGCAGTGCTGGCAGTAGCTAACATTCATAAAGGGTTTGGAATAGAGCCTGGGGCCCAGTAAGCCCTCTGTAAGGTCACCTACTGTTTTCATTGTCATTGTTACAGAGGGTTTATTACATCCAGTCCTGAGTACTTGGCGTACATTATCTCATTTAATCCTCAGAATTATGGAGTGAGTTTTTAAATTCTTGCTGTACAAGGGTAAACTGAAGCTTAAAGAGGTTGAGTTATGAGTCCAATACTGTAAAGGACTCCAAGACTGTATAGGACTCAAATCCAAACAACCTAACTCTGGGCCCATGATCACAATCTCTATTGGTGCACTTGATTTCCTTGGGCCTCAATTTTCTCATAACACCTGTAGTTGTTGATCTTTAAAACCTTACAGTTTAAAAATTTTAAATATTTTCCCCTTACCTTCACCTTCCTCCCCTATTTGCTTCCCTACCCCACTTATCCATGACGTTTGCTGGGTTCGTCATCACAGGATCGGCAGGATGTTTTCCCTGTTGAGTGATGACACTGCATGTGTCAGCATAGGGACTTGTTTTTTGTGTGTGTGTGTGTGTGTGTGTGTGTGTGTGTGTGTGTGTTTGAGGCTGCAGTGGGGCTGGTTTACATGCTGCTGTCGTTGAAAGAGGAGGAATCTGACTCTTCAATTTTACTGCCTTATCTTGGCCCGCAGCCATTACCACATTGACACACATTTGACAGGGCTTGAGAAAGGCATCATAGGCAGAAGCCAGTGGGAATCAGCTCTTCGTGCTTGTGGACCCTGTGCTGCTCTCTGGTAAGATCTGGTTTGGGAGACCTGCTCTCTCCAGGCTGTCTGCATATGTCTGGCCTTGTGGTTGGCAAGGATCTTAGGAGAGGGACTTGGAGAAGAGGCTTCTGGGCTTTCCATCCTTTATATAGCTTGGGGTGTGCTGGCAAACTTTCACACGGGGAGTTTCCCGGACATTTCATTACAGTTCCATTGTAATTGATATTTGTAAAGTACTTAAGTTGGGTGATAGCCTATGGATACCGTATTCTGTTGTACCTTTTTGTGGCTGTGACCCCAGGGTTAGAGTGTTTTGGCTGCAGAAGACCTGGACTCAAGGGTTGGATCTATCACTTCTTGGAGTGATAGGAGTGACCTTACACAGGGAACATCGAACACACATGGCTTCAGCTTGATTATTCTTTGGGTGAGACCTTATTATGAAAAAAAGTCAGTTAGCCACTGTGCTGAGATTTGTAAGCTCTTCCATTTAGGAGCCTAGAGGAAGCATTTTAAGAACCTTAGAGTACCAAAAGGGCCTGGAAACACTAAAAGTGTTAGGTAAGTCACTTAATTTTTCTCAGCCCCAATTTTTTTATCCATAGAAGAATTAGAGTACTACGTGTCCTACTCAACAAAATGGCTATTGAATCAAGTGAAGTATGGTATGAAAATGTGTTTCTGAAAATTATAAATTCTATATAAACATTAGTGGTTTTTAGAAAGCATCATGTGCCAAAACTAATTATTTTAAATAACAAAAAAGCAAAAGCTATTAATGTTTCTACTGATTTTCCCACATAGAGATTATTTACTGCAGATGATAACCTATAGTAAAGTTTCCTAAAGTTTTCATTGTGCACCAGTTGGAAGGCTGTGAGTTAAGTTGTTCTAGAAACTATCTGAATATTGTGTATATTCAGTTAATAAGAACTGATATTCAAGGTATATAGTAGCTCTTTTGTGGAAGCACATTCGTTTTGGATAAATTCAGATTTTATTAATTCATTATTAGATCAAGAACTAGGTTCAAGTTGTAAGAAGATGTTATTATCATAAACAAAATTATGTCAATTAAGAATCTTTCTATATTCCTGGAAGATAATTGCGGTGTGAGCAAAGGCTAGACCATTGTAACTAATTTAAATAGGCCTAGATTGAAAATGTTTCTCTAACTCACATTTTTCACTAGAACAGATATTCCCTATCCTCTTACTACAAATGAATAAGATCACTTCATTTCTATTTTTCTTGATTGATAAATGATGCTTAGAGGTACCATTTCTGCCAAAGATTTAAATCAGACTTACAAAGAGTTACCTGCCTAAGGCAAGAGACTGGACTAATTTAATAGAAAAAGAACATGCTTTTATTTTGCCAGCTGGTAAAAGAAAGTGAAAGTGTTTTGAAAAGTTTTAATATTTGTTTTGCAATGATAGTATTATAGATGACAATATTTCTAAAATACAATAATTAGGGAAATTAGAGAATCTAATTGCTGAAATTTGTGTAATTATTTACAAGTGTGATATGAAGACTTACCTAGAAACCTTGATGCTAAAGACAGACATTTCAATATAAAAGTTGAGGGCATGACAGGAACAGAGTGAAGTAAGGCAAGTTGGAAACCACCCCAGGCCGCCTTGTGGGCAGCGCTAAAAGCCCTAGACCTATGTGGATTCAGTATAACGTGATGGTTATCCTTTTACATTTTTTGTTTGTTTGTTTGTTAAACAGGTTTCTGCCTGGCAGATTAACCAACGGCAAGAGGGGCTGATCTGTCTACATTCTGAGTACTGCCCTTGGCAAGACACCTAGAACAGACCCTGGACCCAAGTCCACCGTACTACCGTACCCCTACCCCAGCCCACCCCAGACAGTATTCTGGGGTTCACCCGAGGTCAGCAGTGTGAAGATGACCAGTGCCTTTTTAGCATGACGACTTTGGACCATGTGATTGCCACCCACCAGTCAGAATGGGTCTCCTTCAATGAAGAGCCACCCTTTCCTGCCCACTCGCAGGGTAAGGAGTGCCTTCATTTCCTAAAGCGAAGAGATTGTCAAACAACCATGTCTATCTGTTATGGCTTCTACTTGATTATTCTTTGGGTGGGATCTTAATATAGTAAAAAGAGTCAGTTTCTTACCTTCTTTCTTGAGATCTTAGAATCCTAAGTGGAAGAATTTACACACTGAAGAAGCGTCTTGGAACCTTAGGGCCCTAAAAAGAAGCTTGGAAACACCAAAAGTATTGGCTCTTTTCTCCCAAGAAACAAAAACCTAATATTTACCAAGTGCTTTACTTTCAGCCTTTTTAAAATGTAGTTGTTAAAAATAGTTGTTAAAAATGACAGCTCTGGAACCGGAGTGCTTGGGTTCAAAGGCCTGTTGCACCAGGAATGAATGATATACTTTTGGGTAGATTATTTATATAACCTCTCCAAGCATAGTTTCATTATCTGTACAGTAGGAATAATCAGTACCTATCTCACAGGTTGTTGTGAGGCTTAAGTGAATTCATACATAAAAGTGCTTAGAGCAGTGCCTGGCATGTGGAAAGAGCTCAGTACGGTCATACTTGATCATAAGGAGGATGACTGTATTGACTTTAGAGAACTTGTGCTCAGGGATGAAGGTTAAGGTAGGATCCAGGAGATATTTGCAGAGACATGTCAGTTGATTCTGTTCTACTGCAGCTACCAGTGCCTACTGAAGTCATCCCACCTTCATTTATAACACCTAGGAAGTGTGAGTCAACAGGTCTGCTCTCCAATATGGTGGCCATGTGATTATTGAGCTCCTGAAATGTGACAGGTGTGAATTGGGATGTGCTGTAAGCATCAAATACCTACACTAAATTTCAAAGACCTAGTTTAAGAAAAAAATAAAATAGCTAATTAATTTTATATTTATTACATGTTGAAATTACAAATTTTCAACATATTGGGTTGAAAGGTATATTATTAAAATACTTTCTCCTGTTGTGGTTAATTTTTTTCATGTGGCTACTAGAAAATTTAAAATTACATATATAGCTCACATTTTATTTCTGTTTGACAGAGCTGTAGAGGCTTTGAGTACTTGCAGATGGACCAGTTGGCTAGTGATGGGAGAAAAGATTTTTATATTAATTATTTGATTAAAAAATTTCTAAAGAAAAATTGACTTCTTTTGTTGTACAGCTGATGAATTTCAGCATATGTATAGATTTGTATATCTACCACCATAATCAGGATATAGTTTTTTTTGTTGTTGTTGTTGTTTTGAGATGGAGTTTCGCTCTTGTTGCCCAAGCTGGAGTCCAGTAGCGCAGTCTCGGCTCACTGCAACCTCTGCCTCCTGGGTTCAAGTGACTCTCCTGCCTCAAATTCCCAAGTAGCTGGAATTACAGGCATGTGCCACCGCGCCCAGCTAATTTTGTATTTTTAGTAGAGACGGGGTTTTGCCATGTTGGTCAGGCTGGTCTCGAACTGCTGACCTCAGGTGATCCACTCACTTCGGCTTCCCAAAGTGTTGGGATTACAGGTTTGAGCCACCACACCTGGCCAGTTTTTTTAATTTTCAGAAAAAAAATTTGAAGTCTGTTAAATTTTCTAGGGCCAGTCAAGTGATACAGGGCTACAGGAATAGCCTCTAGGTTACATTCAGCTGGTCATTAGTGCACACGGGTTTGCACCTGGTGTCCTGTGGCTGTGTATAGCGTAGACTGCAAATAGTTTGAAATTTGAATTTGAATGTCTTCTGACAAAAGTGCTCCTTTTTAGCCACAGTCTCCACCAGTCCCTTTTGCCTTTCACTTGTCCCACTTGATGCAGGTATATTTCTTATTTGACTTCTGTAAGCACTTTCCTTTGTGACCCCCAAGCACTGGAGTAGATGTTGGGATAAGAATAGTGAAGAAGGCTGCTAGTCTCTGCCTGCCAGGGTACTGACTGGAGACATGCTGAGCTTACAGCGTTTACACATGACTGGGGAAACAGTTGTTTCACATAGAGTCAGATGGGTGTGGCTGTTTCTTCTCCGCACTCACTGCAGTGGCGAGTCATGCTGGCACCCCATGGCCATCTTTAGTTTTTGCCTCCATGAGATGGCTCTGAAGAGCGGCCTTCCTCACATGATGGTGGCGTCTGGTATCTGTTTCAGGGGGCACGGAAGAGCACCTCCCAGGACTGTCATCTTCCCCAGACCAGTCTGAGAGCTCCTCTGGGGAGAACCATGTGGTGGATGGAGGCTCTCAAGACCATTCCCACTCGGAGCAGGATGACTCCTCTGAAAAGATGGGCCTCATCTCTGAAGCAGCTTCCCCACCTGAGAGCCCTGAGCAGCCCCCACCTGACCTGGCCTCGGCCATCAGCAGCTGGGTTCAGTTTGAAGACGACACGCCCTGGGCCAGCACATCTCCACCTCATCAGGAAACAGCTGAGACAGGTGAGAGGGTAGGAAGGGCCTGGCTTGGTTATGTGCTCAGCAGGGATGCTTTTCAGTGAGAGGTCTGTAGGGCTGCCAGGATTCCATTTCACCTGCCCCCTGCCCCTGAAGCACCAGTCGCACAGGGGAGAGCAGACGGAGTTCTCATCTGGTTTAATTCTGTATCTTGTTTTTGTTGACATAAGCATACAAAAGAATTTATGTGTTCTAGGACATTTCTAGACCTTTACTCTTGTCCCTGGCTGTTGACTTGTCTTTAAAGTAATGCATATATATTTTTCTGTTAGGGATTGGAATTATATTTACTCAGCTCCTAAATTGTAAGCACCTTACATATAGAGATGAATGTTTCTGCTGGGTGTGGTGGCTCACGCCTATAATTTCATCACTTTGAGAGGCCGAGATGGATGGCTCACTTGAGCTCAGGAGTTTGAGACACACCTGGCTAACATGGAGAAACCCGGTCTCTGCTAAAAGTACAAAAATTAGCTGGGCATGGTCACGCACTTCTGTAATCCCAGCTACTCAGGAGGCTGAGGCACGAGAATTGCTGAACCTGAGAGCAGAGGTTGCAGTGAGCTGAGGTGGCACCACTGCACTCCAGCCTGGGTGACAGAGCGAGACTCTGTCTCCAAAAAATAAAAAAAGAGAAATGAATGTGTGTGAACGTGTGGACCACTGACCATGTCTAAGCATGTCACCAACAGGATTTGTTAAACATGGATATTCTCACACTTCAGAACTCTTGAATCCGAATCCTTATGGGTAGGGGTGGTTGTATATGAGAAATCTCTTATTTTGTGGCATTTCAATGGCCAAAAGCTGCACTGGGGAGCTTAGTAAAGCTGTAGGAGTTGTTAGTCCCCACCCTGGTGACCTAGCTACTTCTTTGTTGTGCACTGAAGTATGCCACAGGTGATCTGGATAAGCTTTGGGACTGTATTAGTTTTCTATTTGCTGCTATAACAAGTCACCACAAGTGTAGTGGCTTAAACAACATGAGTTTATCATCTTATTATTCTGTATTTCAGAAGTCCGTCATGGGTGTCACTGGGCCAAAATCAAGGTGTTGGCAGGGCTGCGTTCCTTTCTGGAGGCTCTAGGGGAGAGTCTGTTTCCTGGCCCTTTCCAGCTTTCAGAGTCTGTCAACATTCCTTGGCATATGGCCCCTACCTCTGTCTCTAAAGCCAGGAATGTGGCATCTCTCTGTGCCTTTCTTCTGAAGTCACATCTTTCCCTGACATCTGCCTCTATCTTCCATTCAGGACCTCTGTGGTTACATTGGGCTCACCAGGCATTAAGGACCTCTGTTAAAGGTTACACTGGACTCACCAGGATTATGTCCCCATCTCAAGGTCCTTAACATAATCACATCAGTAAAGTTCTTTTGCCATATAAAGTAACACATTCACAGGTTCTGGAAATCAAGATGTGGACATCTTGGGGTGGAATGGGAGGCATTATTCTCTCTACCACAGAGACCTACTAGCAAAAAGCAGGGTTGGTATATTTTTCTGTTGGTGTGTTAAATGTTTTGCTAGTGTCACTTTTAAGCCTGATTCCTTTGTTTTTCAATGTGTTTTCAATACCAATAAAAATGATTTTAAGAAAATATAAAACAATTCTGTTACAAACATTTATATTTTTATGTAATAATTTGCACATTTATGTCTATTTTTTCATATTTAAGCATCAGATTTCCTTTTTTTTTTTTTTTTTTTTTTTTTTGAGAGGGAGTGTTGCTCTGTTGCCCAGGCTGCAGTGCAGTGGCACAATCTCAGCTCACTGCAACCTCTGCCCGTGGGGTTCAAGTGATTCTCATGTCTCAGCCTCCCGAGTAGTTGGGATTACAAGCACCTACCACCACGCCCGGCTGATTTTTGTATTTTTAGTAGAGACAGGGTTTCGCCATGTTGGCCAGGCTGGTTTCGAACTCCTTGACCTCAGGTGATCCGCCTGCCTCGGCCTCCCAAAGTGCTGGGATTACAGGTGTGAGCCAGTGTGCCCAGCCTAAACATCAGATTTCTGCATGAATTGTCGTTGAGTCATGACTCTCAGTGCAGCACAGAAGAAGTGACAGGCCCAGACAGGCTTCCCTTCCTGAACACCTAACTCTGAGAAGGCCCTGGGCTAAGCGTTGATGCGTGTAGGGAAAAGTTACCGAACACTGGGCAGTGAATGAGCACAGAAGTGTGTTCCTTCTGCTTAATATGATACATTTACTGCATACTTATTGTCTCAGTTTCTGTGCTCAGTGCCTTAACTAGATCATCTCATGTACTCTTTACAACAATTGTATGAGGAAGGTATTTATATTAATCCATATTACTTATGGTGGAGGAGACTCAGCCAGACAGTGCTTTGGGAATTCAACCAAGGTTGTGTGCTAGGAAATGGCAGGAGAGCTTCCGCACCAGGCCAACCAGCCCCAAAGTCTTGGAGCAGCCTTCGGATGCCCTGTGCTCTCCTCTCGTTTGCCTCACTCTTCTGCTGCTGCTGCTGCTCTAGTACTCTCTGCTCCCTCATTACCCAGGAGGCAGTGGGGGCAAGGAATGGAAGGTAAGTGATGGCTGGGGTGCTCTTTCTCCACTTTGCTGCCCTAAAATGGCCATGCCTTCAGGTCATGGATTATATTCATGGCATTCAGATTCTTTCACATCTTATCTTTAGCCTCAAAGATTTCCTGATTGCTCAAAACTATTTATATGATAGTCAATTTGCTCAATTGTTCACTGATTTTTCCAAAATTAATTTTGAGATTAGTTATAATTATGTTGCCCCCATCTGACTGAGGATCTTATCTTGTGACTGACAATGCTTTTGATATATTGTGAAAGCTTTACCCTTTAAGGCAGCAATTCACAATCTGGCCCATAGTCCTTGGAGTCTCCTAAGATCCTTTCAAGGGGTCTTTCAGGTTAAAATCATTTTCATTCTAATTCTAAGATGTTATTTGCCTTTTCACTGCTTTGACATTTGCATTGATGGTAAAAAAGTAACAGCAGATAAAACTGTTGGCCATTGTCTACTCATAGTAAAGCAAAATGTCTATTTCACCCAACAATATCCTTGATGAGGCAGTAAAAATTATGAATTTCTTAAAATTGTGATTCTTGAGTGTGTCTTTTTAGCATTCTCTGTGACAGATTGGGAAAAAATACGTGAAACACTTTTGCTCCATATCAAACCGTAATAATTGTCTTGAAAAAAAGGTATTTTTTTAATTTTTAAGAATTCAGTTTAAAAATTAAAGTTATTTTAAAATTATTAAAATCACGTAATGCAAAAATTTCTTAATGAACAAAATATCAGTATTTTAAAGACAAGATCCAACTAACACTTGCATGACTATGCCACACTTGGCCCACCCTTATCCTGGACCTGGTGTTGCAGGAATTTTCCTAAAGTTCAGTTAAAGGTGGGGTCCTTGTCCATCCCACGGCCATGAAAATTCAAGCTCGCAGATGGTTTGAAGGGTAAGTGAGGCGGGTTTTATTGGGTGAAAAGGAAAAAAGAGGGGAAACAGGGGCTCTGAGCAAGGCCAGAATTCATCTAGCGCGCCTCCAGCCCGCAGCTCAAATCCCAGGTTCCACACAGGAAGAGGAGGGGCCAGGCTCTTCCCCGCTGCAAGTGGCACAAACTGCTACGGCTCCACCCCAGTGCACAGGCCAGTTGGAGTTTTTCCGGGGACCTCCTCCCCGCTGGCTGTCTCTCTGGTTCTAATAAAATTTCATTTACAGAAATAGTCAACCTGTGAGCCGTGGTTTGCTGCTTTGATTTTGATTTGATATTTTTAATATACTGCGTTAAAATGTTGTTTTCATTACTGAGTTTTTTGGCACCCCCTTAAATTTTACATCCGAGGCAAGTGTGTCACTTGCCTTAACCCAATCTCAGCCCTGCATTGTCCTAAGAATTTAAGATTTATTAATATTACCAGAGAATAAATCAAGAAATGACAGTGTTCAAATGCATGAAAGCATAATTTTGAAAACTGCTCAAGTATGACTAATTCCATCTGTTCATATGTGTGAAAATTTAACTCAACCCTGTGGAGATGGAGTTCTCTACCTTAGGAGGGTCCTGTAGGATGGGTTCCCAGCAGACTTGATGCCCAGTCTGTAGGCAAGAAGCAGAAATAAACCATGTGTAGGGCCGGCCCCACCTCAAGAAGTGTTTCTAACCTAGAAACCCAAGGAGTGTAGGGGATGGTGCGCAGCATTAGAGTGGTAAAGAAAATGCTAATAAACCCAAGGGTCCAGTTCCAGATTTTCTGCCAATACCCAACTTGACCCATCAATGAACCTAAACTGAATGAGAAGCTGCAGGGTACATTCCTATTATCCAAAGTAGCCTCTCCCACATAAGCTAATTCCCTCTTGGGTTTCCTCCCATAGATTGTGTTTGACAATAAGGATAGAGTAATTGGCAGAGCTAAGGCCAATTACACAGGAGAGACTAGGCGTTAGCCCCTGCCTCCTGCCCCCACATAATGGATAATATAGACATTCCCCAAGTTACACAGTCATTCCATTCTGGAGGCTGTTGTGCAGCTCACATTTTAATTTGAATCTAAAATGTTTGAGTACATGTGCTGTATACTGCAATAATAACCACCTATGTAACTGCAGGCATTATGCAGAAATAACACAGATGTTTGCAGCAAGTAGAGACGTGTGAGACTTGCTGCAATCACTGCTGCCTGCTCTGTTGTTTTGGCAATACTAAGCTGAGTAATGGCTCCCAAAGACATCAGGTTGTCCTCCCTGGAACCTATAAATATGATGATGTTTGGGAAAAGGGTCTTTGTAGATGAGATTAAGGATTTTGAGATGGGGAGATAATCCTGGATTATGTGTGGGCCTTAACTGCAATCACATGCATCCTTATGAGAGTGGCAGAGGGCGATTTTGCTTACACAGAAGAGAAGGCACTGTGGAGATGAAACAGAAAGAAATTTGAAAATGCTGATCTTAAAGATGTAGTGACGAAGCCACAGCCAAGGAATGCTGGCAGCCACCAGAAGCTGCAAGAGACAAGAAACAGATGCTTCCCTAAAGCCTCTGTGGGGAGTGCAGTTCTGCTGACATCTTGATTTTAGCACAGTGATTCTCATCCCAGACTCTGGCCTCCAGAACTATGAGAGAATAAATTACTGTTGTTTTAAGATACCAAGGTTGTGGTAATTTGTTACAGCAGCCATAGAAAACTAATGTACTAAGTCTCTAAAATCTTAAAATGGAACCCTTTGCATAAGGCTGAGAATGAGTCAGTCTGAATTAGGGGAGCATCTGTAATGATGGAGGACTTGTTTTTTTTGTTTTTTTTTTTTTGAGATGGAGTCTTGCTCTGTTGCCCAGGCTCTGGAGTGCAGTGGCCCCATCTCGGCTCATGATGCAGTGTATTTTTTAAGGAGATGTGTGCATGTCATTGTGCTTGGTCCCTAAACCTTGCAGCTCCTTATAATTTACTCATTGAGTCACCAGATATTTACTAAGCACTTCCTCTGTCTGTATAGTTCTGCTAGGTGTGGATATTCAAAGACATAGCACAGCGCTCAGAATTGAGCAGAAATCCATTGGGCTTCTTTCTGGATCCTCTAGTAGGAAACCAGAGCCAACCTGTGCTCCTGCGATTACCATCTCTTGTGGTTGTCTTTCAACCACCACTTGTCTTTTTGTTTTTAAGTTTTTTTTTTTTTTTTGAAATGGAGTCTCGCTTTGTCACTCCGGCTGGAGTCCAGTGGCGTAATCTCGACTCACTGCAGCCTTCCTGGGTTCAAGTGATTCTCCTGCTTCAGCCCCCAAATAGCTGGGATTGCAGGCACGTGCCACCACATCTGGCTAATTTTTGTATTTTTAGTAGAGACGGGTTTCACTGTGTTGGCCAGGCTGGTCACGAACTCCTGACCTCAAATGATCTGCCCTCCTTGGCCTCCCAAAGTACTGGGATTACAGGCATGAGCCACCGTGGCTGGCCTACATTTTTCATTTCATACAGCTGAGAATTTGGAACTGGCTCTGAGGAAGCAAAGGAAGAAGTGGATGCTGGGAGAATTACTTGCCTGAGCAGTTCATTTTATGACAGGTGCCTCTATTGTCTCTTCCTGTGAAGGGTAAAAATCAGAATTTAAAGCAACTTCCCTTGTTAGTTATCATTTACTTCTGGGGCTTCTCCAAAGCTCTTACTCAGTTTTATCCTGTTTTCTTCACTTGGAGAAAGTGGGCACTACTGACCTAGGATAAACTTTTGTCTAAATTGGCCACCTAGCTGTGGGCCAAGTAGTGCCCATTTTGCCCACAGCTAGGTGACCAACTTAGACAAAATGGCCCTCTCGTGCTTTTTGTCTAATCTGACCACAGAGAAATGATTTGCCCATCAATTTCTCATTTATCTACTCTAAAATGCTCTTCTTAGTTTATTAACTTCCATCAGTCAGATGTTAGATCTATTTTGGGCTATAGCTTCACTCATGTAGACTGAGCAAACTCTTTTTAGCATGGATAACACAAGAATGAAATGGAATTAGGGCAAGAGAGATGTTTGGTGTGCTGTATTTAAATGCAAAAATTTGGAACCTTTGGTGAAGTTTGGAGTATGTAGGTGTGTCTCTGTGCATGCAAGAAAAAAAGTTCAGCCAGAAAAAAAAAAAGGATCAGTGGAAACTAATTTTTGGCTTTAACCCTTTTCCCAATCACATCAGCATCACCGGAACAAGCTGACTCTTTCCTATACATAATATATAGTTGTAGTGTTTAGCTTCTTCCCGTTTTACTCTTCATACTCCATTTACTTCTATTAAGAGCCCATACTTTCTGATCAGATGTCTTCATGTCGGGAGAGATGTAACAATGTTTATCTTGGTACCTGTCTCATGCAAACCCTCTGTGGATGTTGTTTTGTGAGAAGGTCGTAAGAGAAAAAGGTGGTGGGAGGAGAAGGAGGAGGAGAAGTGGAACTGATCAGTGCTGTTCCTAGTTTTAATTTCCAGAAGAAGAAGTGAAACCTTCCTTAGCCAGCTGTTTCGTACCTGAACATCCTGGCTTGCAGAGAGAAGTTGGGAAAGAGAATAGCACACTCACACACACAGAGGGAGTGGTGAGGTTATCCAGGATGTTCCTTTCCCATCCCCCAATTCCCTTTCTTCCTCTCTTTGAAGTTTTTCTGGCAGATGAAGAGTAAAAAACAAAAGAATACATCTTTTAAACTGTGCCACCTAAGAATAAAGCCAAGCGAGCATTGGACTTCCGCCTGGAATTGGAATGTACTATTTCCCTAATTAAAATGCCACAAGGCTGTAGGCACAGTGGAGTTAGGTACAAAGAAATTGTCACTAATGGTACATCTCTTACTTTTTATGGTATTTAAATGGCTAGAAGCTGCACTGGGAACCTTAGAGAAGCCAAGGAGTTGTTAGTCCTCACCCTAGTGACCTGGCTACTTACTTTATTGTGCATTGAAGCATACCAAGGTTGATTGGATAACCAGGAGCAACAGCTGGTAGGAAAAACGACTCCAGAAATGCTTAAATCATCAAGGCAACCACTTTGTCTTGGACTTTAATTAGGGCAGGATTTGAAGTGAATAAGTGCCATCATGGTTGGCCAGAGTAAAAAGGAGATATACAATCTCCTTTAGAAACATATGATTAAAATTGGCCAGGTGTGGTGGCTTACACCTGTAATCCCAGCACTTTGGGAGGCCGAGGCAGGCGGATTACAAGGTCAGGAGTTCGAGACCAGCCTGGCCAACATGGTGAAACCCCGTCTCTACTAAAAATACAAAAATTATCAGGGTGTGCTGGCGGGCACCTGTAGTCCCAGCTACTTGGGAGGCTGAGGCAAGAGAAACTCTTGAACCCGGGAGGCGGAGGTTGCAGTGAGCCGAGATCGCGCCACTGCACTCCAGCCTGGATGACAGAGTGAGACTCCATCTCAAAAAAAAAGAAAAAAAATGAAAGAAAGAAAAATATGATTAAAATAAAATGATAGTGACAAAAGTCTTTTTTTTTTGAAGCAGAGTCTCCCTCTTGTCACCCAGGCTGGAGTGCAGTGGTGCGATCTCAGCTCACTGCAACCTCCGCTTCTGGGTTCAAGCGATTCTCCTGCCTCAGCCTCCCGAGTTGCTGGGACTACAGGCATCCGCCACCACGCTCAGCTAATTTTTGTATTTTTAGTAGAGATGGGGTTTTACTCTGTTGGCCAGGCTGGTCTTGAACTCCTGACCTCAGGTAGGTGATCCAGCCACCTCAGCCTCCCAAAGTGCTGGGATTACAGGCGTCAGCCACCGCGCCCTGACTGACAAAAGCCTTTGTATAACCATATATATGGAAAGAGAGCATTAGTTCTTAGGACCTGAGTTTACTATGAATGAGGAAACATATAGAATCATTTCCTTTTGACTCTTTTATGAAAATTGTGTTCAACATTAAAACCCTTGAAATTTGGTGGAGGCCAAATGAGGGATTCATACCTCTTTGACTTCGTAAGACCCCTTTGGGTCGGGCCATGTTGATAAATGATGTCTTTAGAAGATTTTTATTGGAACCTTTAAGGTCAAATATGTAAATTAGCCACAAGAACACTGTTCACATCTCCAGTTTGAGGTTGCCATATGATTTAAGGTTGTATGGTGAAAAATGTCAAGAAATTTAACTGAAAACTCATTTATTGAACTCTGAACCAGATGCATAAGATATTCTACAAAACCGTGAGCAGAACCAGAGTGTTAAAAAAAAAAAAAAAAAAAACAAAACACAAAAAAAACCTTCCGGTGAATGTATTTAAATCAAAATGAAATTTTGTATAGTTCTCTAAAGAAATTTTTTTTGAAAATGAACCTAAACCCATCTCATGTCTTATTCACGTTGGGTCCTTTAGCCAATAGTGTTCCTGACTTTTCTCTAGCTACAAAAATTTGACTAACATATAAGGCTTCCTCTGGCTTTAAAATTCCATCAGGTACCAGGAAGAATATAGCAGTCAGCTCATCTACCATCTAAAATCTTTATACTGTTCTCTCAAAGCCAAGGCTGATTTTAAGTATGTGCATTTTACAAGTGTGGGTGTGTTTAGAACATGTCTGCAAATGCCTGCAGATAAATGGACTAAAAGAGCAAAGTTCATCCTTAAAATTAAAAAAAAAAAAAAAAAATTAAGGCACTATTGTCAGCATGAAGCTTCCTGTTCACTCATACGCTGACCTTCCTCCAGGGACATGGTAATTTATCTGCAAGGCCAGAGCTGAATTGGACCCATTATGCAGATACTGCAGGATGTGCATAATTACAAACAACAACAAAAAAACCCTTTCATTTCCGGAACATTTGTCCCATAGCCCAGGCAAACACTAGTATTCCCTTATGCTTCAAACGTCTTCCCTAAAAGCTTGGGCTGAGGCCTTCCCATTGTGTCTGGGGAAACTAATTATCTGGGACCAGAGAAAGAGCCACTTGTTTGGGGGAGGATCAGAGATGACGTCAGCCATTTAAGAGGGAGGCAGGGGTGACAGCTGAGAGGCTTCATCCTGAAGAAGACTAGCCCAGCCGTTAATTTCTATTATGTTGTTCATTCTGGTTAATGGGGGTGGTGAGTGGTGGGTGGGGGTGGAATAAGATATCCCAACCCTTTTGGTGAATATGTGGACAAGGCCCACTGCATTTTGCATGCATATGTAATTCCCCCTGCAACAGAAGAGGCTTTATTTTTTTTTAATACCTTCAGTTCTTCTGTGCTTCTAAATGTAGTTAATGACCTTTGTGCAGTCCGTCTCAGAGGACGCTGTACCCAGGAATAAATTTCAGCAGAGCCTTTCCTTCTCAGGGCTGATACTGTCTCTGATCCTCTCCCCTGGGCTCCGTCTGCTGTAATTGCACTGCGTCTCTCGCAGTTCCAGGCCGGTTCACTGCTGTCCAGGCTCTTCTCTGTGCCCTGAGAGCTTTTCCTCCACATTTTCACTCCAAACTCTGCTCAAGCATCGCCTCTGCAGGGCGGGCCAGAACCCTCCGCTTCCACTCTCTAGCTTTTTTCTGCTTCAAATGTCTTCACAGCTCATGCCTCTACCTGCAATTGGGTCAAATATGCATTAGTTTACTTGTTTATTATCTCCCTTCTCCATAAAGGGAAGGTCTTTGTCTATCTACCTTACTCTTTATTCCAGAATATGGTTTGAGGAACTTAGTCGGTGCCCACCCAGGATTTGCTGGACTAGTAGAAGGAGAGAGAAAAGATGGACATGAACTCTCCTGCAGAACGACTAAGTGACTGACTCCCATTTTTGGGGCTAATGAGCTGTTAGGTCAAACTTGAAGGATGGCGCCCTTGGTGAAGTCAGCGTGTTGTTTTTTAAACAAGATAGACAAGGAAACTGGCCTCTCACCCATCCTGTCCCCTTCTTTTCAGCTATTGTCATCGGGTTATGATTTCCCATTGTTCCACACACATACGTACGTGCATACATGGGTGTGTACACAGCATGGACATATACATACACAAATACACCTATATTTTTTTTCCTGGGGGCTGTTTTAAAAGGCACACTTAAAAGCAATAGTTCTGTTGTATTTAAAAGTGTCATCATGCCACGGAGGATGGTGAAGTGCTCTCAGAGATAACTCTTTCCAGTATCTAAAAGGAAACAAAATATTTTATTAAAACTCCAATATTCTCCTCTTCCAGAGAATGTGCAGGCTCACCCAGAGAGGCCATGTGGCCTAGCTCACCCTTGGTGTGGGATACAAAACACAATAAACTACCCAAGCATGCATGAATTAACTAGTTCATTCATGCAGAAAAAAATGTAGGTGCTGGGAATACAATTATGGGAGAGCTGGACACAGTCCCTGCTCTCCCCACGTTGAAGTTGCCTAACAGTTGGGCAGTCTGTTACTAATGGAGCTTTTGGGGAATGAACAAGAGCTCCTCTGAGCTAGTCCTGGGAGCAGTGGCTGCTTCTTATTGCCAACTACGAAAAAGCAGAGGAGCCACAGATAAAGAATGGAGTTAGATCCATTTTCTTCGCATGGATGGGCACATTGACAGCATCAAAAAAATCCTATAACTTAGTGATTAGACATCAAAATATAAAGGACATGACATCAAAATATATGTATTTAAAATTTTAATCTACCCAGGATCCCGAAGGACAAGAAGAAAGAAAAATATTGTATTAGCCAACAACGTGTAGATTTATTATTCACATAATCCATGTTATTTTGACCTCCCACTCTAGGCTCACGTTCAAGTCATGTTCTGCACTGTGGATACAGCCACATACTCCTGCCCCATGGAGCCCACATTCTGCGGGGCGACAGGGGATTCACACCAGAAGCACACTAAAGAAGTAAATATAAAGTAAGTGTGTTAGGGGCTGGGCGCGATGGCTCACGCTTGTAATCCCAGCACTTTGGGAGGCTGAGGTGGACAGATCACTTGAGGTCAGGAGTTTGAGACCAGCCTGGCCAACATAGTGAAACCCCCTCTCTACTAAAAATACAAAAATTAGCCAGGCGCCTGTAATGCCAGCTACTCGAGAGGCTGAGGCAGGAGAATTGCTTGAACCAGGGAAGCAGAGGTTGCGGTGAGCAGAGATTGTGCCACTGCACTCCAGCCTAGGCAACAGAGCGAGACTCTGTCTCCAAATAAATAAATAAATAAAAATAATACAATAAGTGTGTTAGGTAATAAAGTGGGAAGGAGAGAAAAATGAGGCAAAAGAAGGGACTATGATGAGGAGGATGTGAAATTTTCCTTAAGGCCAGGGAGTGACTGAGGGGCATATGTGAGTGAAGACCTGGGGGACATGGGGCAGCAAGCCTTGCAGAAAGTGGGGAGGAGCCTTCCATGTGGAAGGAACAGCAAGTGAATAGCCCTTGAGGGGCAGCTGTGTTCTTGGTGTGTGACCTGAGTGGAGTGAATGTGGGGAGAAGAGAAGGAGGTGAGGAGGAAAGGTTACAGAGACTCAGACACACAGGTCCTTGGCAGACATGGTGAGGACCTTGATTTTTATTATGGGTGAGATGGAAAGCTAACGGAGGGTTTTGAACAGAGGTGTGGCCTGATCCAACTTGAGTTTCAACAGTAGTTCTGTTAAAACTGTGTGGCAGCTCTGGTGTAGCGGTTGAGGGTGGTGTAGCTGAGAATAGACTGGGAGGAGAGGACAGAGGTAGAGGCAAGGAGAGGCAAGGAGACAGGGTAGGAGGCCACTGTATCCATCCAGGCAAGAGAGGGTTGTGGCTTGCAGCAGGGGGGTAGCTTGGAGAAGGCAGGAAGTGATTGGATTCCAGATGTATTTTGAAGGTAGGACTAACAAAAATTGTGATGGAGCAACTATGAGAAGAATCAAGGATGACTTGATGGTTTTGTTCTGAGAAGCTGAAAGGATGCAGGGGCTGCTTTGGAGGGAATAATAGGAGCTTAGTTTTCAACATGTAAAGTTAGAGACCCAAATGGAGATGTCAAGTTGATTTGGACAAAAGAATATGTTTGAGAATAATAACCATCACCACCTAACCCATGTTGAGTACTCTTATTGTGCCAAGCGGATTTGCAAGTGCTTCATCAGTATTAACCTAATCCCCTTATGAGGTTTATATTCTCTTCAGCTGCATTTTACGGGTGAGAAAAACGAGGAACAAATGAATTTGAGTAGCTTGTTCCAGGTTACAGGGCTGGGTCTGGTATGCAAACCAGGCAGTCTGGATCCAGGGTCCCTGGTCTTAACCTCATAGGAAAGGAGGAGAGGCAGATATTGATCTTTCCTTCACTTTATTCCTTCAAGCTAGATGGATGTGGCTTGAAGTGTCATGATGGCAGCATCCTGTTTTTACCTGGCCCGGACATCAAAGGTCTGGCCCCTGGGAGCATAGTCAGCTCCAGGCCCAGTACTTTCTCTCTTTCAGCTAAGCTTGTGGCCTGAGGACATTCAATTAAGAACCTGAATAAAATAACTCATCCGAGATTTCTAAGTCGAAAAATAAACAAAGCGTATTAGAACGAATGAGAACAGTTTGTGAGAGGCAGGAGCTTTGCCTCTCCCAGATGCACTGTTCCGAGTTTGTGTTTCAAGAGAAACGTTGGCGTTTTATCTCACAAATGTAAGGAGCCGATATGCAAATACCATTAAGTGAAATAGCTTTCTTACTGAGTAATCTGTCTTTTTTTGATATGTGGTTTTAATAAGTTTTATTACCTATTGAATAAATACAAAACAACATTTTAAAATGTGTATTAAATTATAAAGAACAGCAGTACAACCCATCACCCAGTTTAATAAATGGAATATTGTCATCGCCAGAGGCCCTGCGTGTTTCCCTACTGATCACAGCCTCCTCCCTCTTCACATCCCCTTCCCTCCCCTCTGTATCACCACCTTCTGAGTTTCATGATAATAACTACATTACTTTTCTTGACAGTTTTACTACCTACACATGCATCAAGAATGTTATAATTTAGCCTGGTTTTGAACTTTGTATATATGGAATAATACTGCATTACTCCGTGGCTTACTCCTTTGATACATTATTTGTGGGAATTGTCCATGTCAAAAACTAAAAGAACTTGTAGCTATGGTTCTTTTAGTTTTTATTACTCTGTATTCCATTATAGTAATATACTACAATCCATTTATCCATTCTGTTTTTGATGGACATTTGGATTCTTTTCTTTCTTTCTTTCTTTTTTTTTTTGGAGATGGAGTCTTGCTCTGTCGCCCTGGCTGACGTTGCAATGGCGCGATCTCGGCTCACTGCAACGTCCGCCTCCCAGGTTCAAGCGATTCTCCTGCCTCAGCCTCCTCAGTAGCTGGGATTACAGGTGCCTGCCACCACACCCAGCTAATCTGTTGTGTTTTTAGTAGAGATGGGGTTTCACTGTGTTGGCCAGGCTGGCCACAGACTCCAGACCTCGTAATCCACCCGCCTTGGCTTCCCAAAGTGCTGGGATTACAGGCATGAGCCACCATGCCTGGCTCATTTGGGTTGTTTCTAAGATGATAATGCACTTCCATGAGCATTATTTTTGTCTTTCTATGAACATTTTTAACCTGTATCCTGGTGAACATGTGCAGGTGGTTCTCTTGCATAAAAAAATAGGATGGGAATTGCTGTGCTGTAGGATGCGTTCATATTCAGCTTAATCAGGTAACACCGAGCCATTTGCTAAAGTGGTTTCTAGTGATCCTACCGGCTGTACATGAAAGGCACTGTGGCTCCTCTTCCTCAGCTGCACTTAGGATTGTTACATTTTTCTATTTTTGTCATCAGGGAGGTGGAGAAAGAAAGGGGGAAGGGTAATAGGATCTTAGTATCTCATGTGGTTTTAATTTGCATTTCCTAGATTACTAACAAGGTTGAGCATCCTTTTTTTTTTTTTTGAGACGGAGTCTCGCTCTGTCGCCCAGGCTGGAGTGCAGTGGCGCCATCTCGGCTCACTGCAAACTTCGCCTCTTGGGTTCACGCCATTCTCCTGCCTCAGACTCCCGAGTAGCTGGGACTACAGGCGCCCTCCACCACGCCTGTCTAATTTTTTGTATTTTCAGTAGAGACGGGGTTTCACCATGTTAGCCAGGATGGTCTCGATCTCCTGACCTTGTGATCCACCTGCCTCGGCCTCCCAAAGTGCAGGAATTACAGGAGTGAGCCACCGCGCCTGGCCTTGAGCATCCTTTTTTGGTGCCATTTGGATTTTTCTTTCATGAAATCCCTGTTCAGCTATATTCCTGTTGGTGTCTCTGCCTTTTTCTTGTTGATTTCTAGGAGTTCCTGGTGCATTCAATGTGTAGCAGATATTATCTCCTATCCTGTGAATGGTCTTTTCATTCTCCTTATGTCTTTTGGCAAAAATAAGTTATTTATTTTAATGACATAATTTTTTTCAATGTTTGTTTTATTATTAGTGCTTTCTGTGTCTTGGTAAAGAAAATATTTCTCTACTCCAAAGTCATGAATGCATTTGGCTAGATTGTCTTCTAAAATGTTTCTTATATAGCCTTCACACGTTGACATTCAATATAGCTAGAATTGGTTTTTCTGTACAGTTTGAAGTACAGGTCTGGCTTCACTTTTTCATGTAGATATCCAGTTTTTCCAATACTGTTTTGTTGTTGTGTTTATTTTAATGTAAATACTTATAAATATATTACTCAAAACTCAGCTTCATTCATATCTAAATAGTATGATTCTGCTTGTTAATATAGGTGAAAGCCCTGCTATAATTTTTTTTCTTTCCAACATTTATTTTAGATTTAGGGGGTACATGTGCAGGTTTGTTACCTGAGTAAATTGCCTGTTGTGGTTTGGTCTGAAGATAATTTTGTCACCCAGGTAATCAACATAATGCCCAATAGGTAGTTTTTCAATCCTCACTCTCCTTCCACCCTCCACCCTCAAGTAGGCCCCAGGGTCTGTTGTTTTCTTCTTTATTTCCATGTGTACTCAGTGTTTAGCTCCCCTTTAGAAGTGAGAACATGTGGTATTTGGTTTTCTTTCTTGGGTTAATTTGTTTAGGATGATAACCTCCAGCTCCATCCATGTTGCTGCGAAGGACATGAGCTCATTTTTTTTTTTTTATGGCTGTGTAGTATTCCATCGTGTATATGTTGCACATTTTCTTTATCCAGTCCACCGTTGATGAGCATCTGGGTTGATTCTGCATCTTTGGTATTGTGAATAGTGCTGCAAGGAACATAGGCGTGCGTGTGTCATTTTTCCTTTGTGTATGTACACAGTAATGGAATTGCTAGGTCAAATGGTAATTCTGTTTTAAGTTCTTTGAGAAATCTTCAGACTGCTTTCCACAGTGGCTGAATTAATTTACATTCCCACCAGCAGTGTGTAAGCCTTCTCTTTTCTCTGCAACCTCAGCAGCATCTGTTATTTTTTGACTTTTTGATAATAGCCATTCTCACTGGGATGAGATGGTATCTCATTGTGGTTTTGATTTGCGTTCCTGTAATGATTGGTGATATTGAGCATTTTTTCATATGCTTGTTTGCGTATGTTTATCTTCTTTTGAGAAGTGTCTGTTCATGGCCTTTGCCCATTTTAATGGGGTTGTTTTTTGCTTGTTCATTTACGTTTCTTATAGATTCTTGATATTAGACCTTTGTCAGATGCATAGTTTGCAAATATTTTTCTCATTTTGTAGCTTGTCTATTTACTCCATTGATAGTTTATTTTGTTGTGCGGAAGCTCTTTAGTTTAATTAGGTCCCACTTGTCAATTTTTGTTTTTCCTGCATTGCTTTTGGAATCTTTGTCGTGAAGTTTTTGCTAGGGCCAATGTCCAGAATGGTATTCCCTATGTTTTCTTCTAGGGTTTTTATAATTTATGTTTTACATTTAAGCCTTTAATCCATCTTGAGTTATTTTTTGTATATGGTGAGAGGTAGGAGTCCACTTTCAATCTTCTGCAAATGGCTAGCCAGTTTTTTCAGCACCATTTATTGAATAGAAAGTCCTTTCCCCGTTGCTTGTTATTGTTGGCTTTGTAGAAGATCAGATGGTTGTAGGTGTGCAGCTTTATTCTGGGTTCTCTAACCTGTTTCATTCGTCTATGTATCTGTTTTTATACCATACCATGCAGTTTTAATTATTGTAGCCTTGTGATGTAGTTTGAAAAGGGTAGTGTGATGTCTCTAGCTGTGTTCTTTTTGCTTAGGATTGTTTTGCCATACTAGAATTTTAATTGACATTGAAGTAAATGTATAAACCAGTTTGGGGAGAATTAACATCTTTACAATGTTAAATCTTTCAATCTCTAAATATTTATCTATTTATCTGTATCTCCATATGTATATATTATCTCCACATATATATCTCTCCATTTATTTAATCTTCTTTATGGTCTGTTAATAAACTTTAGAAATGCCTCCTCTAAGGCCTTAGCACATTTTTTCTTAGGTTTGCTACTATATATGCTTCATACTTTTTGTTGCTGTTATAAATGCTGTCTTGTTTTAAATTTCATTTTCTAAATATTTCTTGCTGGCTTACAGAAACACAATTCATTTTTATATGTTGATTTTTTAATTAACAGGCATACCTTGCTAACATTATTAATTTGCTAACTTATTGGTAAAGTCTTTTGGTTATTTTACGTATACAAAAATATCATCTGCAAATAATGACAGTTTTGTTTCTTTCACTTCTTTTCACTTCCTGCCTTACTGTGCAGGATCTGATCATAAATATGATGTTGAACAGAAGTGAGGGTAATGAACATCACCATCTTGATCGGAATCTCCAAGGGTTAATTAGCTTTATGTGATGTTCTCTGTGGGGTTTGGGGGGTATTTCTGTTAGGTTTAGGGAGTTCTTCTGTTTGTAATTTGCTAAAAATTACTACCATGAATAAAGACTAAAATTTATTTAGTGCTTTTTCTATATCTATTGTGATGGTAAGATTTTTCTCTTTTAATACGTTATTGCAGTGAATTACATTAATTGATTTTCTATTATTAACCCATGTATTCTCAACAGGGTGATATTATCCCCAAGGGGGCTAAAAATGGTTCTTGAGTAGGGCAAATAAATTGTAATTTTTGTTGTATACAGAATACCTATAATATATATATACAGTACAAAAGTAAACATAAAATATATATGTAGCATTAAAATTTCAAAAACTTACTTTGCAAAAACTTGGTGAAAAGGATGAAAAGACAGGCTATAGACTAGGAAAAAATATTTGCAAACCGCAGCCAACAAAGGACTAGTATCAGGCCAGGCACAGTGGCTCATGCCTGTAATCCCAGTACTTTGGGAGGCCAAGGCAGGTGGATCACTTGAGCCCAGGAGTTTGAGACCAGCCTGGGCAACATAGTGGAACCCTATTTCTATGAAAATACGAAAAATTAACTAGGCATAGTGGTGCACACCTGTAGTTCCAGCTACTCTGGAGGCTGAGGTGGGTAGGTCGCTTGAACCTGGGAAGTGGAGGTTACAGTGAACTGAGATGGCATCACTCCACTCCAGTCTGGACAACGGAGTGAAACTGTCTCAGAATAAAAACAAAAGGACTAGTATCTAGAATATATAGAAAAATCTCAAAACCCAACAGTAAAAAGTTCCCATTAAAAAAATGGGCTAGGCCGGGTGTGGTGGCTCAGGCCTGTAATCCCAGCACTTTGGGAGGCCAAGGTAGGCAGTCACCTGAGGTCAGGAGTTCAAGACCAGCCTGAACAACATGGTGAAACCCCGTCTCTCCTAAAAATAGAGAATTAGCTGGGCGTGGTGGCATGTGCTTGTAATCCCAGCTACTTGGGAGGCTGAGGCAGGAGAATTGCTTGAAACCAGGAGGTGGAGATTGCGGTGAGCCGAGATCATGCCATTGTGCTCCAGCCTGGGCAATAACAGCGGAACTCCATCTTCCAAAAAAAAGAAAAAAGTGAGCTAAAGAAATAAACATATGTTTCACCAAAGAGAATATATCAAGATAGTAAGTAATCATATGAAAAAATATTCAATATTATTATCCATTAGGGAAATACAAATTAAAATGATCTTTCACTGCACATCTATTAGAATAACTGAAATAAAAAGTAATGGTAAGACTAAATGCTAGTGAGGATGCCAAGAGATTGGATCATTCTTGCATTGCTGGTGGGAATATAAAATGGTACAACCACTTTGGAAAATAGTTTGGCGGTTTCTTATAAAACAAAACATGCAATTGCCATATGACCCAGCAATTGCACTCTTGGACTTCATCTCAGAGAAATGGAAACTTATGTTCATACAAAAACCTGTACACAAATGTTTATAGCAGCTTTATTTATAGTAGCTAAGAACCAGAAGGAGCCTAGATGTCCTTTGATGGGGAAAGAAGGAAACTAACTGTGGTGTATGCATACCATGGAATACTACTCAGCAATAAAAAGGAATGAACTCCTGGTACATGCAACAACTCAGATGAAGCTCAAAGGCATTATGCTGAGTAATAAAAGCCAGTCCTAAAATGTTGCATAATGCATGATTCCATTTATATTGCATTCTTGAAGTGACAAAATTATAGAAATGAAAAACAGATTAGTGGTTGTCAAAGGTTAGGAACAGAGCATGGAGATGGAGGCAAGCTAGGAGGGAAATAGGCATGCTTATAAAAGTGCAGCATGAAAGATCCTTGCAGTGATGGAACTGTTCTATATCTTGACTGGTGGATACATGAATCTACACATTGATAACATTGCATAGAACTAGATACACACACACGAGTACATGTAAAACTGGGAAAATCTGAATAAGATTGGTGAATTGTATTAATGTCAATTTTCTGATTGTAATGTATTAGAGGAGGAGAGTTCAAGAGAGAGTGATTAGGGAAAAAAATGTACAAAAAGGTTTCTTAGGGGGACGATAATGAAAAAAAGGTTGAGAAACACTGTGTTAAACCAACCTTGTATAAATTGGGTAACTCAGTTTAGTCATTATGTAATTCTCCTTTTCATAAATCACTAGATTCTCTTTGATAATTTGTTTGGGATTCTTTTATCTGTGTCCATGATTGAGATTATTCTGTATTTCTCCTTTTAGAGACTGTACATATAAATTGGGTATTTATTGTCAGGTTTTGGTGTCTAACCTTGCAAATGCTAACCTTATAAATTTAATGAGTAGATGAGTGGCCTTTCTTCTTGTATACTCTGGAGTAGTTAGTGGAAGATTAAAAGAATTTTTTCTGGTGAGAAGGTTTTAAGTCTTGGTTCACTTAATTACAAGGTTACTGGACAAGTCAGGTTTTTAACTTTCTTCTTGAATCAGTTTTGAAAAGTTATGTTTTACTAGGACTTCTATAGTTTTATCTGTGTTTGTGTACTGGTATAAAGACAATTATTATTTCCCTTCATTGCCTTGTAAATATAGTATTTGTAATTGTGTACCCTTTTCATTCCTACTGTTATTTGTGCTCTTTTTAATTCTATTTGTCTTCTCTAAGAACATTTTATCTGTGTGTTTTAAAAATTTTTAATAATTTATGCTTTTGTATTTTTTCCTTTTTCTAACATTCTTTGATTTATTTTGTTCTACTTTTGTATCTTAATAAGTTGGGAGCTTATTGTATTAAGTTTCAGTTGTCTTCTAGTATAAGCTGACTATATTGCTTACATATATTCTTAAAATTTTCACATATAGTATTTTCATTATTGCTTGACTCAAAATATTTCCTAATATTTATTAAGATTTCTTCTTTGACCAGTGAATTATTTAGAAGTCTGTTTCTTAATTTTTAAATTTTCCAGTTTTTTTAAATCTAGATACTAGTTAACCAGACAACTAGTTAGATAACTAGATACTGAATTTTATTGTGACCAGTATTTGTGGTCTGTATACCAATTTTTTGAAATTTGTTACAGCTTGCCTCATGTCAAGTGATAGCATGTTATCACTTGTCATAAAAATTCTTGGTGTTATTATAAAAAATATGCATTCTTCACCAGTTGAGTGTAATGTTCTATGATCATTAGATTAGATCAGCGTGTTCATTTTGTTGTTTAAAGTTTCGTTTGCTTGCTAATATTTTTGCTTGCTTGACATGTCAGTAACTGAGAGGTGTATTTTAACATCTTCCATTATGATGATGGACATTTCTTACTTTCTTACAGTTCTGTCAATTTTTGCATTAATAATTTTGAGGCTATGTTAATAAATATATCCAAGTTTAGAATTATTATATTTCTGATGGATTGTGCTTTTTGTTATTTTGTTGCAAAGTCCATCCGTAATCTATAACTCTATGAGCTTTTTTTCATTAACATTTTGTCTTATATGGCTTTCCCATCCCTTTACTTTCCATCATTGATAATCATTTATGTTTTAGATATATTTTTTGTACATACCATGTTAAATTTCATTTGTTGATTCAACCTGACAGTCTTTTTTCTTTTATCTGGAATGTTTAGTCCATTTATGTTTATTTTTAAGTACTGATATAGTTTTAATTCTAACATCTTACATTCCATTTATTTCACCTTTCTTTCCTACTTTAGGGGTATTTATAGTTTTTGTTTGTCTAAATTGTCTTTATTTTTTCCCTTGTTCTGTGAAGATATTTCACTGGGTATGTAATTCTAACTTCATAGTTATTTTTCTGTCTATACACTGAAGTGCACATTGGCTTCTCCTGCTATGGAAAGAGGTGGTAGTCAGTCTAAACATTCTTCTTTCGAAGGTAATGTATATTTTCTCTTTGATGGCTGTTAAGATCTTCTCTTTGTTTTTGGTCTTATGTAGTTTTGGTGTCTATTTGTAGATTTATTTTTAGTCACCTTGCTTGAGATGCCTTGGAATTTCTAATCTGACAAGTAAAATCTTTCATAAATTCTGGGGAATTTGCAACCAGTATTTTTTTCAAATATTGCCCCTCTACCATTTTCTTTCTCCTCTCCTTAGGAACTCAGATTAGGTATCTATGAGACTGTCTCACACTGCCCTCCATGTGTCTCAATCTCTCTTTGATATTCTCATCTTTTTGTCTATGTTATCCATTCAATTTTGTATTTACAGTAGTATATTTTTTCTTCTCTGGAAGTTTATTTAGTTCTTTTTCAATTCTACAAGCTCCTTTTTCATATTTTTAATTTCTTTTCTTATTTCCTTAAACAGATTAAACATAATGGTGCTTTTTGCTCAACAATTCTAGTGTCTGAAAATTCTTCGCAGATCTCTTTCTGCCTTTTCACCCCACCCACTCACACGCTTTGCTGGTTCTTGTTCATGGTAACTTGATTTCTTATGCATTTTGTGATTTATTTATTTATTATGTGCACATCAACTTTGGAACATTCTGTCTGAGGAGGCTGGTTTGAAGGTATCTTCCTTCCAGAAAGGATTACTGGCCGGGCGTGGTGGCTCATTCTTGTAATCCTAACACTTTGGGAGGCAGAGGTGGGCGGATGGATCGCTTGAGGTCAGGAATTAGAGACCAGCCTGGCCAACATGGTGAAACCTGTCTCTACTAAAAATACAAAAAAAATTTGCCAGGGATGGTGGCAGGAGCCTGCAGTCCCAGCTACTTGGGAGGCTAAGGCATGAGAATCACTTGAGCCCAGAAGGTGGAGATTGCAGTCAGCTGGGATTGCATCACTGCACTCCAGCCTGGACAACAAAGCAAGACTCTGTCTCAAAAAAAAAAAAAAAAAGGCATTATTATAGTATTTGCTTTTCCTGGATGCCTGAGGCTACTAACCAGGAAATACTTAAACTAGTCTCAACTTGGAGGTTTTTCAGACCACACAAGTAGTTTTAGCTGCACACCCCTGTGTGAGACAATTTGTGGTTATTAATTCTCGGGAGATATTTTTTCCTCTATTCTTCACGCAATCCTAAGTTAGACAATTTTCTTTGCTATCTCCAGCTAGGGGGTGGAGGTTATTTCTAACTTACCCTGTAAGCCTTTTAGGAATTCTCACTTTATGCATCAGCTCTTCTGTTCCCCATATTCGGTTGGCCCTAGGTTCTTTATCATTTGCCTTCTTCATAAGAGGTTTGGAAAACTCAAGAGTCTGGTTTGTTCAAAATCTTGAGAGTGAAAATCAGCTTGTGTCCTCTGTTTACTCTTTTGGGGTTGCAGCTTTCACTCTGCCTCTGATGATTCTTTACTTTGTTGCTCACCCTGTGAAGTATTTTAAATAATGTTATTACGTTTCACAAATATTTTAATTTTGTTTCCATAGTAGTTTAAAGTATCTAAACCACCATACTATAGGAAATGGCATCATATAGCAAACTTTTATAAATTTGGCTTTGCTTTTTAATTTTGGTTGGTTTATAAAAAAATTTATTTTTTCTTCTTTTTTAGTATTTTAATGTTTTTCTGTGTTTGGGGTGAGGGTCATAGATACCAGTCCAATTTTAATATTCTGTGTTTAGTATAGACTGTTATGGAATGATTCGTGGTGCTTCTGTTGATATAACCAACAAATATTTGTTGAATGTCTGCTTTATACCAGGTACTATTCTAGGAATGGGGTTATAGAAGTGAACATAATAGATAAAAATCCCTGCCCCCTCAAGAAACTTGGATTCTAGTATGGAAGACATGGGCATGTAGCACATTAGACAGTGATAACACTAAGGAGAAATAAAGCAGGGAAAGGGACCTTGCTTCTTTGGAGAGAATTAGCTCAGGAATATGCAGAAAGGGTGACATTTTTAAAGAAGAGGATATGAGCGATGAGCACTCCAGAAAAAGGACCTAAATGCTTTACAAATGCCTAAGAGAATAAGGAATGAAAAGTTTTATACTATTGGAAGCATTGATGTTTATGCTTTCTTCTCTCTTAAATCTCAATTTTTCTTTTTCTACTTGTTTAGTTTTCCTGGCAGGAGAACTGACTTTATCATCTTGGGCAAGTTTCTTAATGTCGTTGAGTTAAAATAAGACTACTGCCTATCTCTCAGGATAGACGGATGAAACAAGACATTTGTAAAATACCTGACATTTGATGGATACTCAATACATGGTAGTTTTTCTTGTTTTCATTCTTCCTGTCTTATCTAGGCTATTTTCAGCACTTGTTTCAGTACCTGTTGGTAAATTTGCAATGATATGATTCTTTTTTTGTTTTTATTTTATTTTTGCAATAGTTTCTCTCTTGTTGCCCAGGCTGGAGTGCAATGGCACAATCTCACTGCAACGCCCACCTCCCGGGTTCAGGTGATTCTTGTGCGTCACCCTTTCAAGTAGCTGGGATTACAGGCACCCGCCACCATGCCCAGCTAATTTTTGTATTTTTTTTTAGTAGAGACGGCGTTTCGCCACGTTGGCAGGCTGGTCTTGAACTCGTGACCTCAGGTGATCCACCCGCCTCGGCTTTCCAAAGTGCTGGGATTACAGGTGTGAGCCACTGTGCCTGGCCGTAATGATATGATTTTTATGCAGCACCGTGGAGACAGCGTGTGATAGGAAATTAACTAAAGACAAATTAGGAGAATTTGAAAGTTTCAAATTTGAAAGATTTTAAAAAACCTTTCTAAAGTAGTTTATAAAATCTGATTTGGTTCTCAAGGCTAAGGAGATAAAACCGAGCTTTGTCCATTTTCCCCTTAAAGGTATTTTTCATTGTATCGCATGCAGGTTGGCAGCCTCAGCAAATCTCCATTTGTATACGTGACAGTCAGCAGAATCTCCAGTTACAGTCAACTCAAAGCAAGCAGGGGCATGCCACATACATGTTCATATATAGTTATATGTCTACTCTTTATCCTTTAACCTAAACTGGCTCTAATGTTTCAGTGTAAATTGGTGAGTTTTTTTGTGCCACTACAAATGGAAGAAATGTAACAGGGTGAAACTGCAAGATTCCTGTAGTTTTGGCTTGAAATAAGCTGAAATGTAAGTTAAGAAGTAAAATTAGACCCTGAAGTAACTTGTGTTCCTTTAGTGAGATTTTCTTTGATTGGAGAGTCCTGGGACCTTACTTTTCTGTCTTTCTTTTTTTTTTTTTTCTTTTTTTTTTTGAGACGGAGTCTCACTCTGCCGCCCAGGCTGGAGTGCAGTGGGGCGATCTCGGCTCACTGCAAGTTCCACCTCCTGGGTTCTCGCCATTCTCCTGCCTCAGCCTCCCGAGTAGCTGGGACTACAGGCGCCCGCCACCACACCCGGCTTATCTTTTGTATTTTTAGTAGAGATGGGGTTTCACCATGTTAGACAGGATGATCTTGATCTCCTGACCTCTTGATCCACCCGCCTCAGCCTCCCAAAGTGCTGGGATTACAGGCGTGAGCCACCGCGCCCAACTGGGACCTTACTTTTCATACTTGTTTTGATACTGATTCACCATGGGGTCTCAGTCAATCAGTTTTCTCTGTCTGTGTCATGAGTGATACTCTCCATACAAGACTTCCTTGCCTTGTGTGACTGTTGAGATTTCATAGGATGTGAGCAACGTCAAAGTAAGATAAGCACTAAAGACAAAGTACAACTATTTGTATTGTATGCTTTTGGTTTTTGGTCTCTCCCCAGCCCTACCATTGACCATACCCTGCTGGACATGCCCTTCCTTTGACTCCCTGGGGAGATGCCCTCTGACTTCTGAGAGCAGCTGGACCACCCATTCTGAAGACACCAGCAGTCCTAGCTTTGGATGTTCGTATACAGACCTGCAGCTCATCAATGCTGAGGAGCAGACGAGTGGTCAGGCTTCTGGGGCTGACTCCACTGGTAAGATGGAACTCTAAGCCAGAGGGCTTTGCAAATCACTGTTGGTGTACCCAAGCCCACTTTTAAAGTCCTTTTAAAAATCGCTGCAGCTGGCTTGCTTTGCAGAATGAATTCAGGTGTTGTTATCCAGTCAAAAAACTAGAACCCAAAGTGGCTAGAAATTGCATTGGGGAAGATGTATACACAAATTGGGTCCTTGGTTGGCAGATCATTCATACTGGGTAACCATTTGACAGTGTATCTTAATATGTTGTTTTCTGACTGTTTGGTATAAATACCATTCTCTGTCAATTTATTTTCTCCTGGGATTACTGAACTATGTGTAAATATGCACAAGGCTGAATCTTTCATCCTACTACCCACGCATCTTGCGTTTTCAATAAGAGGGAGGTAGATTTAAGCAGAAAAAAGCAAATGTTACGTGAAACAGAATGAGAATCAAGACTCAGCCACTGTATCCAGACTACAAATCATTTTGCAGTTAAGTGTTTATTCTGTTGTGCCTTGGTTGAGTGATATGTCAATCGGCAATGCACTATACCTCATTTATTAAACTTTCCAGTAGGCATAAGACGGAATGCTGGCTTTCTTTGCAGGTGGAATATGGGTCTGTTAACAAGTGCTGAATTACAGGCACAGTTTGGAAATGGCATTGGAAAGATTCTTGGCATTGGAAAGACGTTCTTGGTGTTTTGGTTATTTGGCCCAAGAGATTGGTTTCTTCTGAAAGTGATGAAGTTACTGCTCGTTTCTCTGTGGATGAAATTACCCAGTGTGTTGACAACATTTGTTCTTCCTTCTCAATGTTGTTCAGAGTTTCTAGGTCATTTTTAAGCTTTGGATGTTTGCCCTCATGCTATGTGCCATTGAATTTTACAGGTATAAAGAGGGATCTGTCTTGCAGACTGAGGGGTTCAGGCAGGATTTAGTTTGGTACTGGATAATGTTGCAGAGAATCCTAGTTTATCATGGACCCACTTTGTCTTCAGAAGCTGTGGTTCTTTATAGTTTTGTTTTCACAGAGACTCCTTCACTTCTGGTTTGTCTCTGTGGCTGATGATCCTGGTCGGTGGCTGAAATATGCCCCCACAGCCCCATTTCCCCAGTGGGGGCATCTCATGGATGCGAGCACACCTTCAGCGGCTAAGGCTGTTAGGAAGAGAGGCTGAGCTTGCCTCCCTGCTTCACTTTTCATTGCTCTCGGCCCCCTTTCCAGGGAGGAGGCACCTAAGCATTGGTTCAGGCTACCCAGACTCCAGAGCCAGACTTCTCAGGTTCAAACCCTGATTCTGCACTGGCCAGCTGTGTGACCTCGAACAGGGTCCTTACTATCTTTATGACTCTATTTCCTCTTCTGAAAAATGGGTATACCTCACCAAGTTGTTATCAGCTCCAAATGAGACGGTTTATATAGAATAGCTTACATGATGTTTGACACAGAGTAAGTGTCCATCAGGGATGAAACAAGTTCTCTTTCCTGCTGCAAGGTTCTTGTTGCTTTGGAGAGTTGCAAAACGGGCCCCTCACTGAAGGAAAAGACAAGATCTCTAGGCTCAGGCTGTTTTTTATTGTCTTCTCGACTTTCTTATTAGATGAAAGTTGCTTTAATTCTTGGAGGTTCAAGTAATGAAAATCAGAGCCCTAGCCTGAACTAGACATTATTAGTCTGCCTCCACAGCTTATCATTATTTTTAACATCTCCTTGATCTAAAGTCATTCTAACAGTGTTATAGTTTGCATCAAGAAAACCTCCTCCCCTGTTTTGGTTAGGGTCCTGGCAGGAAGCAGATGGTGCCCTAAAAATGTTTTTCTGGAGAGAGCTTAATGAAGGGACCACCTACAGAGGAAGCAAGCGCTGGAATCATAGAAGAGGGGCTGCCCAACAGGAGCTATGGCGACAGAAAGGACAAAGCCACTGCAGAGATTTGACCAAGCAGGGAGATAGGGAAGAATAAATTCCCAGATCTGGTGCTGGTGTTTCCAACTGGCAGATCCTAGCCTGATGCCAAAGGGCGTGAAGCCCTGGGGAAGCAGCCCACAGAGGTCAGTCACCAGAACAGATACAATGGATCTGAGGTTGCAAGTGGGGAACAGGTGTGTTGGAATAGCCAGCATACATGGTCCTCATGAGGAACTAACTGGCCCCTGCACCAGAGTTTATATCAGAGACTCAAAGGCAAATCTGGGACTGGAGAATGAGGAGGGATGCTCTTATTCAACAAGAGGCAGTTTCCATGGCTACAGGGAGGTTAGAGGTATGGCTTTTTGGCAACCATTCTCTTTTTTGTTTGTTTGAGGCAGAGTCTCACTCTGTCACCCAGGCTGGAGTCTGGTGGTGCAATCTCGGCTCACTGCAAACTCTCCCTCCCAGGTTCAAGTGATTTTCCTGCCTCAGTCTCCCGAGTAGCTGGGATTACAGGTGTGTGCCACCAAGCCTGGCTAATTTTTGTATTTTTAGTAGAGACAGCGTTTCGCCATGTTGGTCAGGCTGATCTCAAACTCCTGACCTCAGGTGATCCGCCTGCCTTGGCCTCTCAAAGTGCTAGGATTACAGGTGTGAACCACCACACCCAGCCCCATCCTCTTTTACAGTAATACTAGTTATAGATAGCATTTACTGGGTGTCTGCTGTGTGCCAGCATATGAGGTGTATGATCTCTGGCTTTCACAGCAGTCCTGCGAGGCCGGTGTCATTCTCCTCATTTCCTAGTTGACACTGAGTCTGAGAAAGGTAAAGCAACTTGTTAAGAGAACACCGCTGAGAAATGGATGACCTAAATTTCAGTGAAACTTCCAAACCCTTTTCCAGCCAGTTCCCAAACCTGGCAGTGCCTCAAGTCACCGTAGTTAATTTATTTGCTATGTTACTCCCCAGACTTTCTGTACAGATGTGTATAGAGGATGCATACGAGCATATATACAAGGGATTTAAAACAAGATGTGTAGCAGGCAGAGCTTGAGGATAAAGTTCATATGTCCTTAACAGATATGCATGCTTACAGATAACTGCTGTGTGCCCACAGTATTATGTTCTGTAAACAAGTTGCTGGACATTTTACTTTGAAATCTCCCTGTTCTTTAGTAATCAAGCTAGGACCCAGGATGGCCCAGGTGCTAGGGAATGCTTCCATCTGCTTTGATGACGCAGTCTTCCTTCACATCTCACCTCCATCTGCCCTCCAGGCCCAGAGGTGACAGGTGGTATATCTCCATGAGCCTGGGAAAGGAGAGGCAGTGAAGTGAGTCCTCAGAGAGCAGCTCCGCAGGCCGTGGAGACAGTGTCTGGATGCATCCTGAGCTGTGGTGACCCATGAGGCTCTTCCTGAACATCCTGACGTGTGCAAACAGGGTAGAGTTCTGGCTTTGAAAAGTCTTTAACTTGTCCTGGGTCCCAGAATAGAAGGAGGAGAAGGAAAGACAAAGTTTAGGAGAATGAACAAGTATTTTTCAACCTGTGACATTTCTCCATTTACTCCAGTAGCAGGGAATTTAAAAATGCTTTCAGTTGTCCAGGCGTGGTGGCTTGTGCCTGTATTCTCAGCACTTTGGGAGGTTGAGGTGGGTGGATCACTCGAAGCTAGGAGTTTGAGACCAGCTTGACCAACATGGTGAAACCCCATCTCTATTAAAAATACAAAAATTAGCTGGGCGTGGTGGCGTGCCTGTAATTCCAGCTCCTTGGGAAGCTGAGTCAGGAGAATCGCTTGAACCCGGGAGGCGGAGGCTGCAGTGAGCCGAGATCGTGCCACTGAACTCCAGCGTGGGTGACAGAGTGAGACTTGGTCTCAAAAAAAAAAAAAAAAAAAAAAGGAAGAAAAAAATGCTTTCAGTTGAGCTATTGAGAGCTCCTCCAGCCAGGTGATGCCCTGCCCTCTGCCTGGCACCAGGCTTGTGGCAGTGCCAACCTCTGGGAGTGCCCTGCTTTGAGGCTGGATGGTTCCGGTTGGGGAAACTGAATCCCCCTGGGGTTATGGCGCAGATTCCTATCAGTCTGTCCTCCAGGTAAGTCATTTCTTCAGAGCTTTACTTACTTATTTGTAAAATGGAACGGAGCGATCCTGCTCAGTCAGGGTGACAGGGTATATACGAATGTGTTTCGTACAGTGCAAAGTGCTGTAGGAATAAAAAAATCTTAATTTATTATCTCTTTGCCTCATTTCCATTTGATATGGGACATAAGGATAATTACTGTCCACTCCTCTATTACCCCCAAAGAGAGCTGTTACCCCAACTATAGCATGTGGAATGAGATCTGAGAAGGGCTTTGCATTTCTCAGTAGCAAGTGGTAAATACAGAGACGCTGTGGGGAGTTCGGTATGACTGGTTTCTGTGCTTGGGGAACCTTGGGAGGAACTGCCTTGGGGAGATGTTTGTCATTGTCCCCTCCTCCTGTGCCCTTTAGCATTGCAGAGGGTGATAGAGGGTGAAGAGCTCCTTGGAATTGCAGCCTCATCTGGCGCTCCCTCGGCTGAGCCAGGCTCTTCCTGGTGAGAGCACAGTGTGTCAGGGTAAACACTGGGCACCTCATGTTCTGTGAGTCACCTCTTGTTTGGAGAGGGATTATGGTGCTCTGGGCCCAGCCTATGTGCCTTGGCCCCTTGCTCGGTAGTGGGCTGCCGAGAGCAGAGCCACAGCCTCCTCCCTGTCACCTGCGGCAGAGTTCTGCAGGGATTTGGCAGCCCCGCAGGGCAATCTAATTCCCAGTGTAATCGTGGAGGGGAAGACTCTGTGATCAGCCTACACTTTCTTCTCATTTTCTCACCGAGGGGATAATTAGTAGGAAGGCAAACAAATCCCCTCACCTTGGTTAAATCACAGGGTGCGGGGGGCAGAGCTGGAGAGTAGTGTTGAGGTTAGCTCTGAGGTCTGCTCTCAAGAGCAGATGGCAGGAGAAGATCCCAAACAACATTTCACTCCGCTCTTACCTCTCATCTCCACAGGGGTCTCCTTTGTCTAGACAAGGTGGGCACACCCTGCCATTTTCACCAGTCAGGGTAGCTCTGTAATGCCACTAGGTTCACATGGGTTGGTGAACAGTAAGAGGGTTGAGGGAATAAAAGCAAATCTTGTGCCTTTGAAGTTCATTCCAACAAGGGAAGAGAAAACACGTAAATGCATGCACACAAGCTGCTCTTAAGCAGTAGGCTTTGGTTGGGTTCTTTTTTATTTTTATTTTTATTATTTTTTTATTTTGAGACAGAGTCTCACTCTGTCACCCAGGCTAGAGTGTAGTGGCATGGTCTCGACTTACTGCAACCTCCACCTTCTGGATTCAAGTGATCTTCCCATCTCAGCCTCCTGAGTACCTGGGACCACAGGTACGTGCCACCATGTCTGGCTAATTTTTGTATTTTTAGTAGAGATGGGGTTTCACTATATTGGCCAGGTTGGTCTTGAACTCCTAACCTCAGGTGATCTGCCCACCTCAGCCTCCCAAAGTGCTGGGATTATAGGCATGAGCCACTGTGCCTGTCCAAGTTCTCTTTTACGCATAAGAAAAGTATAGATTTAAGTGTAGGATTAGAATGCTCAGATATGTGTAAACTGAGGCATGTCAAGACTGGATGAAGCACATAGCAGGTGTTTAATAGTTGTTTAATATATCCTTGAGATTGCAGGTGGTGTTGTGCCAAACCCCTGTCAACTCTAGTGGGGATGGCACCAGGTTCAAGAGGCTGAAGAAGAGACCCAGGGCCAGCAAACAAGACATGGGCCTTTACTGGAGGCTTACATACAGGGAAGAGAGTCCAGTGGCGGGAGACTGAACAGAACAGCAACCACTTGCAAAAAGCATGCAGTTTATATAGCATTTTCAGTTAGCACCATTTTGCTAACAACCTCCACCTGGCAACCTTTATTCAACCCAGAACTTGGGACCTTGATCCACTGTATAGCCTGTGTTCCTTGGGATGGGCTGGGGGCTCAGATGTTCCTCATAGACAAGGAACAAATCCCCAAGTTGGCTACGCCAGGATTCCTTAGCTCAACACGCACATTCATGTGCATCTGCCATACGGGGTCCTTCTCAGGCTATGCTTATGTTATTGCTGTCAGGTGGATTTGCCATACAGGTGGCTAAAATCGTCTGCATCCCTGACATTTGTATCCCACTTGAACTTAAGCATTTCCCAAAGTGTGTCCCATGCAGAAAGCCAAAAAGATCCAGATGCTGGGGCCAGCATGTTAGGTCATGCTGTGCCCCCTTTGTTGGAGATTTATAACATGTATTAGCTTATTAAAGACTTTGAAAATTCCTGAAGTTATATGTATGTAGATGTATAATTTATATTTATATACATGTAATGTATACAGACACACACACACACACACACACACACACATATATACGTTTAGGTTTTCATTAACCTCTACTGCCTCCTTGGTCAGATAGTGGTGTTCAGAAACCCAAACATACATAAATTGGCAAACGTGACTTGGAAGTACAGGCCATTTTAGCTGTGTTTTCTAACACTGCTAAAGTGTTAGAGAGCTAGAGAAACCAGAAAGAAATATTTTGACAAATTACCTGTATTAGTTAACTTTATAAAGTTAGCCTTACTTTGTCTCTTGCTCTGCTAAACCTCTTGGCCTTTTAAAAAAATATAAAATTCTAGATTCAACAGACCCAAAACTATATTTTGCCAAACTTTCTTTGTATTTAAACCCCCATAGGCTTTAAAACAAATTTAGACCAGATGTTCTTGATTCATTTGCATTTAACGGATCACGGTGGACTTCTGCCAGAGCAGTAGGATATCCCTAGAGATTTTGAACTCAGTTTTTTTCTCAGAAACAAGTGTTTGTATTCCATTTGGATTTTAGAGTCCAGCATTTCCCAAAGGGTGTCCCAAAGTGGTTTCCCAAAGTGAGTAGAGAGTTGTGGCCTGCGGAACCTCAGATTTTTGTGACAACTACTTTTTAGACGCTCAGAAAGGTTCTCTTGTTGTTATTTATTAAGAGCGTCACCTGGGCTGCATGTCTCTGTACAAGATATAACATGTTTCTCTGTTGCCTGTTTTGCTGTCATCCTGCTGCAGCTCATAGAGCTCCAAACCAGAGTGGGGCCCAGATTCACAGGTAAACAGTAATTACCATTGTGCTTGATGGGATTACAGGAGATTTTTGTGGTTCTTAAGGCACATCTCTATTTTATGATATTTTTTAACCTTGAATATATCTTGCTTGGAAAACAAAAACAAGTTAACTAATTTTTAAAATTCTTTCTCCTAGCTACAAAAGTCAGAGATACTCATCTTCTTCCTGAACAATATTTTCCTTCCTTAAAATGGAAGAACGGCAGAGCAGTTTTTTTAAACAAATCACATCTTTTCACTGTTTCATTAACAAATACAAATTTGGCATCATTCCTGTTCTCATGTATTTTTATCTTCATTTGTTGTGCATTTTAGATTTTAATCCTTATTAAAACCAAGAAACTCTAATGATTGCTTTGTTTGAAGCTTTTTCCAGGAGGTTCAAAACTTTCTCAGAAACACATATATTGAGTTCTTACCATTTATCAGTTACTGAGAATACGGAGAAAAGTAAGCTCTGTGGTATTTTCCCATGAGGAAGTGATAATCTACAAACAGCTTTTTTTTGCCATTAAAAGGATATTTATATATAATTTTAAAAATTGTTTCTATGTGTAATTGTTTCTACTATGTGCCAGGAATGTCCTATATACTTTATATGTATATTATCTCATTTAATCTTCACAATTTAAAAGTACATATTGCTGTCCCATTTTATGAGTTCAGAACTAACAGCTCAAGAGGTTAAATGATTTGTCAAAAGTCACACAGATAGAAAAGTAGCTGGGATTCAACCCAGGTCTCTCCTGGGCTCATCCTGCCCTGTGCCTGGTGTACTGTGGGAGGCTGGTGTTTGTGAACACAGTCGCTTGCTGGAAGGAGCAATTATAGAGAGCCTTCCCCAGATGCAGTGCTGCCTCCGCTGCATTTCCCAGGAGCAATATACAAACCCCCCTCATGTGCTTATTTCACGGGACTGCAATTCTTTGTTTAGGAGTCCTCTGCCGGACCGAGACCTTTGTGGAAGCAGGAACCACCTCCGTTGTATATCCCCAGCATGTTGCCTGGCACATTGAAATTACACAGTGGATCTTTGTGGAATAAATTAATCTTTCTTTAAATTTAAAATTTTAAAATTGTAAGTAGACAACTTGTATGTATTTATGGGGTACAAAGTTATGTTATGATTTTTTAATACAATGTGGAACAATTAAATCAATTAACATATCTATCACCTTAAATATTTATTATTTTTTGTGGTGAGAAGACTTGAAATGTATTCTCTTAGCAATTTTCCAGTCTAAAATACAGTATTAGTCACTGTATTCATCACACCGTGTAATACATTTTCAAGAAATAAAAACCTTATTACTACTGTCTAATTGAGGCTTTGTACCATTTGACCAGCATCTACCCATTCCCTGCATCTCCCCAGGCTCTGGTAACCACCATTCTACTTTCTGCTTCTTTCAAGTTCGGTTATTCTACGTTCCACATATAAGGGAGAACATGTAGTACTTATTTTTCTGTGCCTGGCTTATTTCACTTAGCATAATGTTATTCACGTCCATCCATGTTGTTGCAAATTACAAAATATTTTTCTTTTTAAAGGCTAAATAGTATTTCATTGTGTATATATTCCACATTTTCTTCATCCATTCATCCACTGATGGACACTTAGGTTGATTCCATAACTTGTATATTGTTTAATAGTGCTGTAGTGAGCATGGGCATGCAGACATCCCTTTGACATACTGATTTCAAATCTTTTGAGTAACCCAGAACTGGGATTGCTGGATCATATTGTAATTCCATTTTTAGTTTTATGAGGAGCCTTTTTCATAATGGCTGTACTAAATTACATTCCCACCAACATTATACAAGGGTTCCCTTTTCTCCACATCCTCACCAACACTACTGATATTTAATCTTTTTGATAATGCCGTTCTGACAGGTGTGAGGTGATATCTCATGGTGGTTTTAATTTGCATTTCCCTAATGGTTATTGATGTTGCATATTTTATATGTATATATATTTATATATATATATATTTGTATGTTAGCCTTTTGTATGTCTTCTTTTGAGAAATGTCTTTCAGGTCCTTTGCCTATTTTAAAATCAGATGATTTGTTTTCTTTCTATAGAGTTGTTTGAGTTTCTTACGTATCTTGGATATTAATCCCTTATCAGATGTGTGGTTTGCAAATATTTTCTCCAAATTCATAGTTTGTCTCTTCCCTCTGTTGTTTCCTTTGTTGTACAAAAACTTATTTTGATTTAATCCCATTTGTCAAATGTAAAAAACATTGCCTAGACCAATATTGTCTAGTTTTTCCCTTATGTTTTCTTCTAATAGTTTTACAGTTTCAGGTCTTATGTTTAAGCCTTTAATCCATTTTGAGTTGATTCTGTATGTGGTGTGAGATAAGGGTCTAATTTTATTCTGCATGTGGATATCCAGTTTTACCAACACTATTTATTGAAGAGATGATTCTTTTCCTAAGATGTTGGCACCTTTGTCAAAAATCAAATGACTGTACATATGTGGGTTCATTTCTGGGCTTTCTGTTCTGTTCCGTTGGTTAATGAGTCTATTTTTATGCTAGTATCATGCTCTTTTAATTTCTATATTCTTGTAGTATAGTTTCAAGTCACGTAGTGTGATACCTCCAACTTTGTTGTTTTTGCTTATGACAGCTTTGGCTATTTGGTGTTTGTTTTGTTTTTAAGTCAATGTGGAATTTTAGGATTGTTTTCTATTTCAATGAAAAATGACATTGGAATTTTGATAGGGATTGCACTGATTCTGTAGATTGCTTTGAGTGGTATCGTTATTTTAACAATATTAATTCTTCTAATCCATGAGCACAAGATATCTTTCCATTTATTTGTATCTTCTTACATGTATTTCATCAGTGTTTTATAGTTTTCACCTCTTTGGTTAAATTTATTCCTTTTTTTGTAGATGTTGTAAATGGGATTATTCTCTTGATTTCTTTTTCAGAATATTTGTTGGTATACAGAAAAAGTACTGATTTTTGTGTGTTGATTTTGTGTCCTGCAACTTTATTATGTATATTTATTAGTTATAACAGTTTATTGGTGGAATCTTAAGTGTTTTCTATATGTAAGATTATGTTATCAACAAACAGTGACAATTTCATTTCCTCCTTTTCTAATTGGATGCCTTTTATTTCTTTCTCTTGCCTAATTTCTCTAAGGATTTTCAATACTATGTGGAATAGAAGTGGCAAGAGTGAGCATCCTTGTCTTGTTCTAGGACTTAGGGAAAAGAGTTTCAGTTTTTCACTGTTAAATATAATGTTAGCTGTGTTTTTATCACATATGGCCTTTACTGTGTTAAGGTACATTCCTTTCATACCTAATTTGTTTTTTTTTTAATCATTAAAGAATGTTGAATTTTGTCAAATGTTTTTGCTCCATCTAATGAGATGATCATATGGTTTTTGTCTTTTATTTTGTTAATGTGATTATCACATTTATTGATTTGCATATATTGAAACATCTTTGCATCCCAGGGATAAATCCCACTTAATTATAGGTGAATGATTATTTTAATGTGCTATTAAATTTAGTTTGCCAGTATTTTGTTGAGGATTTTGGAATTTATGTTCATGAAGGATCCTTTGCTATAGTTTCCTTTTCTTGCAATGTCCTTGTTTGGCTTATAAGAAGAGCTATGCTGGCCTCTTAAAAGAGTTTGGAAGTGTTTTCTCTTTAATTTTTTTAAAGAGTTTGTGAGGATTGGCGTTCTTCTTTATTTAAAAACAATTTTTTTAAGACAAGGTGTTGCTCTGTTGCCAAGGCTGGATTATAGTGGCGTGAAGACGGCTCACTGCAGCCTCAGCCTCCCAGGATTGAGCGATCCTCTGCCCTCAGCTCGCCATGTGGCTGGGACAACAGGTGTGCACCACCACACCTGGCTAATGGCAGACTTCAGCAGTAAAGCTATTGGGCCCTGGAACTTTTCTTTGATGGAAGTTTTTTTTAAAATTTTTTTTTTTAATCACTGGTTCTGTCTCCTTATTGGTTATTGGTCTGCTCAGATTTTGTATTTCCTTGTGATTCAGTCTTGGTAGATTACATTTGTTAGGGAATTTATCCATTTCTTCCAGGTTATCCTACTTTTTGGCATGTACTTATAATATTCTCTTAATATCCTTTGTATTTCTGTGATCAGTTGTAATGTCTCCCCTTTCACTTCTCATTTTACTTGTGTCTTCCATTTTTTCTTAGTCTAGCTAAAAGTTCATCCATGTTATCTTTTCAAAAAATCAACTCTTAGTTTCATTAATCTTTTGTATTTTTCTAGTCTCTACTTCATGTATTTCTGCTTTGATCTTTATTATTTCTTTTTTCTGTTGACATCAGGCTTAGTTTGTTCAGCTTTCTCTATTTTCTTGAGGTGTACATTAAATTACTACTTGCGATATTCCTTATTTTTTTGATGTAGGCGTTCATTGCAATAAACTTTTCTCTTAGAACTACCTTTACCACTCCCATAAGTTGTGGTACATTGTATTTCTGTTTTTGTTTGTCTCAAGATATGTTTAAATTCTTTTAGTTTCTTCTTTGATCCATTGGTTGTTCGAGTCATGTTGTTTAATTTCTATATATTTGTGAATTTTCTGAACTTCTCCATGTGATTGATTTCTATTTGTTTACATTGTGGTCAGAAAACACTCTTGATATGATTTCAGTCTTCTTTAATTTAAAAAGACTTGTCTTGTGACCCACCATATGATCTATACTGGATAATGTTCTGGATGTGCTTGAGAAGAATGTACATTCTGTTGCTGTTGGATGGAATGTTCTGTGTATGTTTGCTAGGTCCATTTGGCCTAAGTGTTGTTCAAGTCCAATGTTTCCTTATTACTTTTCTGTCCTGTTGATCTGCCCATTATTGAATATAGAGTATTGAAGTCCTATATGATTATTGTATTGCAATATGTCTTTCCCTTCAATCTTTTAATATTTGTTTTATGTATTTAGGTGCTTCGATATTGGGTGGATATGTATTTATAATCATTGTATTCTTTTGATGAATTGACCCCTTAATCATTATATAATGTCCTTCTTTGGCTCTTCTTACAGTTTTTGACATAAGGTCTATTTTCCCTGATATAAGTATAGCTATCCCAGCACTCTTTTGGTTTCCATTTGTGTGGAATATCTTTTTCCATTCCTTTACTTTCAGTCTATGTGTGTCTTTAAAAGGGAGGTGACCCAGCATATAGTTGGGTCTTGTTTTTTCATCCATTCTGTCACTTTATGTCTTTTTATTGAGTAATTTAATCAATTTACATTCAAGGTAAGTATAGATAGGTAAAAACTTACCGTGACATTTTATTAATTGCCTTCTGGTTGTTTTGTAGGTTATTTTCCTATCTTTCTTCTGACTTCATTTGTGATTTTATGGTTTTCTGTAGTGGTATGCTTTGATCTTTTGTACTTTTGTTTTGCTCTTCTACTAAAGATTTTTGCTTTGTGATCACCAAGAGGCTTACATAGAACATCTTGTACTTCAGACTGCCTATTTCAAGTTTATGATAACTTTGATTGTATATAACAACTCTACATGTTTACTCCTCCCTTCCCCCACACCTTATGGTTTTAATGTCAGCATTTATATTATTTTGTAATGGGTATCCTTTGACAATTTATTTTAGCTATAATTGTTATTAATAGTTTTGTCTTTTAACCCTTACTGCTAGGGATAAAATTGCCTTAGACATCATCATTATAATACATTTAGAGTATTCTGAATATGACTCTGCTTTACTTATACCATTGGGTCTTGTGCTTTGATAATTTTTACATTATTTATTACTTAGCAGCAGCTTTTTGCTTCAACTTTTAAAAACTTCACTTATCAGTACCTCTAAGGTAGAAGTACTGGCAATGAACTCCCTTAGCTTTTGTTTGTCTGGAAAATTTTTTATTTTTCCCTCATTTCAGAGACAGCTTTGTTGAGCAAAGCATTCTTGGTTGGCAGGTTTCTTTCTTACTTCAGCACTTTGAATATATCATTCCACTCTCTTCAGGCCTACAGAGTTTCTGCTGAGAAATTGATTATAGTTGTATTGGGACCCCTTTGTATGTGATGTATTTCTTACCTCTTGGTGCTCTCATAATTTTTTATTTGTCTTTAATTTTTGATCATTTGATTATGTGTCTTTGTGAACTCCTCTTTGGGTTGAATTTTATTGGAGACTTCTGCACTTCCTGTACCTGGATGTTGTCATCTTTCCTCAGGTTAGAGAAATTTTCAACTATTATTTTTTAAAATATGCTTTCTGGCTCCTTTTCTTTCTTCTCCTTCTTGAATTTCTGTCGTGTGAAGGTTAGGTGTCTTGATGGTGCCTCATCCATAAGTCCTGTAGGCTTTCTTCATTGTTTTGCATTCTTTTTTTTTTCTCTTCTGAATGGATAATTTCGAATGTTCTGTCTTTGAGTTCACTCATTCTTTCTTCCATTTAGTCAAGCCTGCTGTTGAAGTGTTCTATTGCATTTTTTTTTTTTTTTCTGAGACGGAGTCTCACTCTGTAGCCTAGGCTGGAGTGCAGTGGCGTGATCTCTGCTCACTGCAACCTCCGTCTCCTGGGTCCTGGTTCAAGCAATTCTCCTGCTTCAGCCTCCCGAGTAGCTGGGATTACAGGAACACGCCACCATGCCCAGCTAATTTTTGTATTTTTATTAGAGACAGGACTTCACCATGTTGGCCAGGCTGGCCTTGAACTCCTGACCTCATGATCTGCCCGCCTCGGCCTCCCAAAGTACTGGGATTACAGGTGTGAGCCACCATGCCAAGCCTCTGTTGCATTTTTCACTTCAGTAATTGTGTTCTTTATCTCTAGGATTTCTATTTTTTGTTGTTGTTTCTATTTCTTTGTCAAAATTCTCATTCATGTATTATTTTCCAGATTTTATTTCATATTTATCTATATATTCTTGTCATTTACTGAACTTTTTAGAGAGGATTATTCTGAATTTTTTGTCTGTCATTTCATAGATCCCCCTTTCTTTTGGGCCGATCATTGGAACTTTGTTAGTTTCTTTTGGAGGTGTCATGATTTCCTAAGTCTTTGTAATCCTTGTGTTCTTGCATTGATATCTGCGTATTTGAGGATGCAGCCAACTTTTCTGGCTGTTACAGGTATTCTTTTGCAGAGGTAGGCCTTCACTGTGTAGTGATTCTGATAGGACAGCTGGTAAGGACCCTAGGAAGAACATGCTTTCAGATACTCTAGATGGCTGGGCTGCTGCCTTTGTCTTGCATTTGGATGGGGTAGTTGGCTGGGCTCCGGTATCTGGTGAGACCACTGGCTGACCTCTGCAGTCAGGCTGAGCTGCTGGATGGACCCTGTAGTCACCTCAGATTGGGCCAGGCCACAGGGTGCATTCCCTGGCCAGGTGATACCACTCTTTGAGTTTAGCAGCTAGACAGAGTTGCAGGAGAAGCCCAGAGATCAGGTAGAGTTTCTGATCAGGAAAGATAGGACAAGCTGCTTTGTTTTCCTCTGCTTTTCTCAGTGTAAATACATAGTTGAGGTTTGCCTCCTTGCCATGTGGGGCCTTGGGGTGGGCTCTGAGGCTGGGCTGAAAACTGTTCAAACTCTTAGGTATGGCAGATCAGCTTTGTGGGTGGGCTGTGCTGTTAGCTAGTAACTCTGATAGGGAGCCACCACTGGCAAGTACACAGAGCTACCACCAAGGTCTACATCCTGATTGCTGTGGGCTCTGCCTTCTTGCTTTGTTTCTACCTGACCCCGGGTGTTTTAGATGTATGGTTTCCTTCTGGACACAGGTCTTGGTGGAGGTTGAAATGACCATGGGCTTCCTGGGAAGTGTTTGAGTATCCTAGGGAAGCTGGGTGTCTGCCTCTGATTCTCTTTTTCCTCTGTAGAAAACGTGGTCCCAAGGAGAATCCTCTCTTTGGCCCTGTGCCAACTTGGGGGGAGATGGAGGAGTGAAGTGGTTAAAGTGAGTCTATTCCTCTTACCCTTTCCATGAGGTTTTCATTTCATCCTGTGGACCATGTAGGTGACTGAGATTTGTTCCAATTTGCGGGGTTTCACCTAGGTGTTCCTGTCTGTGGATAGTTGCTAGTTGAACTCTTTGTCAGGGGTAGTGAAGCGGGGACCTCCCATTCTGTCATCTTGTTAATGTCCTAGATTCAATTTTCTAATATAGAGCCAGAAGACCTTCATTTCCAAACCTTTTCTCCAATTACTTAGGCTTAAGTGTATTTGCTCACTGAAATGTATTTTCATGACTGGTAGGAATTAAGAGAACACATGGATGTGACTAGTGTGGAAATAAAACTTTTCCCCATGTTTTCAAATGTTAGACTAGTATCCAATAGTCTCCATTTTTTTCCTGTTCTTATTTGAATTTTACTGTCATCTTTTAATTTTTTTTTGAATTAATACATGTAGATGTGTGGAGGTGCAGTGGAAGAATGCTCTCTAAGTTTACATATTTCAGAATGTTACTCTTCTATACATTCTTTGACCAAAATAACCATATTTTTCTTCCCTATTTATTCACCTCAAAGACTGCAAATATGGTGACTTGGGGAAAGCTTTTCCATGATATTGAAATATATTCTTGTGGTTACTGAACCATCTGTGTGGAGCAAAGTCTAAGAAAGAGCAACAGAGTTTAAGATGCTGTGTTCCAAAAGGGTGGTGTAAACGAGATATTTCAGAAGCTCTTAATAAAAAACTTGTGGTCTCCAACCAGAGATTGTCGCAGGTCCCTTTCAGAATTGCTAATGTGTTTATACTGAAGAGGAGGTGACAACCGTAATGCTTTTTATTGGTTATCTTCTGTGATGTTCTTTTTAGTGTTATGATCCTTCTTTAACAGATGAGGACACCAATGCCCAGAGTCACAATTTAGTCAAGTGCTAAAATTAAGACTGACATCCAGGCTTGTCAGCACTATGCAGCTCTGTCCCTCCTGTGGCTGGGCCCTCGGGAAGGATCACTCCTCTGTTCCCAATCCTATAGGGCAGAGTTTAAGATGCTGTGTTTTTTCAGTTCCAATCAGGTGATTCAAACTAGATATGGAACCACTTAGAATCCAGAGGGCCCATGAACTTGGATGATTTACATCTTTATGGTCTCCAGCCCCTAGGGAGGTTAATGAGATGAGCATGTCCCTCCATTATGGATGTAGGCAACAAACCCCAGTAACGTTAGCAGTACCTTCCACTTAGTCACCAACAGAAAGCATAGATGCCTCCATAGCACATTATAGTTGTGATAGATATCTTAAGATAGCCTTTAACTTTTACCGTTGCCACTTGGAAATCATGGTAGTTCTTGGCTGTATTAATGGTTGGATTAGTAGTAGTATTAGCCATAATAATGGTAGCATTATTATGGTTGTTATAATGGTAATACTACCATTAATTATAATAGTATTAATATGTTTTTTTTTTTTTTTTGAGACGGAGTCTTGCTCTGTCACCCAGGCTGGAGTGCAGTGGCCGGATCTCAGCTCACTGCAAGCTCCGCCTCCCGGGTTTACGCCATTCTCCTGCCTCAGCCTCCCGAGTAGCAGGGACTACAGGCGCCCGCCACCGCGCCCGGCTAGTTTTTTGTATTTTTAGTAGAGACGGGGTTTCACCGTGTTAGCCAGGATGGTCTCGATCTCCTGACCTCGTGATCTGCCCGCCTCGGCCTCCCAAAGTGCTGGGATTACAGGCTTGAGCCACCGCGCCCGGCCTAGTATTAATATGTTAATAAAGAAGTGCTGATATATCTCAGAAACTCATGAAGTTGGTTTTTAATATTAGATAAGTATTTTAATATATACTTTCTTTTTAAGTCATATGTTTTTGTTCATGTATTTAACACATTGTCTTGAGAAGGCATCCTAGGCTTTAGGAGACTGACAAACGGTCGATAGGACAAAACAGCCAAGAATCCCTGCTTTGCTTATACACCTCTGATGCTTATACAATGAAGCACAGACTCTGTGGATCTAATGTCTAACGCCAACTATTCATTTATTCAAGAAATGAGGAACTACTATGTTCCAGCCACTAGGCTGGAACCTCATACCAGCTAGAGGTCAGGGCAGTATCCAGGCAAGAGAGATGGTGGCCTGGACTGGGGACCTGGACTAGGTTAGAAAAAAACTGAGCAGATTTAAAAGGGATTTAGCATTTTGAATGGACAGAATCTGTATCAAACTCTTTCCCCCATTATCCTTCAAAATTTGCATCTTTGTGCCTCTACTGCTGCTTTCACCTTAATAACTCCATTTTTGTCCACATGACAAAGACCTACTGATTATATAAGATCAAATTAAAATAACGTTTTCTCTCACACAGTTCTTACTTTGTGCCAAGTACAGTCCTAAAGAAAAAATTCAAAGTAAGCTATCCCAAGCAGGTTCTCTCATGAGTTTTGCTCCATGTCACAGTTCCTGTCACCTCTTATTTGAGGAGAGCTCTTGGCATCGATGTTATCTCCCTAACTAACGCTTCAGTCCTCCAGGGCAGTAGTGATGTTTTCATTTCTGGATTGTCCTCACAGTCTGGTTTTCAGCATAATGCTTGGAATTAGGGAGGTGTCCAGTGAATTTTGTAAAGCTACATTTCCCATTTTTCCCACATTGCATCAGCATTGTCCCTTGCCTCCCACCAGAAAAAAAAAAAAAAAAAAAATGAGCTTACCTCAAAATACCTTAGTCTCAAGCACTTGAGTCTAGAAAGAGAATTGAGAAAAATGGAAAGTAGTTCCTCTGGTCATAATTCTGAACTGTTTTACTGAATATTTTAAATGTAAATAGCATTTCAAATAATCATCAGATTCACCCATGAAAGATGGTGTCTCTAGCTTTAAGTAGTTTCCCAGATGAGTAATTTAACACCACTGATTTAAATGACATTAGAAATTGCTCACTGAATCTCTTGTGCAAAGTCAGGGCTTCGAAAAGATTTATGAGCTATGCTTTTTAAAGATAAAATGTTAACATGCGCTCAACAAAGTATCAATGGACATTAAGTGGTCAAGCCATGGTAGCTGGTACAAAGTACCCCGGCCAGTGTTTATTATTACTTTAGTAACCCTAAAGCCTCTGGAAATAAGTCTTCTTTTTGGTTTTAGATTCATAATGAGTTTTGATTTCTTTAAGCATCTCAGACCTTTAAAGTTAGAAGAAACTTAAGAGATTATTTAGTCGAATTTCCACATTTTACGGGTAAGAAAGCCAAGGCCTAGAAGTATTAGGAGCAGAGCCAGGCCTTGTAATTCCTTGCCTCCCACCCATTCTGTGAATTGTTTAAAAACCTAAGAGATTGGCTGGGCACAACTGATTATTTTTCATTTCATTCCTCTCTGAAAGTTTTTTCTTTTTTCTTCCTCTGAATTAAACAATGGACTGCCTTTCTTAAGGATTCAATTCAGTCATGCAGAAAGTTAAAAGCAGTGGAGCCAATGGAGATGGAGGCCCTCAGAGCCTAGAAAACATTTTTTCTTTCTCTTACAATTTTTTTATTGATGCATAATGTTTGTACGTGTGTATGGGGTATATGTGATATTTTAATGCATGCGTACAGTGTATAATAATCAAGTTAGGGTATTTAGGGTATCTGTCACCTTTATCACTTCTTTGTGTTGGGAGCATTTCACGTATTCTCTCGAGCTATTTTCAAATATACAGTATATTATTGTTAACTATAGTCATCCTACCAAACAGAACTTGTTCCTTCTAACTATATGCTTGTACCCATTAACCAACCTCTCTACATACCCTTTCAAGTCTCTGATAGCTATGATTCTACTCACTACCTCCATGAGATCAACTTTTTCGGCTCCCACAGATGAGTGAGAACTTGCCCGTTTGTCTTTCTGTGCCTATCTTATTTCACTTAACATACTTTCTGTGCCTATCTTATTTCACTTAACATAATGTCCTCCAATTCCATCCATGTTGCTGCAAATGACAGGGTTTCATTCTTTTTTGGCTGAATAATAATCCATTGTATATGTATGCCACATTTCCTTTATCTGTTCATCCATTGATGGACACTTAGGTTGATTCCATATCTTGGCTATTGTAAATAATGATAAAATAAACATGGGGGTGCTGATACACCTTTGATGTACCCTTTCCTTTGGATAAATACCCAGTAATGGTATTGCTGGATCATATAGTAGTTCTATTTTTAGCTTTTTGAGAAATCTCCGCATTGTTTTCTATAAGGGCTGTACTAATTTACATTCCCACCAGCAGTATTGCCCCTTTCTCACTTTGCTGACCAGCATTTGTTATCTTTTGTCTTCTTGATAATATCATACTGATGGGGGTAAGATGTCTCATTGTGGCTTTGATTTGCATTTCCCTGATGATTTGTGATATTTAGCATTTTTTTCATATGCCTGTTGGCCATTTGTGTGTCTTCTTTTGAAAAGTGTCTGTTTGATCCTTTGCCCACTTTTTAATGGGAAATTTGGTTTTCTGCATTTAAGTTGTTTGATTTCCTTATATATGCTGAATGTTAGTCCCTTTTCAGATGAATAGTTTGAAAATGTTTTTTCCCATTCAATAGGTTGACGCTTTGCACTATTATTATTTCCTTTACTGTGCACGAGCTTTTTAGTTTGACATAGTCCCATTTGTCTATTTTTGTTTTTGTTGCCTATGCTTTTGAGGTCTTAGCTATAAGATCTTTGCCCAGACCAATGCCCTGGAGTGTTTCTGCTACCTTTTTTTCTAGTCATTTTGTAGTTTCGGGTGTTAGGTTTAAGTCTAATTTATTTTGAGTTGATTATATGGATAGAGATAGGGATCTAGTTTCATTCTTCTGCATGTAGATACCACTTTTCACAGCACAATTTATTGAAGAAGGTGTCCTTTCCCCAGTGTATGTTCTTAACACCTTTGTTGAAAATTAGCTGGCTGTAAATATATGGGTTTATTTCTTCGCTCTTTCCATTGGCCTTATGGGTCTGTTTTTATACCATTACCATGCTGTTTAGTTACTATAACTTTGAAGAATATTTTGAAGTTAAGGTAGTATGATACCTTCAGATGATTCTTTTTGCTCAGTATCACTTTGGATATTAGAGCTCCTTTGTGGATTCATACGAATTTTAGGATTGTTTTTTTCTAATTTTGAGAAGAATGTCATTGGCGTTTTGATAGGAATTACATTGACTCTATAGATTACTTTGGGTAGTATGGTCATTTTAACAATGTTAGTTATTCTGATCCATAGGCATGGGATGTCTTTCGATTTTTTTGGTGTCCTCTTCAATTTCTTTAATCAATGGTTTGTAGTTTTCCTTGTAGAAGTCGTTTACCTCTTTGGTTACATTTATTCCTGGGATTAATTTTGTAGTTATTGTAAATAGGATTGCTTTATTTCTTTCTTAGCTAGTTCATTATTGGTGTGTAGAAATGCTACTGACTTTTGTATGTTGATTTTGTATCCTGCCAATTTGCCCAATTTATTAGTTCTCAGAGTTTTTCAGTGGAGTTTTTAAGTTTTTCTATATAAGATCATATCATCTGTAAAGAGGAACAATTTATTTCCTCTTTTCAAATTTGGATGCTTTTTATGTCTTTCTCTTGCCTGATTACTCTGGCTAGGACTTCCAGTACTATGATGAATAGGAGTGGTGAAAGTGGGCATTTTTGTCTTGTTCCAGTTCTTACAGGAAAGGCTTTCTGCTTTTCTTCATTCTTAGCTGTGGGTTTGTCACATATGGCCTTTATTATGTTGAGAGCTGTTCATACTATGCCTTATTTGTTGAGAGTTTTTATCATCAAGGAATGTTGAATTTTACCAAATGCTCTTTCTTTACCTATTGAGATGATTTTATGTTTTTTTCTTCATTCTGTGGATGTGATGTATCATCTTTGTTGATTTGCACATGTTGAACCGTCCTTGAATCCCTGGGATTACTCTTACTTTATTATCTTTTTTTTTTTTTTTTTAAGAGACAGGGTCCCACTCTGTTGTTGCAATGGCACGATCATAGCTTACTACAGTTTCAAACTCCTGGGTTCAAGCAATCCTCCTGCCTCAGCCTCCAAAGTAGCTGGAACTACAGGCATGTGCCACCATGCCCAGGATGTTTTTGTATTTTATAGAGATGGGGGGGGGTCTCACTTTTTTAGTGTTTTTGGATTCAGTTTGCTAGTTTTTTGTTGAGAATCTTTGCATCTATGTTCATCAGGGGTACTGGCCTGTAGTTTGTGTGTGTGTGTGTGTGTGTGTGTGTGTGTGTGTGTGTGTGTTTTACAGTCTTCTTGTCCAGTTTGGTATCAGGATAATGCAGGCCTTATAAAATGAGTTAGGAAGAATTCTCTACTCTTCAATTTTTTGTAATAGTTTGAGAAGAATTGATGTTAGTTCTTCTTTATAAGTTTGGTAGAATTCAGTGTAAAGCAATCTGGCCCTGGGTTTTTCTTTGTTAAGAGACTTGTTGCTGATTCAATTTCATTACTTGTTGTTGGTCTATTCAGATTTTCTATTTCTTCCTTGTTCAATATTGGTAGGTTTTATGTGTGTCCAGGAATTTATCTATTTTCTCTAGGCTTTCTAATTTGTTTACATATAGATGTTCATAATAATCTCTGATGATCCTCTTTATTTGTGTGTTATTGGTTTTAATGTATCCTTTTTCATTTCAGATTTTGTTTATTGGGGACTTCTCTCCTTTCCCTTGGTTAATCTAGCTAAAGGTTTATCAATTTTCTTTATCTTTTCAAAAAACCAGCTTTGTTTTGTTGATTCTTTTTGTTTGTTTGTTTTATTTTTTGGTTCTATTTTGTTTAGCTATGCTGTAATCTTTTCTTATTTCTTTCCTATACCCAATTTTGAGTTTGGTTTGTTCTTGTTTTTCTAGTTCCTTGAGATGCATTGTTAAGTTGTTTATTTGAAATCTTCTAATTTTTTGATGTATATGTTTATTATTGTTTCCCTCTTAGCACTGCTTTTAGTCCATAGGTTTTAGTGTGTTGTGTTTCCATTTCAATTTGTTTCAACAAATGTTTTCATTTCCTTCTTAAATTTCTTGTTGACCCCATGGTTGTTTAGGAGCATGTCTAATTTCCATGTATTTGCTTTGTTTCCAATGTTTCTCTTATTATTTATTTCTAGTTTCATTCCACTGTAGTCTGAGAAGATACTCGATATGATTTTAGTTTTTAAAAATGTGTTGAACTTGTTTTGTGGTCTAACATATGGTCTGTCCTGGAGAATGTTACATGTGCTGATGAGAATAATTTGTATTCTGCAGCTGTTAGATAAATGTTCTGTAAATATATGTTAGGTTCACTTGGTCTGAAGTGCAGTTTAAATCCACTTCTTATTTTCTTAACAACAAATTTGACACTGTAATGAGATGTGGCTATAGAAAGTCTCTTGCCTCCCTTGTGGTGCCTGCGTCCTAATGTCTAGGCTAATGTGTTTTAGATCATACATCTTTCTCTCTGATCCCAAAGTCCTTTGGGGAAAGGCCTGGGTCTTTGTAATTCCTTGAGGTCTCTTTTATAGTGACCTGTAGCCCATCTTCTCATCGAAGTTGTGCTGACATTCTTCTTCATATTAGAGATCCATTTGCACCCACCTCACTGCCTCAGGGGTACCTCTTCCTTCTATTCTCAAATTACTCAGGTTCTGGAAAAAAAGCTCCTCTTCAATGTGATACTAAGATAAGTTTTCCCCAAAAATGAGAGTTAATTTTTCATATTAGCTTCAAAGGAGAGAATGACTTCACAACTTTACATTGGGTCAAAGGGACGAAACATCATAAAAAGTTCTGGAGACTGAGCTACTGGAAAAGAGCAGCTTTCTTTGATAGAACTTACTGCTGCTGAGCACATCTGCCATGAGACTCAAGAACAAATCACATCACCACTTTGTGATGCATCGGGAAACTCAGACAAGTGTTTCAAACAGGACTATCAACAAGATGTCAGCCCTTTCCAGTGGCAGTACCAAGGATGCTCATTGGTCTTTTCTTCTGTGAAATTGATAGTTGACTTTTCCTTAGGCTTGTGTGGAGTCCTATATGTATTAGTCTCCTAGGGCTGCCATAACAAAGTACCACAGACTAAGTGGCTTAAACAACAGAATGTTTTTTTGGGTTTTTTTCTGAGACAAATTCTGGCTCTGTTGCCCAGGCTAGAGTGCAGGAGCACGATCTTGGTTCACTGCAACCTCTGCCTCGTGGGCTCAAACCATCCTCCCATCTCAGCCTCCCATGTAGCTGGGTACTACAGGGATGTGCCACCATGCTCAGCTAATTTTTGTGTATTTTTTCTAGAGACAGGGTTTCACCATGTTACCCAGGAGGGTTTCACCATGTTACCCAGGCTGGTCTCGAACTCCTGGGCCCAAGCCATCCTCCTACCTCAGGTTCCCAAAGTGCTAGGATTACAGAAATATATTTTATCACAATTCTGTGCCTGGAAGTCTCCCGCTCCTTGGCTGGGAGACGGCCAGTTTTCTCCCTGTATCTTCATGTGGTCTCCCCTTTGTGGTGCCTGTATCCTAAAGTCCTCTTCTTGTAAAGACAGTCATATTGGATTAGGGTCCACCACAATGACTTCATTTCATCTTAAATACCTCTGTATGATACAGTCACAATTCTAAGGTACCAGGGCCAGGAATTCAACATGTATTGTGTGGGACACAATTCAGCCCACAATACTACGTAACTACAATTCAGAAGTTTCCTCCCAACCCTTCCCAAGAAAACCAATTTGATACTGTAAGCCCAACCTGTGTAGTATTTCTGGAGCCATTATATGCATTGCCACAAGCTATAGGAGCTGGACTTTGGATCCAGCATTTATAGCTTACTTCCCACAGATGTAATGAGGAAAGAGTTGTTTATGCTTATAATTAACTCTTAATAATAAGAGTTGTTTATGCTCAATCAGCCTTTTCACCTGCTTACCTACAGAATGACTTGGTGGTTCACCAAGGGGTTAGTTTATCCCACTGCTCTCATTGGCTTACACGCCAATTCAAAAGTCAATACTACATTAGTTCGTAAAAGAAAAACTCCAAAGAAATGGTATGAAAAATATCATTTAATCCCAATAATCAGCTGTGTGGATTAAACGATAATGTCTGTTGACTTGGTAAAGTTAAAATGCTTGAAAATATCTAGTAGTGAGTGGAGAATTGGGAATTTGCATGTGAGAATTGTGGGAAGACCTTTCTGGAGGGCATTCTTGGAGTCAGTGTCAGTTTAAATGTCATATTCTTTAACTGTTAGTTTATCCCAAGGAAATAATTAGACATGTGGCTGTGTGTACAGTACTGCAGTGTTTATATTAGCAAAAACAAAGCCCAGATATCTAACCAAATGTCAAATAACGTATGTTACATACATACAGTGGAATACTACGCAGTCATGGAAAGTAGCCCAATTACATTGTTAATTGAAAAGGTAGGTTACAGAATAGAATGTGTAATCATTTTGCTATATGGGCCTCTATTTAATTTTGCTATATTAGTGTGTGTGTATATGTATATTTCTAAATATCTAGGAAAAAGTTTGATAGAGTAGATCCCAAACTGCTAATAGTGGTTATCTAGAGGATATAGGACTTTTATTCCTTACTGCATTTATTTCTATATAATTTGAATTATTTATAAGCATACATTACTGTAAAAAATCAGAAAAAAATAGAATGAAAATATTTCTATTTAGAAATAAAATTAAATATATTACTGGGACTATTTTTAAATGTCTTTTATGACAGATATGTTTAGAGGCTGGCCTATTTGCTCAGGGGCTAGGAGCTGGCTTGTTTGCTTTGGGGAGGGATAGTCTTTCAAATATTTCTGTCTTTTCGGTATGAAAGAGCCATGAGCTAGTGGTTAATTTCTCACCAGCATAATGCTAGTTCCTTATTCTTTACAGGACGTAGGTATAGTATAATGGAAAGCCGTAGTGTTCAGAGTTTGACAGACCAGGGTTAAACATCAGCTGTAACACTTCCCTGCTCTGTGATATTGGGCAAATCATTTAACCTCAGTAGCCTTTAGTTTCCTCAACTGTAGAATGGAAATAATAATAATGATGACAATATTGAACTGCAGTTTTGTTCTGAAGTTTAAGTGAGACCAGGTACATAAAATGCCTGGAATATGACAAGGAGTAGCTTTTATGAGTATAACAATATAATGTACTTTTCAGAATTCCTTATATTTTAAAGCTAAGACTTAGCGAATGGGAAGAAATATTTTTAAAGTTGTGGAAAAACAGCTACATCTAACTAGAAAAAGTTTCATTTGATATCCTTGGCTAGTTTTCATAAATGCGGTTTCTTTTATTCTTTCAGTTCTCATTGACTGAAGGGTGGGCTAACCCGACATGCTTTGTGAAATGCTTGTGTCTATGGCATTTTGCTGCAGAACTGGAATCAGGAAGAAAAGCTTTCGTGAGAAGAGATGGGAGGGAGGGTAGGGTGGGAGAAGGGAGATGCTGCCAGATTTACTTGTATGAGTTGCCTCCCCTCTCCTCCTCCCCAGGACTGATTTGTTTATACAAATTGGTTGCCGTAAGCAACACATTATTAGTTTGATCCAGAATGTATCCCAGGAGACTTACTGCTTTCACTTTTGCCAAATTATTGTCCTTTTCCCACAGAGGATGCTGGGATTGGGGGGCATTTTCCACTTTGGCATATTTCAATCCAGTTCTCCCCGTTTCCCTCAGTGTCTACTATTTGCAAGGCACTGTGTCATTTCACCACATTTAGAAAGCTACCTGTTGTGAGCTGTTAACCTTTATTTTCAACGTAAGTGTTTTCTCCTAAACCCTCGGTACTGGTATCTAAGGAAAGAAGATGATATTCCTGGAGGAAGCATGCCCTACCCTTCCTGGGATGTAGTCCCCACTTATAACAGGATGGCTCTCCTGCCTCACTGACATGGGCATTGCCACTTGACTTGTGTTGGGGCCAGTGGAAAGCAGGTGGAAGTGACATTTCCAGTGCAGATTTCTCCGTGCTTCCACCACCACTCTTTTTCCTCTGTCAAAACCACTCATTATTGCTCACAGGTTGCCCCTCAGATCCTGGCTTGGACTCTGTTCTGGTGCTCTCTGGCTTCACTTGTCCCCATGCCCCACCTTCTAGACCGTGGTTCATGTACCCAGGACTCCAGGATCCTCTACCTTGACAGCCCCTGACTCTCTTCTATGGCCTCTTCCAAGATCTGTGCACCTAAGCGTGGACCAAGCTGCTCTTGTGTACCCCTAGACTTATGGGGACTGGGAATAGAGCTCAGATGTCTTGATCAGGAGGGCCCCACACAGCACACAGGGCCTTCACAGTGCAGGCTGGAGCAGTGCAGGGAGCAGGGAAAGGGAACGGAGCAGGCCCCAGGCCAGGGGCTACCTTGCCCTGCACTGTGACATTTCTGTGTGGAGCTCCAAGGAGTCAGAAATCAAAAGTCCATCATGGGATGGGCGCAGTCGCTCACTCCTGTAATCCCAGCGCTTTGGGAGGCTGAGGTGGGTGGATCACTTGAGGTCAGGCGCTCAAGACCAGCCTGGCCAACATGGCGAAAGCCCATCTCTACTAAAAATATAAAAATTAGCTGGGCGTGGTTGTGGGTGCCTGCAATCCCAGCTACTCAGGAGGCTAAGGCAGGAGAATCACTTGAACCTGGGAGGCGGAGGTTGCAGTGAGCCGAGATCGTGCCATTGCACTGCAGTCTGGGCAACAAGAGTGAAACTCCGTCTCCAAAAAAAAAAAAAAAAAAACTCCATTATGGCTTTCTGGGTTGTTATGAACATAATATTGGTCAAGGAGTATAACACATACTTTAACAGTCTAGCGTGGTTTATACTTTTAAATGCTTAGACATGTATTATGTGAGCCAGCATCTGAACTCCTAGATCAGTACCTGTGAATGCCAGGGATGAGTCAGATGCTGTAGACAGGATCTGTTCTTTCAGCCTGAGCCCTGGAATCAAGATGAGGAACAGAGCTGCAGCTGACCCTTGATGGGTATAAATGGGAAAAATAAATCTTTGTAATGTTACAACATGAAGATTCTGAGATAATCTGTAACTGTGGCATAATTTAGTTTAGGGTTATGGATTCCAAAAGGGAAAAGTGACATTCATGGAAAACTTCACCTGTTTAAAATATAGTACTGGCAGAACTTTTGTTATAGTAGGTGGACTAGCACTATCTAGAAGAGTCTGGAAGGAATCCCAGGAGTTAATTGGAGCTCTGGGTGAGTGGGTATGTGCCCCATACACGCCCCCTTGCTCCCATTGTGCCTTCTCAATTGCTAGTGTTCAAATGCGCTTTGAGGCCCTTTTTCCAGCAGTGATGATTTAGGTTAGCAATACATCCGTCTTGCCTTGCTTCCCTTGTGACCTCCCAGAAATAGGATTCGGGGCCAGACTTTTGGAAACAAAACAAAACAAAAACTTATAAAATGAGGAAATATAAAGCAAGAAGCATAGCTGATCTTATTTTTAGTTTGCAAAATGTATCCCTTATCTATGAATTTACAATTAAACATATCCACCAAACCCTCTCCCTTCTTGTGTCAACAAGCACCGTCCTGGTGAATGCTTTTCAGGTCATATAAAGTAGAAGGGAGTTGCTGGAGCTAAGAGTGAGGTCTTTCTGACTTGGAACAAAAGTCATCTGGTGCTCACTGGAAGTGAAACTGTGAACTTCGCCTGAGGATATCAGATACAGACATTTGTAATAGCAGTTATGATCATTATCTTGTATGTGAAAAGTACATCTGTTTTCAAAAAGCTTTCACATACATGATTTTATTCATCCTTTATTACAGCCTGTGAGGTAAGCAGAAAAATGCCGTTCCTTTTTACAGAGGATGAGACTAGGACTTATTAAGTTTCAATGATTTGCCCACTGTTCTACTGGTATTAATATTAGTATTCAGAATATTAATATACCAATTATTAATATATTAACATGTATTATGTAAAATATTCCATTAGTGATTAATATGTTATATAATATTCTATATATTATATGTTGATATATATTAATAGTATGTAGATTATTTATATAATGTCCTTATCCAGGAGGCTAACTGCTGTAAAAAACCAAGATTTCAGTGACTCAGTATAGTTCATTTTTCATTCAAGCAACCGTTAGTGCGAGTTGGTGTCCGTGTGCCGTGCTCCAGAGTTCAGGAACCCAGGCTACTCTGTGTCCTCAGAGTCATCTAGGTGGTGGGTGGAACGTGGAAGTGCACAATCTATTGGCCAGAACTCAGGGCCTGGCCACAGCTTACTGCCAGCGGGGCTGGAAAATGGGGTCCAGCTCTGCGTCCTGAAAGAACACAAATATTCACAAGACATCTCTGTCCCAAAAGCTGAGGAAATCTTTAATGCTTGTCTCCCTTGATTTTAGGGGCCCTATTTAAGATCTATAGAGCCATTGTGTTTTTCTCCAGCTTTCAAGAGTGGAGTTTGATGAGTTTTGACACATGTACCCACCTGTGAAGTCATCACCATAATCAAGATAATGAACGTATCCACCAACCCCAATAGTTCCTCGTGTGCATTTATAATCACTTCCTCTCTCTCTGTCCCCCACCCCACCCCTAAGCACCCACTACTCTGCTTTCTGTCACTACAAATTAGTTTGCATTTGCAAGAATTTTGTGTACATGGAATCATACAGTAGGTTCTCTGATTTGCCTGGCTTCTTTTACTCAGCTTATTTTGAGAGTCATCTATATTGTTATGTGTACTAGTAATCAATTATTTTCTTTCGATGGGTAGTATTCCATCATAGTGTTACAGCGGAATGCTCTGTTTTATTTTATTTTTTAAAAAATCAAATGCAACTTTTTAGTGTTTGAGGAGCAAGTAAGTGACTGCTTCTTGATACTTTACCTTACAGTCTGAAAAAGCTAAAAATTTAGCCTGGCCTTCTTTGGCTCGTACATGACCCTAGTCACAAGAAAAGGAAGATTAGATTGAACAGGAACTATGCTGTTCTTGGCTCTGAACTTTAAATTGGGTAGTCTGTTAAAAAAGTGCTGGCCACCTGATATCGCCCTAGTACTGTACCTCAGGGCCTTGGGAATGTGAAAGAAATAAGATGGTTCTTCCCCACAGTGATGGTTGGAGATCTGCACTGTCTTTGCTGGTCACTTACCCCTGAGCTGCCATCCACCTTGTGTGCCAGGTTAATCCCAGAGCAGTACTGTTCTGCCTGTGTCCCTCCTGCATTTACAAACCTTCAATGATTTCCCCTGCCTAAAACCTGACTTTTTTTTGAGATGGCGTCTTGCTCTGTCACCCTGGCTGGAGTGCAGTGGCTCAATCTCGGCTCACTGCAAGCTCTGCCTCCTGGGTTCACACCTTTCTTCTGCCTCAGCCTCCCGAGTAGCTGGGACTACAGGCGCCCGCCACCACGCCCGACTAATTTTTTCGTATTTTTGGTAGAGACTGGGTTTCACTGTGTTAGCCAGGATGGTCTTGATCTCCTGACCTCGTGATCCACCCGCCTTGACCTCCCAAAGTGCTGGGATTACAGGCGTAAGCCACCGCACCAGGCCAAACCCTGACTTCTTTAGGCTGACATCCATAACTCACTCCGGGGTTTAACCTTTCCTAGCCTCAGTTTGCCATCTATTACAATGGGGATGTTTTAGGGTAGCTGTGTTTATTAAATGAAATAAGACAAAGAACCTAACTAGGTGCCTAGTAGATAATACATTTTCAAAAATTAAGGTTTCCTTTCCTTCTACCCTTTCTTTCCTCCTGCCCTTTCTTTCCTCCTGCCCTTTCTTTCCTCCTGCCCTTTCTTACTTCCCTGCACTTTTCCTGCCTGATTGGCCACCACTTCCCTCTATCAAATGTCCTCTTCATCCAAACCAAACTCTTCTTTGCTCCCTACACACACTCTTTGCTTTCCTCCTTTGGGCCTTGGTTTTCAGTGTTCCTTTGCTGTGGAACCAAATGCTGCATTTCTGTCCAGGTTCAGCTCAATTGGCAGCACCTCCGGGAAGTTTTCCTTGATTCCTTATACCTCCCATTAAGGATCGAAAAAACCAAAGTGTTTCTCTCACTCTTAACCTCAATACAGAATGTTTCACCTCTGGTCACCAAAATATGTGAGGATTGCTTCCTGCTAACAACCAGTTCTCCAGCAGACACCAGTGAAATGCTCTATAATTTAACTCAATTCTGACACTATCTACCAGGACATAGTGTCAGACCCTACAGGTTGAGGACTCAGTCCACAGACTATCCCCCTCTTAAGATACCAGTTGCTTCAGCTATACATCTGGGATTCTGATGACTCCCTCTTTAAATTTAATTTGCTAGAGCAGCTCGCAGAACTCAGAGAAACACTGTACTTATATTTACTGGTTATTTATTTAAAGGATAACAGCCAGACAGAAGAGACACGCAGAGCAAGACATGTGGAAAGAGCGTCCACACCCTCTCTGACACTCACGTGTGTCCACCTACCTGGAAGCTCCCTGAACCCTGTCCTTTTGGTTTTCTGTGGAGGCTTTATTATATAGGCGTGATTGATTCCATCATTTGCCATTGATCGGGGATCAACACAACCTTCAACTCGTCTCCCCTTCCTAGGTTGGGGAGGAGGCTGTAAGTTCCAATCCTTTAATCACATGGTTGGTTCCCCCGGCAACCAGCTCCTATCCTGACATTGTTCAAAAGTCCACCAAGGGTTGCCTCATTAGGACAAAAGGTGCTCCTTTCACCCAAGAAATTCCAGGGAACTTAAGATGTCTGTGTCAAGAATCGGGGTCAACAACCAAGTATTAGAACAGAAGATTCTCCTGTCACCTGTATCTACAAGAGATTTAGGAGTTCTGTCTTAGGAACCTGGGGTAGAAACCAAACATATTTTTCTTTTTCTTTTTATCTTCTTTTTTTAAATCTTATTTTCTTTTTTTATTTATGATGGAGTCTCACCATATTGCCCAGACTGTTCTTGAACTCCTAGGCTCAAGTGATCCTCTCACCTCAGCCTCCCTAATAGCTGGGATTGCAGGCACATACCACTGTACCTAATTTATATTTCCTATTATATCATAATGTGACACCCCCATATACATAAAGCGACACCACAAAGTAAGACTGACTTCTTTGCTATCTCAGCAGCTGCACTATGTCAGTCACCACTTCCTGCATTCTCATGTTCATACTTTCTGTTGTCTTAGGCTTTTTCTCTTGCTGTTCCCTCTGTCTGGAAGGTCGTTCTTCAAGATCTTCGTACGGCTCACTCCCTCACTCCGTTCATGTCTCTGCTCAATTGTCACCTCCTCCTACAGGTCTTCCCCAACCATCCCATGAGTAAAATAGGGTCTCCTGTGCCCTCTTTCTTCTCTACCTCTTTACTCTCCTTTGTCTTTCTCCATTGCAGTTAACCCCACTTGAAATGATTTGTCTGATTTGGATTGTCCTTTGCGCCCACATGAACTCGATGTGCACAGAGACTTTCTGTTGTCCTTGGCGTATCACTGGTGCCTGGCACATAGTAGATGCTCAATAATTATCTGCTGAACAGGTGAATTTACTACCACATTACACTGTAATCTGTATCAGATGTGCCCGGAGGGTAAGAGCAATATCAATATCTGATTCATTATTAGATCACTTCCCACATGTTACCCATATTAGTATACAGTAAATATTTGATTGAAACACAGAGGTCAATAGTGAAGAGCACATTTCCCAGGGTCCATGTGACTTGACTTCTGTTTTAATCCGAGGTTGCTGAGCACCCACCATTTCCCAGGCACTGCCAGACACTTTTGTATACATTGTCTTCTCTAAAGCTCACAGTGATTTTCACATCCTCAAATTTATTATTACAGTTAGAACCTTGGGACTAAGACTAAGAACCTTGGAAAAGTTCTGCAACTTCCCCAACAGCTACCTCCTTTCCTGTCACTGCTGTAGCTCCCACCCTCTTTTCTACCCATGGTCATCCTCATCCCTGCTCCTGCTGATCACTCATCTGAGGTTAAAGCCTCTCTGCCCAGCATCTTTGGCTTTCATTCATTCACCCACTAATTCATTCACTCACTCAATCCTGAGCCATCTTGTATCCTTCAAATCCTTGTTGATGGTGAGGAGATAGTCCTACCTTTTCTACCTGTACTTTGTGCTCCATATAATTCCTTAAAGTCGCCTGACTTCCCTTCTTCTCCTTGTGGCCCTAATTCCCTCAACCTTGGAAGGACTGGGATAGTCTCCTTTCCCCATGGTGACTTTCATGCCATGTTGAGCTGTCATCCTTCCACATTTTTCCACAGACCAGCAGGGTCCACTTCTACCACCTCTTAATATTGTGTGTATAGCTGTCTCTCTCTCTCTCCCCTTCCTAAATTCTCTCTCTCCTAAATATGCTCCATTAATTCTTACTCTTAAAATAATTTTTTTTGGTCGTGCTTTCACTCATTTTGGTATTTTTGAATGACTTTTCTTCAATTAGGTTTCAAGTCCAAGTGTAGGTTTTGGCAGGACTGACTCCATAGTAAATCCAAGAATATTATTTATTAAACTTATAGAACCCATAGAGATACTCTGAAATCTGGGTCTTCTCTCAGCTTCCGTCTTTGTCTCTCCCTTCAGCCCTTTCCTCTGTCTCCCTTGTAGGTGCATGCCTTTTCCTGTGGCAGCGTATCTGACAGTCCAGCTGTGTCCCCAGAACCAAAAGAAAAACGATGACTCTTGAGAGGTGACAGCCTGGATATTCTTACCTGGCAGCTTCCTTTATTGTTGAATGCATCTCTTCAGACCATCCCTGCACATTCCATTAGATGGAAATGACAGGAAGTGTTTGCGGTGGGGAAGGATATACTTGGTTGTTTTTGAAAGGGTCATGATTGAGATACATTGAGACTCCTTCTCTCTACCTTTTCTTCTTTCTTCTAGTTCTTTCTCATTTTTTTTTTCTTTTCTTGCCATTACCACAGAGTTAATTCTCGAATAGTGTCTTTGAGACTGTCACTGGCCAGTCTTTATATAAAGAATGGGTCACCGTTTTTAGTGCCAATTCTTATGTTTAAAATTGGTAGGCCAGGTGTGGTGGTTCACACCTGTGATTCCAGCATTTTGGGAGGCTGAAGCAGGCAGATCACTTGAGCCCAGGAGTTTGAGACCAGCCTGGGCAATATGGCAAAACCCTGTCTCCACCCAAAAAACAACAATAATAACAACAACAAGAACATCAAAAAATTAGCCAGGCGTGGTGGTATGTGGCTGTAGTCTCAGCTACTTGGGAGGCTGAGGTGGGAGGATTGCTTGAGCCTGGGAGATGCAGGTTGCAGTGAATTGAAATCACACCACTGCACTCCAGCCTGGGTGATGAGACTCTGTTGCTAAATAAATAAAATTGGTAGCAAGTCATTGGTCCAAAGAGCAGCCAGCTCCCTGTTATTACACACCAGACTATGATAGGACATTTCTCTTTCCTTGTCTTGCTGTTTTCCAGTCTTCTTTCTGCCCCATTTCTGCCTTAGACTTGCCAGTAGTTTTCTGCTCAGCTTCACTTGGAGAAGTAACAACAGCCAATGTGCTTCATACCCTACAAAAGGACATGTCCCTCTTTCTTTCCACGTGCCCAGAAAGGGCATTTTGGAGACAGTTGGCTAAGAGGAACTGGAAGTAGAAAGAGAGAAAGATATGAAGAGCTTGCGTGAGGCCTAGAATTCTAGTTCTTTGCCCTCAGAATAATAAAAGGGGTTTGCTGTCACTGTTTTAGAGGTTCTAGAAGATTGGTCAAGCTTTCCTCTTAATGATTCAAGGCTGGATGATGAACCAAGTACATTACCCACTTCCTTTGTGTTGTAAGTAAGCTCCATTGTATGTGATGGGACTTGAATTGTATCCTAATAGTAAATGAAGCAAAGGGAAAAAGTAGTTGAGGGAGACAAAATGAACAGTCTTTCCACAAATCTAATATTTCACTTCTTTATAGGTGCTTCTTGCACCTCACTTCTGGCAGAGCGGAGGTGGGTATTAGATCTGGCCAATTGCCAGTGCCCTGGAGGTGGCCCAGTGACTTAGAGAAGGCTGGTTTAATGGAATCCTACCTGGCCTTTCAGCATCAGAATCGCTTCTGGCCTTATTGCCATGCTTGAACCTGACATCCATTCTCATTGGGTTTGCTTAAGAGTAGGGCAAGCTGCAGGTGCTGTGTAGCATCTGCCTCAGGGATGAGCCTCTTGGCTTTAGAGCAGAAACCTTGGTAAGGGCATGTATTTAACCACCTGCCTCTACGAAGAAATAGAGGCGGTTTCCGAACAGGTGTACAAATCTAAATGTCTTCCTTAGAAATCTGAATGCCACCTGCCATGACAAGCTGATCTCCCTTCTGCTTCTTAAATGGCACACTAACTTCCTGACACAAATGAAAAATACAACTATAGAACTATTCAAAACTAGAAAATCATGTTGATACCAAGTAGCTTAATATAATGGAATATGAACTTGGCGTCACCAGGGACATGATGGGGTAACTTGCCAATATCCCAAGTGAAGCTCAAGTTCTTGTACCATAGTGGCTGCCTCTCGTCTTAAAGGACTTGCTCTCTAGAGAGGAAGCTCATTCCATGTTCATGCAATGTTACGGTTAACAACTAGTCCTGTGGCAACAAACTGCCTGATTGGAATACTGGCTTCCCTACTTACTAGCCGTTTAAGTCAGTACTAAACACTTAACTTTTCCGAGCTTTGTTTTCTTCATCAGCAAAATTAGAGCCATAACAGTAATGATTTCATAGGGTTGTTGAAAAGATTGAAAGAAAAAAAAATGTATTTAAAGCTCTTAGAGTAGACTCCCTGACTGTCTGAGGATAGACTGCCATCATGAATGACATGGTAACTATCTGAACTAGAAAGTTCATGACCAACCGATGACTTCAGAGGAAACAAATGGTCATTGATGTCCTTCACCCCGGGAAGGCAACAGTACCGTACCTAAGACAGAAATTCGGGAAAAACTAGCCAAAATGTACAAGACCACACTGGATGTCATCTTTATACCTGGATTCAGAACTCATTTTGGTGGTGGCAAGACAACTTTCTTTGGCATGATTTATGATTTCTTGGATTGTGCAAAGAAATATGAATCCAAACATGGCTTTGCAAGACATGGTCTGTATGAGAAGAGAAAGACCTCAAGAAAGCAACGAGAGGAACACAAGAACAGAATGAGGAAAGTCAGGGGGACTGCAAAGGCCAATGTTGGTGTCGCCAAAAAGAAATGAAGTGTCTAGCAATGAGCTGGAGACTGGATCACAGCTGAAGGGATAAAGGCATTGCAATGATGTTATCTGTGGCCATTGTGGATTTTTCACAGGAAGGTTAATAAACTAAAAACTTTCATGTGGAAAAAAAAAGCTCTTAAAATAATGACCGATATAATAAATATGCTTAATGGATAGATGTCAGCTCTTCCAACAATTTATTATTATTATTGTAATTATTATAGTTATTATGACAATGTCTTGAATCCATAAAGAACAAATCTAACCTTTTTATCATATGACAACTTCTTCCCTGTTTGAAAAGTGCTAAAGTCCTCAGTCCCACATAGTCTGCTTGTCAATTTAATTCTATGGAAATGGCAAAAAGTTGTAGATGACAGTAAGTTCAAGGCATTGAGGTAGGTTTAGTATACTCAAGCCCACGTGGGGAACATACGGTAAGATATTTTTAATATCTGAGTAATGATGCCTTCTTCCCAGGAATTTCTATCCCCCAAAGAGAGGTTTTTAAAGAGTAGAAGTAAAATAAGTCTAAAAAGAAAATGGTTGGGTTTTTCTTTGCCGGCTCAAAGGTAATCCTTGCTTTATGATGCATAAAAAATTTTGCTTTTTTGTGTGTCATTTATGTGATAAAATCTTAGAGATTTTGAAATGCAAGTGTGACTTTTTTCAGAATCATCCCGAACGTACAAAGCAAACTGGATATCCTCATTTGCTGATAGATGGTGTTGGGTGAATAACCTCATAACTTTCAGAGACCATGGACGATCTGGCCCGAAAAGTGCCCATCTGTGGCAGCGGCTCAGGGAGGCCCCCAGCCTCTGCCGACCTTCCCACCGCTCCCCAGCCATGATGCCCAGGAACTTCTCCAGGAATTTGGTTTTGGCAGGCCCAGGGGCTGGGAGAGAAATCCAAGTGCCTAGTCTGAGGGGGTTATAACCCCATAAATATGTTTATGGACCATTTTATTGCCGACTTCTGGCTTTAAAGGAGAATCCACTGTTTTGTTTGAGAATAAAAATCAGTTTCTCTCAGACAGTCACGCAGGAGTTTGTTCCCTGGGAAGATGACAGACCAAATCTTCATTAAACTGTTGAGGAATGAGGGCGAGCAGGGCTTCCTCTGGCCCTTCCCACAGTGGTTGGCAGCAGTTAGGCTAGGATGGGTGGGCCCCTCCGAGCCTTTTGTTTGGTTTCTATGGCTCTAACCTCAATTAGCTGCTCTGCATGGAGAGGAGGGACAATGCAGCTTTTAACCCAAGTCCAACGGCTTCAGTATGGGTCTCTCTTTTCCCCCCTCTATCCATGGCTGGATTTAGGCCTAGAGGCCTTCTTTGTGAAGCGATTTGAGGGTCTCCAGTGAAAGTTCATTGTTTCTATTGGTGGGCAGCGGATGAGGGTATGGGAGGAAAATGTCTAGGGTCTAACAACACTTTGCCTGATACTGGTTCGTGGCTCTGTCCCCTCCCTCCCAATAGTATTGAACTGTGGTCATGCAGAAGTCTGTGCTGGAGTCACTGACACATCAGATCCAGTCCTGGCTCTGCCTTTTCTAGGCAGTTTTCCAGCCAGTGAAATGGGGTTGGTCCAACCCTCTAGAACCTCTGAGTGGAATAATTAAAAGAACAAATGTAAAGAAGTTAGCGCAGTGTCTGGCGCATAATTCTTCTATCCACGGTTTCCAAAGACACATGGGGCTAAAGTCTCTTTCTTGCTTCCAGCAAGTACCCAAAGCATCTGTGGCAGTCATAAAGAAATAATACAGTCTAGCAGTCACTGAGAAAGGCTGGTTTTTTATCTCAGGAAGAGAAAAGCTTGAATTGCTTTAGCCTTGAGGTATGTACACATGCCGCTGCACGTGCACACACAAGCCTGCACACATATACACCGGTTTCTCAGGTGCTTTTGACCCATAGCTGGATCGCTGAGTACCACCTGCATGTTTTGCCCCATGGTTTTGGTGGTGCCATTTCAGAGTGGACCAATGGGAAATTATTTAGCAGACCCCAAATGTGAGCACAGCTCTTAGTCATAGTCTCTTCTGCTTCATTCCTTTCTCTAACTTAATCACTAAGCAGCTTGTTATGGCTCGTTCTCCAGAAAGGTAGAGAGAAGTCTATTGCATAGTCCTGACTGTAAGGCCAGCTAATCCTTGGTCATGCAGGACTTCTGAGTAGGTGCTAATAGATGGTGTGAAAGGAGGTAGTTTTTGCCCTGAGGGAGCTAAGCTAGGAAAATAAAACTAGCACACCTGCAATAATTAGCCACCAATTAAGTGCTAAATCGTGTGCTACTGACAGTGTTGGAGTGCAGTGTGGGTGAGGGGAAATTTGAGGGTGGACACTGGCTCTCTTGGTGCTTTGGCAAGATTCAGCTGTGCCTTGCTGAACAATTGAGCCATGTTGTAAAAAATACATTTTTAATAAATATGTGACAGCTTTTCCCACTTCTTTTTAAAAATATTAGATCAGAATTTTAAGACATTTTATTATAAAACACTACCATAATGTAAATGAAATTTTAAGAAAGAAAAAAGACACCATCTCTAAATCCTAAAGCCCTTACACAGTTCATTTATCAAAGACCATAACTGAGTCTCTACAGTGTCCAGCTCAGTGCCTAGTACACAAGGGGAGTGTTTGTGAGTGGTCACCACGACTGTTTACCATCACAAGTATCCAGATACGGCTTTGTAAAGGGTGCCAGACCAGCACCTCTCACATGCCAGGTTCTCCACTGCCTTACTGCATTGAATTCTTCTCACAGTGCCGAGAGGAGGTGGTGGTATGCTGAGGCTTGGCATGGTTGAATAACCGGGGAGTGCTAAGGAGCATCCCACGTCAGAGAGTGCAGATGTTTTTATTAGGCCATAGAGCCTCCCTGAGATACGACAGGATAGACAGGTGGATATCTAGGATAAAGTACTTCTCCCCCAACACGGGATGGTGTTAATATTCCCCCTCTCCCTCCCGTGGAGGAAGATTACCCTTACCCTACAAAGGGCATTTTCATTCCTAACATATCAGCGCCAACAAGTCCTGTGGTTTCTGCCCGCCTGATTTTCAGGTAAAGCAGGCTTACCTGTTGGTACTTGTGCAGCTTTGAAGAGTCGGCTGTGGGCCCAGCTGGTCTAAGACAAATTAAAGCTGACTCAGGTTCTCCTGTCTAGGATTTCCCCCACCCCTTCTCTGTCTTTCCCACTAAACGGTTTAAGCCGTAGGTAGGCTGGTTGATCCATACTTTTGGTCTGAGTTCACTGTATGTTTTAGTTTCCTAGGGCTGCTGTCACAAATTACCACAAACTGGATGACTGAAAACAACAGAAATGTATTCTCTCACAGTCTTGGAGGCTAGAAATCCAAAGTCAACATGCCAGTGGGCTTTCTCCTAGTTGCTGGCAGTCCTTGGCTTTCCTTGGCTTGTGGCAGCGTAACTCCAGTCTCTGCCTCCATCTTCCCATGATGTTTTCCCCTGTGTCTTTATGTCTCTTCTTATAACGACACCAGTGGCTGGATTTAGGGTTCACCCTAATCCAATATGACCTCGTCTTCACTTGATTACGTCTGTAAACACCCTATTTCCAAATGAAGTCACATTCATAGGTTCTGGGAAGTAGGACTTGGACATCATAGTCCATTTTGTGTTAATTTATAAAGAAAAAGATATTTGGCTCATGGTTCTTCAGGTTGTACAAGAAGCATGGTGCTGGCATCTGCATCTGTTGAGGGCCTCAGGCTGCTTCCACTTATGGTAGGAAGCACAAGGGAAGCTGGCATGCGCAAAAGTCACATGGTGAGAGAGGCTGTGAGAGAGTGAGAGGGGAGGTGCCGGGCTTTTCTTGACAGACAGCTCTGGTGGGAACTAATAGAATGAAAACTCACTTGCCCCCTGGAGGGCATTGATCTATTCATGAGGCATCCGCCCCATTACCCATACATCCCCCATTAGCCACCCCCCTTCAGCACTGGGGATCCAATTTCAGTGTGAGATTTGGAGAGGACAAACATCCAAACTGTAGCAGACATCAGCCTGTTTTTCAACGGACACAGTTTAACTCAGTACGCCGAGTGAACCCTCAAAGCACCTCAGGCCAAGTCAAGGTGATAGCAATGCTGGTACATCTTTCCTTTGGAGAAAATTGATGTCTTCTTACCTCTCTGTAGATATAGTTCAAGGCACTGAGGTACGTTTAGTATACTGAAGCCCATGTGGGGAACATACGGTAAGATATTTTTAATATCTGAGTAATGATGCCTTCTTCCCAGGAATTTCCCCAAAAGAGAAGTTTTTAAAGAGTAGAAGTAAAATGTTCCTCAACCGTGGCTTACCAGTAGTACTTATTTTCAAAATAGCTGACTGGGATAAATGAACCTGGGAGCAAATCATGCCCTTTTCCATTCCTACAGCCAATTAAATGTGAGTACATGAATGGAGATTTTGTTTTGTTCACTTCTATATTCCCAGTATCTTGAACTATTAAAGCCACCATCAGCTTGAGACAAAGTACAGCCAGTCATCCCTGAAGTTATTCACTTGATATTGATTGAGCAGCTGCAGTTTGCCAGGCACTGTGCTTGGTGTGGGGGAAAACCATGATGAAACTAGTAGTGATTACAACTTACTGAGTATCTACTATTTGTCAGACACTGAAACATACTCTTTGCATACTTTATCATGAATTCTCGTAAAAACTATAATGTAGGCTTTATTATCTCCATGTTATAGATGAAAAAAACAGGGTGAGAAGATGAAAAGCTTTGACCTAAGTCTTAGAGCTCACAAGTGGCAAACTTAGGTTTGAACTTGAGTGGTGTGCTGTGGACCAGTCCTTCACCACTCTTTGAAGGTTTCTGAATGGTGTTTTCCAGTTGTTGTTGTTTTACAGAAATCTGAGTAGTTATTTATTAAAGCAAATAATCTCAGTAAAATAGATTTTAATGAAATATGTAGGTTGAAAAAATATATGCTGTCTAACATATCATGGCCAAAACAGAAATGGGAAATGTATGCTTTCATTTTAGATAAGTATAAACCTTAGTATTAATAGCATCCCAGTTAATAAATGAGGAAGAAATGGAAGAAAATCATTTTTCAGTCCCTAGGAAATAATACCAAGCCATTGATTTTCGGTGGCTGCTAAGTGCACAAATACCAGAACGTATCAAACGCCAGTTGCCTCTTGATGGAAGCACATAAGACTGCCTTTCAACTAGCTAGTCTGTCCAAAAATCAAATCTAAATGCGATCAAGCTTCTAAAATCTAACTATAAATTCCAAAGGGAGAGGGACATGTTAAATCATACCATGATCAAAATGTAGATTGTGGGACATTTTCTGGCAAAGAACCAGGTTCTTCAACAAATAAATTGCAAGGAAAAAATAAAGATGGAAAAAGAATGTTTAGATAAAATGGCAACACCTATGAACCAATTGCAGTATTGACTTGAACAAAGTATAAAAAAATATATTTGATATATTTAGAGGAATTTGATACTGTCTGGATACTGGATAATATTAAATCATTATAATTCACATTTTATTTTATTCTGAGATGGAGTCTCACTCTGTTGCTCAGGCTGGAGTGTAATGGTGCAATCTCGGCTGACTGCAGCCTCTGCCTCTCAGATTCAAGCAATTCTCGTGCCTCAGCCTCCCAAGTAGCTGGGATTACAGGCACGTGCCACCACGCCTGGTTAATTTTTGTATTTTTAGTAGAGACGGGGTTTTGCCAAGTTGGCTTCCTTACTTAGGACAATGGGTGGGGAGGAATAAAAAAGAAAGAATTGGCAGGAGGACAGGAGGATCAGGTCAAAGCTCTACATCCCAAATCAAGCTAAGGTCCCCAGTAATATCTCAAGCTATGAAGACACTTCTGCAACTGTGTTAGCAGGGATAAAACCCATGGAATGATGTTGAAAGCCTCTGGTTTATACAGAAAAATATACTGGGAAAATAGGAAAGTATTGATTCACATTATCCCTCGACAGTTTTTCTAAGAAATGAGTCAGTCAAATCATTCCTCAAATGACCTTTTAATTCTAAAGAGGCAGGCAGGGTCAGCTGTTTCTAGTTAAATGAGTAATGCCTGTTCTAACTTGTATATTAATATTGTGTCAAATTTGTGATACAACATGTTTGTATGTACACTGTAGAGTATGAGGAGTTCCTTGTGTAATGCAGGTTTCAAATGTGGGCACATTTTAAAATTGTTTCGTTACTGAGACAGTGTAACAAGATATATACTTTTAGAGAAGATCCACACAATCTTCTGGATGTTCTTTCCATCATCGGTAAAAAGGAGGGGTTGTATGAGCCAATCTCACAAAATATGAGTCATGGAACATCATTTTACTATTTTACACGATTATGAGATTTATTGTTGTATCTCTGTTTTTACAAGAGTTTGTTGATTATGTCTTGAATTTATAGGAAAACAATGTGAAGTCTTGGAACACAACCTGCAATTACAACATTGTTCCTAAGGGACAATAGGATCCACTTTATAGTGTGGCTTTTAGGAACACAGTGTGGCAAAAATCAGGGTGGCCAATGTCATGTTTGCTTCATTAATAAAATGTCAAGCATTTATTTTGCCCTTCTCATGTGCTGGGTACATACTCTGAGATGGCTCTCTCAATCTGTAAAATGAGGATAATAGTAGCAACTGATTGCTGGGGTTGTCGAGGGTAAGGCTTTATTCATTTAATACATTGGGGTGACAGTCAGAGCTGGGAGAGGGAAGAAATTCGTTTCTCTGTCACTTTTTTTTTAAACCCATAGAGTAAAACGTGTAGTATCTATTCAACTGTAATCATGTTTAAAGGGGTGTGAGTCCCCCTTCTTTCTCCCTTCTCAGTCTGCCCCTCTGTGCGTACTGTGGCCCATGTTGTGGACGCTTCTATAAAGTGGTAATCCAATATTTTAGACCTAACTTTTACTTTTCTTGACTCTAACTTGCCCAAGCAATTCTATATGCTGATATGGAAAATCTCAAACGTATCATTAAGTTTTTTTTGAAGTGCCAAATAACACATCACGGTATCCTTTAATCCCAGTTATGTTGTTTTTAAGAGGATAGTCATATATGCTTTATATATATAAACATTTCTGAATCAGATACCTAAGAAATTGCTAACAGTGGTTACCTCTAGGGAATGGGACTGATTGTTAAGAATAACAGAGAATTTTTTACTTTTTATTTTATGCCCTTATATACTGTTTGAAGTTTTTTATAATGAATTTTTTTATAAGTTAAAAAAAAAAAAAAGAGGAGAAAAGAACAACACATCTCTATAATACTGTTTCCCAAACTCAGAAGATCCCTTCCCTTTGGAAAGGGGAACGTGGCACACTGTAGGTCCCGAACTTGGAGAGTCACAGTGTATATATTAGCATACGAAAGGCGATGAGAAGCGACAGTAGAGGAACCTACATAGTACATTTTTCCACTTTTATTGCACTTATTAAAAACCCACGGAATTACGTTTCATGGCATATCAGTTTTGGAAAAGTTATAAAAGTTTAAGGAAAGGTATCTAGCCTTAGGTCAGCTGCAGGTGGAGGAAGGGTGAGTGCTGGAGTGGTGAAAGGCATTCCTGGCTGTGTGGTGGGAGGATACCAGGTCTTGGGTTCAGGCAAACCTGGGTCCAAATCCAGGGTCTCCCATTCACTAGCTGGCCCAGCATGAGGCAAGTTCCCTAACCTCTGGGTCTCAGTGTGCTCACATGTGAAAGAGGAACAGTTATCCTCCTTTGGAAGTGCATTTTCAGGGTTAATTGAGGCAAGTACCTGTTCCTTCACCCTTTGCTCCATCTTGCTAGGCTGTATTACTGCCATGCCTTTGTTTATGAACACCCATGCTTCCTCCCAAACCAACAACTTAGTATCCATTTGTGAAAGGCTTCATTTCAGGATTAATCAGAGGTCAGGCTATCAAATAACAAATTCTTGCATTTACAATGTGAATCCATTTCTAACATCTTGGTTTATAGATACCTACTTCAGGAATGTGCCTCTTGGACAAGGCAAAGTCCATAGGCACTGGGAGACTGTTGAGAATCCTGTTTCTCTAAAATTCAATCTAAAAGTGGGACTCCAGAAACTCATTGTTTAAATCACATCCAGGTTTGCTTGCTCCAGGCTCTTCCAGACTCCTGCCCCAGAGTAACCCTTCACTCTCATTTCCTATGCCAGTGTTAACACTCCAACTCAGAGGAAACAAATTTCAGAGTGAAATGCAAAAGGATGTGTGCTGAAGCACTGCCTTTCGAAGTAACCTTTGCATTAAGCCCTTAGAATCTAATTACCCAAGTGTTATTTGCCTCTCTGAGTACCCATGCCCATGCAGACTGAGCTTAAAGTTCAGGAAGCAATCACAAAAGGAAATCAGAAGGGAGATCTCAGGCTCAGCCTCTGAAGAGTCTCCTGTCTGCGCCTGGCCTCTCCCTCCTCCTGGGTGTGTCTGCCTGCCCGAGAAGGCCAGTGAGTAACCTGCACATTTTTTTTTTTCATCTTGGCCCTTCCCACCCAGACAAGAGGACCGAGTGGCAGACAGGCAGGCAGACGGCAGTGAGTCCTGTTCAAGCATGCTCGGAGCATACCTCCACCCACACCCACCGCCTGGACCCCTCACCACCCTCACCCCAGCCCAGGAGGAGCCAGAACCCCGCCGAGGGTCCGGAGGGGGCCTCCGCTCCCAATGGTAAGGGCTGCCCGCAGCAGGAACACTTCATTCATTTTATTTGCTTTGGTGTTGGCTTTTCTTTTTGATTGTGTTTAGATGGCAGAGTTTCTGAGACAATTGAAGGTGTTTTGTTTGGTGAGTTCTCGGTGGTCCCAAGACAAAGAAATGTTTCGCAGGAGGGTTTATTAGAAAGCTGTAACCCGATAGCCTGGCCTTGGAAGAAAACTTAACCTACTAATTACCTCTAGTTAGTACAGCGTACCCTTTTGGCACTGTAGAAAAACAAAACAAAACAAAACACCATATTGCTTACCAAATAGGTTTTGAGGAAGAAAAAGTGCGAAGGATTGTGGACATTTTAGTAGATAGGCACCTCTGACTAATGGAAATGAAGCTGAAGTGTCACGATAGCTTTGTAATAGACCAAGATGATGTTTTGTCTCAAACAAACAAACAAAAAAGGCCCTTTATTTAAAGGAGTTAAGTGTTGACCGAAAGATGCAAGGTGGGGTTTGAGGAAAAGAGTTACAAGGTAAGTCCCATTAAATATTTGTGAACATGAAGGTATTGAATTAAATCTGTCTTGCTATGGGAAGAAAAAAGTCTGTGTTCAATGTGGAATTTGGGTGGCATTTAAGGGAGAAAACTGAGATCTTTGTATAGTATGTCGAGAATTCTTTGAGAGAATGGTCGGGAGGCAAATGGAGGCTGGGAAGCAGGTTTTGTGCAGGGAGCTGGTGCCAAGGCCCTCTCCCTCAGTTGCTGTGGGTGAGAGAGTAATTCAAAGTAATCAAGCGCTGTATTGTTAACAGGCTTCTGTGTCTCAAATATTTATTCTAAACACAAGCCGTTGATTGCACTGACATGTGAAGGAATAAAGTTGCTGCCTCTGGTTCCTGGCCTAGCCCAAACTTAATACCTGGCAAGATATTCATAAAAATGTAGGAAAGACGAGGCTACATGTAAAGTTAATTTGAGGAATTACATCGTGTTTATATCAGAGTGTGAGGATGCTGAGCTCTAAGGGGTTTTATAGGAGAGCAGTATGGGAAATGCAATAGAAATTGCCCAAACCAGAGGTACTGCCATGACACCTGTGAAGGTTTGACCTGTGCCAGATGACTCTGAATATGCAGCACAGGTTTGTTTTAGGCAACTCTGTGCAGGCAACTTCAGGATTCCCTGTACGGAGCAGCCTATGCTTAACATGTCTAGGTTTCTAGAGCTGCAGCGAATCACCCTGAAACACAGTGTACCAAGATGGCACATCTGAACTTTCTGGCATATAAGAAGTCTATGAAGTCGGCTGTGAGTGAGGGTATGAGTGGGGAGGGTCACAGGTAGGGTGAAAAGTTCTCTCTTAGGGTGAATGCCCCTCTTCTAAGTTCCAGGAAAGTGCAGTGTGTCTTTTGCTGGAGGTAAATCAGCAATACTTCATCATTGTCATGCCCAGTGTTCCTGTGGTGATAATGCCAGGAGTTTGTTTTTTTTGCGGCTCTAGTTTCCCCTTGGCTGATTAATCGAAAGCATAGATTGCTTGCAGCCCCATCAGCCAGCTCATTAGAAGACAATCCAAGAATGCCACTTATTTGGAGGCCAAGTGAGCAAGAAGTGGGGGGTCGGAGCCATGATGATGATTTTGCCTAGAGACTGCTGGTTCCAATTTATGACTTTTCAGTTATGATTAAAAAACAAACAAGCCACTCTAAGTCGCCCATGCAGTTAACGGCACTGATAGCCATCCTGACTCTCATAGGCATTTGTACATTGGATACTACACGTTACGGTACAAAACCATCACCACCCCAAACGTGCTTCTCTCCCAGAATCAGTGCTCAGGAATAGAATACAGGTTAGAAGAGTGTTGGCAACATTTCCTCCATGTAGTGCCAGGCCCCTGTTAACTTCAGTAGGGATGGCACCAATTCAAGAGGTGGAAGAAGAGACCCAGGGCCAGCAAACATGACAGGTTTTTATTAGGGGTGACTTACGTAGAGGGACGGTCCAGTTGCAGCAGGCTGAACAGGAAAACCACAACCACTTACGAAAAGCAAAAACATGCAGTTTATATAGCATTTTCACTTAACCCCTCCCCCTAACCTCCACCTGGCAACCTTCATTTGACCCAAATCAAAAGGCCTTGATCCGCTGTATGGTCCAGGTTCCATGGGATGGGATGGGGGCTTCAGATGTTCCTCATGGATAAGGAATGGATCTTTGGGTTGGTTGCTCCCAGAATCCTTAGCTCAGAACTCTGAACACATTCAGGTGCTTCTGTCATACACTCCCATTCATGGCCTGTTTGGTATGTTTTTAGAACTTCCTGGAGTTTCTTCATGAAGCACTTTGAATGCAATATCTGCTTGAATTTGGCTTTTCAAGGCAACCGTATGGTGAATTTAGCATTTCTTTTTATTTCATTGTGTTTTTCATCTACTGCTGTTGCTTAGTCCTTTAAGCAGCGATCCTACCAAGCAGATTGAAGACTGTATCTATAAAGAGGCACCTAACTATGGACTTGAGATAGCCTTGCCTTTAAGCAACATGTACTTTCTCCTTACCAGTTGCTGAATCACCTCCAAAAAGCCTTCAGACAATACCCAGCTGTGGCCACCACTCTACCATCCTGTGTTTCCTGGTTTCTGGAATTCTTTTTTTTTTTTTTTAAAGTAGAAACAGGCTCTCACTTTGTTGCCTAGGCTGGTCTTGAACTCCTGGGCTCAAGTGATCCTTTTGCCTTGGCCTCCCAAAGTGCATGGTGGCCAGGCATGAGCCACCATGCCTGGCCCACACGTAAACATTTAAAGAATTTGAGTGGAGCTATCCAGAAGGTCATGGTGATTTTTCTGAAAAATAGAAAGCAGCACCTTAGCTGTAGAGATGCTAGAATAACTGCTGCGACATCCTAGACAGGCTGCATGCATCTTGGAGCTTGGATCAGGGAAAATAGTTGTGGATTCAGGCCCTGCAATGTGAGTGCATTTTCTAAGTGATCACAGTCTGGCAAGGGTAAGTAAAGAAGGGCGGTAGAGTGAAGAGGGCCTAGAAAACAGCTGGTGAATAAAATCTAATTAGCATCAGCCTGTAGTCTTCAAGGAGCTCCAGTTTCCTGCTCCTTGGGGTTATTTGCTGGTCTTGTGTGTTATCTTTTCCTGTAATGTTTTTTCTTATGCTTTGGTGCTCCTCATGCTAATGCTCTGGGGTCCTTTAGAGGGTGTGGCTCTGATGATCACTGTCACGTTTCATCTGTAGGCACATCCTAAGCCATGAAGAGACATCACAGAGACCTGTCCTGAACACATCCTCATAAGAGGGGCATGTTATCCCATCTTCGTAACCCCAAAGGATAATACAAAATAGTGCTGAGAGTAAATAGATTGCTTTCGCTTTAGTTTCAGACTGAGATCTTGAGGATTAAGTAAGATGTGTGTGTGTGCAGGCAGGAGTAGAAATAATGAATGTAAGATGAAGCTTTAACCTGTGGACTTCGTAATTTTTGAGATGGGGTGAAAACTTCAGCCCTCACTTAGAAATCACATTTGGCTGGAAGTGCTATTTCTCTCCCATGTTATGCTGTGTCATGGATTAATTATAAAAATGGTCACAATTATTCTTCTCTTTAAATCTATTTCCTTGAGCTAGGACTTCGTAGCTCCTCTTATCAAGGGGTGGAGTCTCTTTCCCTAGCCCCTGAATGTGGGCTTGGCCTTATTACTTACTTTGGCCAACAGAATTCATAGAAGTGAAGGTGTGTGGGTGTGTCAGTTCTAAGCCCAGGTCCCAAGCCACGGTCTTAAGAGGCTCACTCACACACTTCTGCTTGCTCTCCTAGAATCTGGCTTCTCTTGGAATGTAGACAGACATTCATGGTTTTGCTTGCTGTGGCCCAGAGACCCCATCACCGCAGGTGACAGTGACCTTACACTGGCCACATGAGTGAGGCAATTCTAGACCAGCCAGCTAACGTCAGACACTTCAGTGGGCCCAGCAGAGATCAGACAAATCCATCCAGATCCATAGACTCATAAGCAATAATAAATGCTTATTGTTTTAAGCTACTGAGTTTTGGAATGGTTTGTTATACTAACATAGCCAACTGATACATGTAGTTCCCTGGACATGGTCCCCTTGTGGGGTTTATTAATGTCGTTATAAACCCTTAGTTCAACTCAGTAGAAGACATTCAATCATTGGATGGAGGGGTTCTACTAAATGGGGGTGGTGGGCCCTCAATTCTTGCGATTGTCAGCATTACTCTGAGACATTTTTAACACAGATGCCTAGGCCTTGTACTAGAGGATTGAATCAAATATTTGTAGATGAAGATTCGGAACCTGTAATTTTTAAAGCTCTGGTAATTGGCCAGGATTAAAACCCAATAATTCAATGGTCTTGTCAGTCTCTTCCATTACTGAAAGATGCAGTGATTCCAGTTCATCTATACTTAAGCAAATAACACTCAGGTGGTTCAGAGTTCATTACTGACCTGATATACTTCTAGCTGCAAAAGTAAACTTTATGATCACCTGTGGCCAAAAGCAAACTAACCCAGATGCTAGATGGGAAAAATCTACAGTTGCAGATTGATGGCTAGGATGTATATTGTTTACCATTGTATCTGCCTAGGGTTTAGAACACAATGCAGACTCATGAATAAATCCTGGACACTAGGAATGTAATAGGACCTTGCTTTGAGGATCTTAGAGTCTAATGAAACAAACAAACAAAAAAAATCAGGTATAAATTACTTATAATGTATCAAGAAAACAAAGCAAGCAGTATTTTAACCATAAATTTCAGGTGAAATTTTACTATGGTGTATGTACCAGTTGGTGCTTACAGTAATGCTGCATTACAAACAACCAGAAAATCTGTTTTATACAACAATGTGCATTTCCTAACCCCTGTGTCTGTAGTTTGAGGGGGGCAATCGGCTGATTCTAGGCTGGGCTCAGAGGCGGGTAGCTTTCTACCACATATCTCTCATCCTTCCCTTGGCACCAGCTGCTAGCTTTAGCATATTATTCTCATGGAGATGGCAGAGATGGGGGTACAAGCCACAGTGTGCAAGCTCATTTTAAGCTTCTGATAATGTCATCAATCTGTTAGCATCCTATTGGTCAAGGAAAATCACATGACCAAGCACAGTGTCAAAGGGTAGGGAAATGTATTTCACTTTTTAATTTGCTTTAATTTTGTATTATATTTTTTGAGATAGAGTCTCACTCTGTCACCCAGGATGGAGTGTAATGGCACGGTCTCAGGTTCCATCTCCCTGGTTCAAGTGATTACTGTGCCTCAGACCCCCAAGTAGCTGGGATTACAGGCACCGACCACCACACCCAACTAATTTTTGTATTTTCACTAGAGATGGGGTTTCACCATGTTGACCAGGCTGGTCTCAAACTTCTGACCTCAAGTGATCTGCCTGCCTCGGCCTTTCAAAGTGCTGGAATTACAAGTGTAGCTACCAGGTCTGGCCTTTTTCACTTTTTTAGTGTGAGAACCTTCAAATACTTGTTGCAAAGGGCATGGATATGGAGAAGAGTGAAGAAATAGAGCCGTTAAAATACTCTTCCCCAGTGGGAAAATGGCGTATGAGGAGGGAGTTGCATTTTTTCCTGCTTTGGAAGGCTCCTGAAGTCCTAGCTGGACCCTAGAATAACCCAGAGGCAGAGAAGTATGCGTCCTTTGGAGCCATCTTCTGCTCCTCGTGATGTGGAAGTAAGCAGGAGACTCATAGCTGCTATGATCTCTCTAATGGAATTTTGAAGGGAAAGAAACTCCTGCCATATGCAGTGACTCACGCCTGTAATCCCAGAACTTTGAGTGGCCGAGGCTGGCAGATCACTTGAAGTCAGAAGTTCGAGACTAGCCTGGCCAACATGGTGAAACCCCATCTCTACTGAAAATACAAAAATTAGCCAGGCATGGTGGTGCGTGTCTGTAATCCCAGCTACTCGGGAGGCTAAGGCAGGAGAATCACTTGAACCCAGGAGGTGGAGGTTGCAGTGAGCCGAGGTTGCACCACTACACTCTAGCCTGGGCAACAGAGCGAGACTCTGCCTCAAAAACACAACCCCAAAATAAAAAAAAATAAATAAAAAAAGAGAAGGAAACTGCTGAAGATATCTCAAACTTGATAGCTACAGAGATGGCATTGGAATTCCTATAGAATGCCTCCGTTTCCATTCCCACTGTATCCTCTAAAATGTGAAGATTATGGGTTATTGTGTCTGGTTATCCACTTCCCAGTTCCAGGAGGGGTATTATGTGGGTAGTGCCATTACTTTAGATCACATGATATCCCTTTATTGTCATCCCCTTTTTCTCAGGTGAAAAGGTATGAGTTGCCATCTACTGTGAACACTGGGACCTTTCCCCATAGCCAAGCCCAACATTGAAGTGGTTAAAAGAGATTTGGGTGAGACTGTCCCTTCCTGAGGGCACATCTTTCCCTGATTTATTTTGTGAAAGGCTTGTGCCTAAGCCTCTCTCACTGAGACAGGAAAACCAGTGTTGTCACATATGATTGAGATTCTCAGATATTCTCCAGGGCAGAAATTATGTTTTATGGTGTCACTAAGAAGAAGAATAAAGCACTTTATTTTAGGCCACCAATTTATAGGCTTTGCTATTGATCATTCTGTGCCTTTCAATGTATGTGGCTAGTTTGGTTTGTATATTTGTCCCCTCCAATTCTCACGTTGAAATGTGATCCCCTATTTTGGAGGTGGGGCCTGGTGGGAGGTTTGGGTCCTGGGGGCAGATCCCTTATGAATGGGTTGGTGCCCTCTCTGTGTTAATGAGTGTGTGCTCCATCTATTTGTTCACTCAAGACCTGGTTGTTTAAAAGAGCCTAGCATCTCTCTTGCTCTTTCTCTTGCCATGTGACTTGCCTCCTCCCCCTTCACCTTCCACCATGAGTAAAAGCCTTCTGAGGCTTCACCCAAAGCAGATGCTTGTACAGTCTGCACAACCATGAGCCCAAATAAACCTCGTTTCTTTCTTTTTTTTTTTTTTGAGACGGAGTCTTGCTCTATCGCCCAGCTGGAGTGCAGTTGCGCAATCTCAGGCACTTCAACTTCTGCCTCCCGGGTTCACGCCATTCTCCTGCGTCAGCTTCCCAAGTAGCTGGGACTATAGGCACCCGCCACCATGCCCAGCTAATTTTTTGTATTTTTAGTAGAGACGGGGTTTCACGGTGTTAGCCAGGATGGTCTCGATCTCCTGACCTCGTGATTCGCCCTCCTCGGCCTCCCAAATGCTGGGATTACAGGCGTGAGCCACCACGCCTGGCCAAACCTCTTTGCTTTATAAATTACCCAGTATCAGGTCTTCCTTTGTAGCAATGCAAAATGAACTAACACTATGGTGTATCAAATTTACCTGTGAGGAAACTGAAGTACAAAGGATAATGTAACCTTCCTGAGATGACATCTAATGGCCAATTGAGATTAGACACCTGTCTTCTTGTTTTTTCAGCTTTTTCTTGGCAATCTGCTGATAGTACCTTGTTTCCCAAAACAAGCATTACTTACTGAGTTGATCTTCCTAAGAAACCCCGCCTCCTTACTATTTGTGCTCCATGGGAAAAAAGGAAATCTAGCAGGAAGGTGTTTGACAGTATGAGATTTCTATACCACAGTGTTAGAGAAAGTAAGCTGGATTATAGGTCACTCCTAAATTGCATTTCCTGGTGTTTCTTCATTACTGCCCTGACCACAGAAATAGACTGTGAGGAGACTGTTTAGAAGTTCTCACAGGGTCTTTGTGACTGTGCTGCTTTTACATGTTTTCTGAGCCCTCACCTGCCATTTCTGTTGCCTGGTGACTATAAATGAGGGATCATAACCTCATGTTCAGCAGTGGTTCCCTGACAGATTATACTATTTCTGTTTTATGTGAAAAAATTGGTGTAGTTAAACAACGTGTTTTAACTAATGTTTTGTAGGAGACATGATATGATTGGAGCAGGCATTTCTATTTCTAATGGTATTTTTCTCCAATTAACACATGCGAACAATCAAATAATTGTAATGGCCCAGAATATATAGGGTCTGCTACAACTCATAGATAAGCTGGTTATCTTGGATAGGTTGTCACCTTTCTGGTGATGTTTTTGCTGTAAATCTCATGTGTCTCCCGTATACACAGATGCTACATAATATATTGTTATTTGAGCAATAATTTCATATCCTCCTCCTCTTCTTGCTCAATGCCAAGGGCCATGTCTGCCCTATTTACCACTTAAAACCTGGGAGCCAGCATAATAGAGCCTAAGTAGGTACTGAAAGAGTGAATGAGCAAATGCTAAGGCTACAGCACCCAGCTCATAAGAAAAATTTGGGATTCCTCCCAGGTGTTTCTGCCCCTGAGGAAGGACAGTGAAGGGTTAATGTTCTCTGCAGGAGCAGGAGGGATTTGGATATGGATCTCAGCAGAGCTGCTGGAATCACATTCTTTCTGCTACTATAGCAACAGGTTGAGAATTCTGCCAGTATTGTCGCCTGCCTACATTGGAAATGCCTGCATGCAGGCAACTTCATTGTCTGGGGGGACAACTGTTTTTTCTGTGATGTTTCAATAAAGCAGCTTGTTTTTGGAGACAAAGAGACAGCACAAAACAGGGGCTAAGAATCATGGAAAGGCAGAGAGAGATCTTGTTTTTTTTTTTTTTTTTTTTTTTTTTTTTTGAGACAGAGTCTTGCTCTGTTGCCCAGGCTGGGGTGCAGTGGCCGGATCTCAGCTCACTGCAAGCTCCGCCTCCCGGGTTTAGACCATTCTCCTGCCTCAGCCTCCCGAGTAGCTGGGACTACAGGCGCCCGCCACCTCGCCCGGCTAGTTTTTTTTTGTATTTTTAGTAGAGACGGGGTTTCACCGTGTTAGCCAGGATGGTCTCGATCTCCTGACCTCGTGATCCGCCCGTCTCGGCCTCCCAAAGTGCTGGGATTACAGGCTTGAGCCACCGCGCCCGGCCGAGATCTTGTTTTTATTGGAGGGACATTTCCAGTCTTTTGTCCCTTGAAGAGGTGTTGAATGAGGAAGGAATTAAGGTTTCATCTGTGGTCGGTAGCATCTTTTTCTGTCTTCTAAACGAGGCCTCTCTTCTGAGATGTAACCCTGGCAACATTTCACAAACTTTCTCTTACTATTATTGCTTAGCAAATAGAGTGATAGTAAAAACTCTTGCCTGTGTTCACTTCTAAATTTGGAGATGCCAGAATGGACCAGAATGTAGGTTTTCCTCTGCATTTACCATTCTTCTAACCAACTCTGTATCTTCGTTGTTTACTGAGAAGGAAAAGTTAACCAAGAATGCAAAATGGAGGTGTTAGGCCAGGCGTGGTGGCTCACACCTGTAATCCTAACACTTTGGGAGGCTGAGGTGGGAGGTCCTAGAGCCCAAGAGTTCAAAGCTGCAGTGAGCCATGCCACTTCACTCCACCTTGGGCAACAGAGTAACACCCCTGTCTCCAAAAACAAAACAAAAAAACAAGGAGGTATTATTTTTATTTGGTGTAGCAGTGTTGTAAAGAGACGAACATGAGGAAGCTACAGAGGAAAGTTGCTTAAACGGTATTAAGTTCCCAGGGGGCTTCACAGCATGTAATAAAATGCCTGGCCTATTACTCAGGCCTGTTTCTTGTGATCTCTGTAAGTGGCAGGGAAGGCTCAGGTGTGGTGATGATCAGAGCTTAGGGCTAATTGGGTTAATGCATGGAATCAGTAGGCCTTAACTGTCACTTTGGATTGATGGATCACTTTGCCACAGTACCATGATCACATCTCCATCTTGCTTTCACTTAGCATGCTGGCAGGAAAATCTGCCTGGTTCACTCTTTGTTGCTGGTTTACAAATACCTCTTGGTCAAAAATACCTGGACGTATTGAGCCTTTCTTCACACACAGCACAGAATTCAATTTTTCAAAGCTTTCATCTTATCCCACCCTAGACCATTTGAATATAGGATAAGCCCTTTCATCTTGTGTAAGTTTCAAGGGCCCTCATCACTGCCTTGAAGTTTGTGTGGCCACTGAAACTGCCGTTCTTGTGGCAGTGTAGTCAAAAGGGCACTGGGTTGGACACCAGAAGCCTGGACATCTGGTCCTACCAGGAATTGGCCTTGGCCAGCTCATATGGGGATTTTAATTTCATTATATGTAAAATGAAAGACTTGGATGAGATTTCCAGGATTTGTCTTACATCTCTTCCTACATGCGAAAAAGCAGGATTCATTCCAGTTGTTTTAAAAGTAGAACAGGCTTTGCTTCATTGAAGTCTTATAATTTGCAAGTCACTGGAAGGCTCTGTCGCTTGCTTCTTCCCTAACCCTTAATCACATACCACATCACCTCTCTGCTTCAGTGTTGCTTCATCAGAGAAGCCTTCCTTGAACCTCAGGCTAGATCAGGACTCCCAGTGTATGTTCCCTAATAAATCTGTTATTTTCTTTCATCATGCTTAACCACACTTTGTAATGAATGATCTGTTTCATTGGGGTGTGTGTGTGTGTGTGTGTGTGTGTGTATATATATATTTATTTATTTTTTTTTTTTGAGATGGAGTCTCACTCTGTCACCAAGGCTGGAGCGCAGTGGCGCAGTCTTGGCTCACTGCAACATCCACCTCCTGGGTTCAAGTGATTCTTCTGCCCCAGCCCCTTGGGTAGCTGGGATTACAGGCACCTGTCACCACACCTGGCTAATTTTTGTATTTTTAGTAGAGATGAGGCTTCACCATGTTGGCCAGGCTGGTCTCAAACTCCCGACCTCAAGTGTTCTACCTGCCTCGGCCTCCCAAAGTGTTGGGATTACAGGCATGAGCCACCATGCCCAGCCTGACTTTTTTTTTTTTTTTTAAATCAATTTTCTCTCTCACTGTGAGACTGAAGACTTGTGAAGCAAGTACCCAATCTGTTTTGTTCACTATCGTATCTGCATGTAGGAGTCGTGCAGTAAACAGTCACTGAACGACAGAAGGTGCTGCGTCAGGCTTTATGGAGGGTCTAAAGATGATTATATCACAGTCTCTGTCCTCAAGGATCTTAAGATTTACTTTCTGTTTTTCTTCTCGTCCTTTATTATCTACCCCTCAGACCCAAAATATGCTACTGGAAATTAAACCAAAACAAAACTCCCTGGGTTCTTATCTTTGATCTGATCACTAGATAGGTTTTGATTTTCCTCGACTGGACTGATGAGTCTTTTGTGACAGAAACCACGAAATGAGGCCAGGCCCTGGAAGGAGATTATAGTAGATAGTATATACAATGGAAATGGTAGGAAGAGAGGAGTACCCGGAGGACGATGACAAGAAGAGCAATGAAAACATGGGGCTTTGCCCTTTTAATTAGTTTGCCTGTAAGGGTCCTTCTTGTTTGACTGCCAGGCCTTACAAGCAAGGACATGTTTCTTAAATAGAATTCTTACCGGCAGTGTTGTGTAATAGCACAAAGAGTTTGCTACCAAAAGATGGTTATATGCACACAAAAAGTGGTCTGCATTGCATAAAATATTTTGCTTTAAAAAAATTACTAATTTTCAAAAGGATTGGCAGGTTCCTGCAAACCAGTAGTTATGGTCAATACAAAAGCAAATGCATCACGAAACCAGAGCTAGCCATTATACCCATTATGTTTAAACAATGAAGGGCAATTTGATTTTAAGCAGGAAGGCTAAGTGTAAATGCTGGGAGGAAAGAGGGAGAATTCCTTAGGTTGGAGTTCATCTGCCACGTACAGGAGACTTGAGGGGAAGTTGATTGAATTAGAAGGTACAACCTCTTTTATTCTTTCTGGGTTTGCAGTTTATAGAGGAAGTAGTTCAGGGGAGTTTTACTACGTAAATTAAGTTTCAGTAGAAAGCATAAGCTGTCTGCCTTCAAGAAGTGAAGCAGCCTCTTTGCGTTACCTTGAGGACAGGTGTAGATGAGAGAGTGTGGGCAGGTAAGACCAGTAAAAGTTTTTCTGACTCCTCTCCCTAAGAGCTTAGCTTTAATGGCCAAAGACAGGCTTTCTCTGCATAGTTCAGAGGTCCCTTCTTGCCGGCACCCACAGACACGGCGGGTGTTAGTAGCCTGCCCTTTTATGCTTGCCTGGTCCAGTCGGGAGCTTAGATCCCAGCAGACTCTATCCGTCCCAGAGCCATTTCACGAAAAGAAAATGACTAAGACAATCATATAATCTCTCTTCTTATGAGGGAGAAGGGATTTTAGCCAAGAATGCAAGGTGTGCCTGCAGGCTTTACACCTATGCTGTGCACATGCTACACACACAAGCGTGTACGTGTGCACACACACACAGGTCCATTCTGCTTATTCACTTACTGATGAAGAGACATGCCGTGTTGGCTAAAGACCAGGAAGTAATTGTGTTGGGTTGACAAGCAGCCAAACCATAAGACTCACATGTCTCATTGGGCAATATTAATTGGCCAACCCTTCATTTACAAAAAATATGCAAAACATAAGTAATATGTATGAATATGGTGTTTTCCTGTCTCATGTCCCTGACTCATTTCCAGAGTAAGTCTCCTGTAAGCATTCTCTTTGTTTTCTAGGGATCTGCTTCTTTCCAGAGCTGTGGGACATAAATAACATTTCAACAGAATTATTTACAAAGTAAACCCCTTTGTTTTCAGAGGCAAAGCCTCTCTTAAATCTCAGCTCTGCCACTTCCTAACTGTACAACTAGCAGCCATGTTATTTAACCCTTGTGCCTCATTTTCTTCAATTTTATGTGGAGTTAATAGAATGTCTCTGTCATAGGATTCTTGTGAGAAGGAAATAAGATCATCTAAGAAATCTTTTTTTGACAGTACCTGGTTCATCATATGATTTTTTAAAGTGTTACTGCATTTAATAGATACCTTTCCAGAGATACTCAGCATTTTCTCCTTTACCCTTCTCAAATTAGAAACACCCCTGTGACATTTGGTACTTCTCAATACCAGGGGTTCTGTTGGAATAGGAGGAGCCTCGGTGAGGAGGAGAGGCGAGCAGAGCAGAGCACAGCAGAGATAATTAGGCAGGAATGAGGGTGGTAGAGACCTATTCCCATACTCTTCTCCTGCCTCCTATTCCATTGCTCTTTCTGGTATATTATACTGCTTCTTAACCTGTTGGTGGCTGGGTATAATACTAGGTGCAATACAAAAAAGAATATAAATTCACCTCTATTGTGCAAGAAGTGGTTATCTAAGTCCCAGCCTTACTTTCCCATCTTCTCCAAGTCCATATACTTACCGTTTAGCTCCAATTCTAGCTCAAACCTACCCTGTGCACTGATGCCTAATAGGGAACAAGTACTCGAGGGATATCAGTGGCACCCGTTGACTCACCATAGAAGACAGAGAAGTAGTCCTCAAATCCTTTGCACTTAGAGGATACCACCTATGAAAAGTCAAAGAACAGGTCAAATACCAAACTTCCTAAACGCTCCATTCCCTCTGGACTTTCAGGCTTGAGGGGAAGGAATGTGAATCACTGGACCTGGAAAGAGGGCACAGGGGAGAGGAAACAGGAGGTTTCCTGTCCACCTCTGCTGTAAAAGAGATGTCAGTGCAATGCAGCAGGGTGTCCTGGTACACAAAATAGAGAAAATTGAATATTAAATGAGATATGTATATAAAACATCATTTTAGGGCCTGGCATATAGTAAGTCCTCAATAAATGTTAGCCACAATTAGTTCATGAATAACATCTGGATACTCAGCTATTTGGAGGGCAGTTAGACTTCTCAGTACTACATAAACCTTACTGCCTGTTCCTAATGCTGCCAGCCACTCACATGGTGACCACATTGAATGGGGAGGAGATGCTACTCACACTGGTCCATCTATCTGCACCTCTAGATTGTCTTAATTATTCACAGGTTGAAATTAAATGACCTATTTTGAGGGTTCACACTGTTCTGTGCAAGAGAAAAAGTATATAACAAGCAGGCACATCACAAAAGAAGCAGGCAGGTCTCCTGGCAATGACTGCAGGATGGCACTATATTTATATACATTTTATCTTTAATGTGAATTTTTATTTTACTATTTCTTTTATTTGTGTCTTATCAAAAGCAGTATAATATTCTTAATTCATCCTGGCCAAAGTTGAGTGACTTACATTGTTGTCTTTCATTATATAAAGTAGAAGGAGAATATATATGAATTTTAGGGTTTTGAAGACAGGATGAATTCAGGATCATCTAATCCAGTCTAAAATGTGGAAATCGATTCCTGGGGTATTAAATAATGAATTTTCTGAGTGGCAGAAGGGGAGGTCTCCCAGCCCTAATTCAGAGTCCTGCATGTATATGATCTCTTAACCCGTTACTCTTCTAAAGTGACCATGAACATAAAACTGTTTGAGAGCTGCTGTTTTGAAATAGAAGAGTGGTCATCTGTGCAGAGGATTCTCAAATAAGATACCACCACCTCTGGCCCAGTCTCTTCTTGTCTTTGGCACGTTATCCCTAACTGTCCACAGGAAATACATGCCTTGTCTATTATTTGGAAGAGGCAGTGATGACAGAAAGAATGGTTCCTGTTTTTTCCCTCTTTAGGATAGCTCCTCCCCACACCCTGTGCCCTTAGATACATAATCATGATCAAAACAAAAGAAGATTCGCAAGCTACATGCATGGCTCTAGGGATTGCCTAGAAAGAGGGTTTCATAGTGAAACGTCATCCTTTAGCTCTGCAATTCCAAGGAAGGGTCAGATTTGCAGAGTGTTAGACCTAGGGATTTATTAATAGATTTTCTCAAGGATAATTAAGTGATTTAAAAAATTCTCATAACTAAGTAAAACTTTAAAGTATATGTAAATAAATGGGAAGGTATAGAGAAAGTATTTGGAGACAATAAATATACATTCAAGATATAATAGCTATTGTTCAAACCAAGACTTAGCAAACTCTAGAATTATACAGACTAAATTTTTTCTCTGTCTATAGATTATCTTTTTTTAATAGTTCAGATCTAATATTTGGTACCTCGTTGTTTGTTTAAAGCCAATAATAACAATAACTGTTATCTGTCAAGCAACTGCCATAGGCCAGTGTAATTAATGCTTTTCGTGAGATCTTGTTTAATTTGCACAGTACTGTGAGTTAAGTATGATTTCCCTCATTTATTGATAAGGATACTGAGGCTCAGGGGTCAAAGTAATGAGATTTTTTTTTTTCTTTTTTAGAATTTTGACAACCTATTTCCATTCTCACAGAAGCAGGGCAAAGCAAGCTTTTAGGCAAACACCAGGGAAAGGTTAATCCAGTTGCTGAACCAAATAAAGCACTCCTATCAGAAGCCCAGCCTGTTCGCCCTAGCTGGCCTGCCCTTTAGAATATTGAAGACACAGCCTTTTAAAGCAGCCTTTCTGTCTGTAATCCTCCCACAACCCTTCATTGTTTATATATCTATGGGTAAAACCATGTCCTCTGGGTGAATCTGGTTGTCTTTTGAGATTTCTGTTTCCTCCCTCAGTTCTTTCATTCTCCCTCGCACCAAAAGCTGCCCTCTCTTCTTCGCTCCCGAGTTGTAGCATGAGTGGCCAGGCCTTATTAGACACCAAGAGGGACACCCTTGAATAAATGCCCCACCTTTAGCACGTAGAATTCTGGGATTAGGTTTTGTCTGCTCAGTGTTCTTTTAAAAATAATTTCTAGGCTGGGCGTGGTGGCTTATGCCTGTAATCCCAGCACTTTGGGAAGCTGAGGCAGGTGGATCACCTGAGGTCAGGAGTTTAAGACAAGCCTGGCCAACATGTCAAAACCCCATCTCTACTAAAAATACAAAAATTAGCTGGGCATGGTGGTGGGCATCTGTAATCCCAGCTACTTGGGAGGCTGAGGCATGAGAATTGCTTGAACCCAGGAGACAGAGGTTGCAGTGAACTGAGATTGTGTCCCTGCACTCCAGCCTGGGTGACAGAGCAAAACTCTGTCTCAAAAAAAAAAGAATAATAATTTCTGATTCTGAGCTAGATTGCATAAATCCAGAGCAGGTAAGTCTGATGACAATGTTTCAAACATACGTTTCTCTTTGGGAAGTCCTTTCAGAACCCATTGATATTGAATAGACAAAAACCATTCTTCTTTAGCTTCTATCTCCTAATAAAAGATAAAGATAAAACAGCTTCAGATATATTACCTGATTGTTAACCATGCCCATCAGATGCAGTTGACCCTTGAACAACACGGGAGTTAGGAATGCCACCCCTACGTGGTAGAAAATCCACATATAACTTGACTCCCCCCAAACGTAACTACTAAAATAGCCAACTGTTGACTGGAAGTCTTACCAGTAACATAAAATGTCGATTAACACATATTTTTTTGTGTTATATATACTACAGACTGCGTTCCTACAGTAAAGTAAGCTAGAGAAAAGAAAATGTTATTAAGGAAAGCATAAGAAAGAGAAAATATATTACTGTTCATTAAGTGTAAGTGGATTATCATCCTCGTCTCCTTCACGCTGAGGAGGCTGAGGAAGAGGAGGGCTTGTCTGGGGTAGCAGAGGCAGAAGAAAATTTGCATATAAGCGGACCAGTGCAGTTCAGACCTGTGTGGTTCAAGGGTCAACTGTAGACTATTAATTCTTTCTCATGTATAAGAAAATGGAGGCTCAACCAGGCTTTTCTATTCAAAATCACATACCAGCCAATGTCACTGGATTCCAGATTTCTCTAAAAAACTCTGAAGCCCAGGCTCTTACATGCTCTTTTGTATTGTCCCTTTTTCAGAAAGAAAATAAATCTATAGAAATTTACTCACTAGCTTTGAGTCCAAGTGAGTTTTGACTGTTTTGAAAAATTACACTCAATCAACCTCAAGGAATGAAGGTTTTCCACTGCTTAGTTCCTGCTGAAGATACCACTGCCCATTCTGAAATGCTTCCAAAAGATGCAATCCGGAAGTGCCTAATGTTATAATTGCATCAGTGCAATCTATGCACGGCTCACCAGCTCAGACTCACTTGAAGGTGTAATTTCCTTCTGTTTGTTTTTTAAATCTCTTTTGTTAATTCTGGCCTGTGCTCATATCTTATGAAATGTAGAAGATCTAAGGGAGTGATCACTGAGATGATTCCCCAAACACCCTTCCATTTATAGCAGTCAGAGTTTCTATAGGTGTGCACCTCCCCATGCTTGCTATTCATGATAAACTTGATTTTTAGGAGTGCTCATTATTTAAATAATATTCCACCCAAATTATTGTTTGCTCCTCATTTAAATAATCAGTGCTTGCTGCTATAGTGCCAGCTAAAAAAAGATAGTAATTATCCTGCTTGGGCACAGCTGCAGAGCTGACTTTGCTTGCTAATTTGTTAAAGGGTTAATGTCCTATTGCATTTTTTAATTGTCTGCTTTATTGGACGATGCTCCATTTTAACTGGATTTCCTCTTCTTTATTTCCCTAAGAGCCAGTGAGATGAAAATGCCATTGTTTTTCCTAATGTGGTGTCAAGGCAGAACCATCTCTGGGGAAGTCAGGAAGTCATCCTGCAGTCGTGAAAGGATGAGGACTGAATTCCATGCAGGTGAAATTTCTTGTTTGGACAGTGTGACTGATCAGACTTTAAGTCTGTGCTTAGTACCATATATTAAAATAGAGAACATCAGCCAGGCACAGTGGCATAGACCTATAGTCCCAGCTACTTGAGAGGCTGAGGCAGGAAAATCACTTAAGCCCAAGAGTTCCAGGCTGTAGTGTGCCATGATCACACCTGTGAATTGCCACTGCACTCCATCCTGTACAACAGACTCCATCTCTTAAAAAAAAAAAAGAGAGAATATGCCGCCTGTAGTCTCATCTACTCAGAGGCTGAGACACAAGAATCATTTGAACCCGGGAGGTGAAGGTTGCAGGGAGCCGAGATCGTGCCACTGCACTCCAGCCTGGGTGACAGAGCAAGACTCTATCTCAAAAAAAAAAAAAAAAGAGTATATATTTTTAAAATATGTGTGTGTATATATATATATATATATACACACTTTGTTTTTTAAAAAATAGAGTATGTATATACACACACACATATATATGTGTATATATATACGTGTGTATGTGTGTATATATACACACATATATACATATATACGTATATATGTGTATATATATAAAATAATGTGTGTGTGTGTATATATATATATAAAGAGAGAGATTTAAAAGAATCAATAGGATTCTTTGGTTGCAATTAAAAAAAATTAAAAAGGAGAGTGTATTACAAGTTGAGGGTGGGGGCTGCTCACAGAGTTGAAGGGGAAGTTAAATAATCAAGCAGAAAGGCCAAGCTCAGAAAAAGCTGGAGCTAGAGCAGCTCTTGGGTCTCAGGCAAGCACTTGTAGCTGGTTTCTGCTGAGTACCACTACCTTCATGAATGAGCAACCATTTTCAGATTCATTTTCATTTTCCAAAAGAGCCAAATTCCAGGCAAAAAGTTTTTGCATTGATTTAGGTTAGCATGTGACTACATCAGGGTGGGGAACCTTGACTGACAGTCCCACCAGTCAGTCTCTAATGAGGAAAGTCCCTTAAAAATACATCTTAAACAAGACCTAAAAAGGACTAACCAGAAAGGAAAAAATTGATGAATTAAACCACATATAAATTAAGAATATCTGCTAAGCAAAAGCTACCATTAAGAAAGTTCAAGGCAAACTGTAGCGTAAGAGGAGATATTTGTAATAAATACATAATGACAAAGAAATCATATTCTGAATATATAAAAAAACTTCTACAGATCAACAAGAAGACAGCAGACTACCCAATGGACAAAAGCCTTGAAAAGGTACTTCATGAAGGAGGCTATCCAAATGGCCAGTAAACATATGAAAAGGTAAACACGTTCAGTATTCATCAGTGAAAGTTCAGTAAAACCCACAATATAACACACCACACACCCATCGTCATAGCTAAAATGAAAATAACAGGCAGTATCAAGTGTTGGTAAAAATGTAGAACAACCAGAACACATATACACAGTGGGTGGGAGTGTAAATTGGTATAGTCGCTTGCATATCCAGTGACAGAGCAATTCTGCTCCTGGGTACCCAAGACAAAAGCAAGCACGTGTGCATCAAAGGCATGTACAAGAATTCATTCATAGAAGCCTAGCTCTCAAATGTTCATTGACACTAACATGGATAAATTGTGTCACATTCACACAATTGAATACAATGCAGAAATGCAAATTAACACATCACATGCAATAAAATGAATGAATCTCATGAACATAAAGAGAACATACTATATGAATTCATTTACCTAAGTTCAAAAACAAGCAAGTTACAGTATGGTGTTAGGAATCAGAAGAATTGTTACCCTGGGGGAAGAGGAGTTAGTGATTGGAAGCAGGTACAAAGGGGTCTTCTGGGGATCTGTGTTTTGAGATAGTGAATTACCTACGTGTCTTCACTTTGTAAAAAGCTGTTGAACTTTAAACTTATGATTTATGTTATTTTCTGTGTATTTTATACTTTTTAAAATGTTTGCCAAAAAAAGAACAGAATAACAAGAAAGGCTAAAGTAACAGTGCCTGGGTTTGAATCCTGTTTCCATCCCTCTCTCCCTTCTTTCCTTTTTTTCTGCGATGCAGTCTCACTCTGTCGCCCAGGCTGGCATGATCTCGGCTCACTGCAACCCCCGCCTCCCAGGCTCAAGCAATTCTCATGCCTCAGCCTCCTGAGTAGCTGAGATTACAGGCCCGTTTCATCACACCCAGCTAATTTTTGGTATTTTTTGTAGAGACAGGGTTTCACCATGTTGGCCAGGCTGGTCTTGAACTCCTGACCTCAAGCAATCCACCTACCTTGGCCTCCCAAAGTGCTGGGATTACAGGCATGAGCCACCATGCCCGGCCCTGATTCCATCTCTAACAGCGTGAGCTTGGGCAAATTGCTTTTTTTTGTGCTTTAGTTTTGTCATCTGTAAGAGGGAGATAATAGCAGTACCTGCCTCACAGGGTTGTTGAAAGGATCAAAGGAGATAATCTAGGTAAAGTGCTTGAAACAGTTGTCAGATACACAGTAACCAGAATATAACTCTTAAGTACATACACTTTATAGTGGCTGCTCCATACTAGGTGTGTGGGGGAATCTAAAAATGTACAAAACCCTGGCCTCCAGGAGGTTGTCATCATAATTAGAAAGATGAGATATGTAAAAGAACAACTGTTTGGCCCTACAAGAGAGTATTGGGAAATTCCAAATGAGTGATACCAATAAGACAATCAGAGGAATTTGGTGGAAGAAGTGATTACTATAGTTTAGAGGGTTCTGGGCAAAACTCATGCAGTTGTTAGATAGTCGTTACTCGTGGTCGGGGAAGAGGCTGGTCAGGAGCACAAAGGCAACTGTTTCTTGATCTGGGTGCTGGTTACATGCATGTGCTCAGCTGTGAAAATACATGGAGCTACGATATGTGCACTTTTCTGTATACGTGTTCTACTTCAAGGAGGTTAAAAGGGCATTGGTTTCGAAACCTGGTTGATGTTTAACCATAGGCATGTTATATAAGCTCTGAGTTTCATTTTCCTCACCTATAAACTATAAATATACCTCCCCTTGGGTTGTCACAGGGTTAATGAAGGCAAAATCCAGTCCAGGATGGGACAGTAAAATATTTCATGCACCTGATCTGCTCACTGAGGAAGAGGGTGACAAACAGAGGCAGAGCCTTCCTGTGTTAAGATTTGGAGCCTCTCTCTGGGGTTCATTGCTTTGTTGGAAGAATGACCTCGTGTCAGTATTGATGTTGTGAATGGAACCTGCCGCAGTGTGTCACTGTGGTGGTGCAGTGACTCAGCCACCGGGGCAAAGAGCACTTCTGCCTGTCAGGGCCACTGCTTGACACTTGTCCCACACCACCACTGTTGGTTTCCTTTTTCTGTGCTTAGTCATAGCCACACCTGCAAGTGCACACAATGCTTGATCCAGGTATGCGCTCAGTAAATATTTACTGAGTGCCTGCTGTGTGTCAGGCTCTGACGGAGCGTATAATAATGACTAAAAACAGAGTAAAAGTAAAACAACATAACACATTGAAGACTTGCACTTCAAATATTTTGGTCTAATAATAAGGTAGTCATGTTTCTTCTGAAAGCTACTTTCCCCCCATCTCCTCCCTTCTTTTTCTCTGCTTATCCTCTGCTCACCCAGTACACATTTCCTCATTCTCTCATTCTCATTCTCATTTGTATTCATTCTGTATCTCTTTTACGCGCACACACACGCGTGCGCGCGCGCACACACACACACACCCCCTCACTGAACTCCATTCTATATAATCAGTCTAAAAGCCATTTAACAAAAGCAATCAACTCATAGCAAATATTTTTCTACTTGGTCCTGCCCCTCCAAACTATAGATGGCAGTGCCTGACATTAATTATAGCAGAAACAGTCATGAAGTGTTCTTTCTGGGTACGGCACCATGTCAGGTACTTGCCCACATCATGTGTAATTCTCCCAACATCCTGCAGGGCATCATTATCCCGTCTGATAGGTAGGTGAGGGACTTGAGGCTTACAGATCTTATATAATTTTCCCACTGTCCCCCACAGCCTGTTTGTGGCACAGCACAATCCTGCTGTCTCTTGACGTGTCGTATTCCTTGTAGAGCCATTTGCAGTGTCGTCTCTGATGATTAAATGATGTGAACACCCTCTGCATCAGTTTGTCATGCAATCAACTTTACATGCAAAACTGTGTGTTAGCGGAAGTTGCCACCATGGATTCTGACACCATGGTCATTCTCTTACTAAAATGAGTGTAGTTTGACTAGAAATGTCAGTAAAGAACCAGTCAGCCTTGCAAACACTTTCTGATTTGTTGCATAAATGCTTTAACATTTAGAAGCACTAACCTGCTGCACCTTCAGAAGGGATACTGAGCCTATTTCATTATCTTTATTAAAATCTCGGATCCAAGTGAGCCTTTCCATCACTACAGGAAGAGCCTGTGTGTTTTGAGAAAGTTCTGCCATTTTGGGCCTTCCTTATTAGACTGTCTCTCTCAGACAACTTTAACACTTATTGTTAGCCTCCGTTCCAGAAATTTGTAGACAGATAGGGGTATCTGATGCTGATTACAGTGAGTATTGCTGTAAGCTGGGCACAGAGGGGGCAGCTGATATGGTGCATGCTTATAAATGCTGTTCTAAATGGTTTTTCACAGACAGGCACAGTCCAGAGTGGCTACTACTCCTATTAGTCCTGATGTTTTTGTGTCCTTGTCTCCAGCCTTCTAATACACCACTCTGATTGGGGACAGCCAGCTCTCCTCAGTGCACAGTGTCATGTTATGCGTTGGGGCTCGAGTCACGTTCAAGTGAGGAGGGAGGTCAAAGCCAGCAAATCACCATGGGCTTAAGATCTAGGCCTAAGCTGTTTAGCCTCAGAAACTTAATATTATTGTATTGAGAAGCAAGCATTTCTGGGGGTTGACAAATCTACAATAGGAGACGTATATTGGCAGTATGACTAATAACAGTTATTTGTTCAAAAACTAAAAGCTACTAAAAATTAAGTTTCCTCTGCATGGGCTCAGTTCTTTACATGTATTTTTTCCAGTTCTCACAACAACCCTTCAAGTTTTTGAGTAATTATTCACATTTCACAAATGTGAATACCGAGCTGGCATCCCAACCAGGTATATTGACTTCCAAATCTTGAGCACGTTCCAATCTGTCTCAATGTCTTCAGACATTCTCTCTGCTAGTATATCACCCAACTGAAATGTCAGCTCCTTTCCCAGTTTGGTCAACTATCCCAGACAGAATTACGGATCATTTCCTCTTTTGGGTTCACACAGCACTTTTTATGTACCCATAAGAACACTTTGTGTTGTAATTGCTTTTGCTATATTGTGGTTGTTGGTTTATTTGCCTGTTCCCTCTGCTAGTCTCTGAACTTCTTAAAGGCAGTGACAAAGTCTTATTCCTTCTTTTACATTTAGCTTGTCATAGGACCTGGCAGTGTTGTGTAGTGTGGAAGGACTGAGTTTAAATCTTGCATCTTTTTTGGCTGACATTATGTTCTTGGGACATACTTTACTGCCTAGTAACAAATAGTATATGTTCAATAAATATTGAATGAGAAAGTATAATCTTGGATATTATTTTTTCTCTGTTAATTATTTCTATTATTAAAGCTGAAGGATAAAAATATCTACCTTATGGGGTTGGTGTGAGATTAAATGACTGAATCAAACCTGGGGAAATGATGGTGCAATAGTAACTTTTGAGATTCAGAGAATGGTTATGAGATTCATCATGTTGTTGCATATATAAATAGTCAATTTATTTTTATTGCTATAGTGGTATTCTATTATATTAATATGATACTGTTTGCTTATTCATTCTCCTATTGATAGGCATTTGGGATGCTTCCAGGTTTTCACTATTATGAATAAAGCTGCTGTGAACATTCTTGAACAAGTCTATTTGTAGACATATTTTTCATTTGAGAACAAATATAGGAGTGGAATTGTTGGGTCATAAAGTAGGTCAATGTTTAAATTTATTAGAGGTTGCCAAACCATTTTTAAAAGTGATTTTACCATTTTATACCCTCACCAGTGATGCATGAGAATCTTAGTTGCTGCACACCTTTGTTCACATTTGATATGATCCTGGGAGTGTTTAGGATCTCATTATAGCTTAATTTGCAGTTGTCTGGTGTCTAATGATGCTGAGCACCTTTTCATGTGCTATCTACATAGTTTACATAGTTTCGTTGTGGCCTATTGAGGTGTTGGTATTTTTATTATTGATTTGTGGGAGTTATGTATTCTGGATACAAGTCTTTTATCGGTGGCTTGCCTTTTAACTTTTTTGATGATGTCTTGATAAATTGATGAAGTACAATTTATTTATATTTTTCTTTTATGGTTAGTGCCTCTTGTGTCCTAAGAAATTCTTGCCTACCCTAAGGTCATGGCGATATTTTTCTATGTTTTCCTCTAGAAGCTTTATAGTTTTGGCTTTCATGTAGATCTGTGATCCCTTTCAGATTAATCTTTAGATAGAGAGAGAAGGAAGGGCGAAGATCTACTTTTTCTGTATGGATATCTAGTTGCTCCAGCACATTTTATTGAGAACTTTTTTTTCCCGTTGAATTCCTTGGCATCTTTGCCCAAACTCAAGTGACTTTACATGCGTGGGTCTACTTCTACACTCTTCATTCTGTTCCATTAACCTATTTGTCTTTCCTATGAGACTGTCTTAATTCCTGAAACTTTATAGTCAGTCTTGAAATTTGGTAGTGTGAGTCCTACAACATTTTTCTTCTTCAAGATTGTCTTGGTAATTGATGGCTTTGATAGAAATTGACCAGCTATCAAAAAAATGTTTTTTAAGCCTGGAAGTTTTTATTGGAATCGTATTGATTCTACAGATCAATTTCATAAAATATTCCATCTTAACAATTTTGAGTATTCAAATCCATGAACATGAAATCTCTCCATTTATTTAGGCCTTCTTTAACTTCTCTCAACAGTGAAGAGGCCTTATGCATCTTTTATTAAATTTACTTCTATGTAGTTGATATTTTTATGCTATTGTAAACAATATTTTAGAAGGCTTATTTCCAGTTACTTGTTACTAGTATTTTAACATATAATTGAGTTTTTAAAGAAAGACTTTGTATCCTGAGGCCTTGCTATATTCACTTTTACAATTATTTTTACTTTTGTTAAGAAGGTTGATAAAGGAAAAACTGAAAACAGCAACAGCCCAGAATGCTCATAAGTTAGCCACAGGGCTCAATCTCTTTCTTTTACTTTTTTTTTTCCTTTTTCTTGCCTTGTTGCAATGCCTAAGGACTCCATTACAACGCTGAATAGGTGAGACTGGGAGGAACACTTTCAATGTTTCACCATTATGATGTTAGCTGAGGTTTTCTTCCTGTATATGCCCTTTATCAGGTTGAGGAAGTTCCCTTCCATTCTTAGTATGGTGATAATAGTATTCCTATTATAGCTAGTGTGAGTTAAATTTTACCATACTTTTTCTACATAGTCTCACATATTTTTTATATAACACATTAATTCTGTGCATGTATGGGTAACTTCTGCAATATTCCTGGTGGATGCAGAAGAGTTGCCTAAGAGAAGCCCAGGCATGTATTTTAAAATGACCACCATGATTCTAGTACCAAATACAGTTTGGTGTCACTTGATCTCCACCTGAGCCCTGTGGCTAACTTATGAGCATTTTGGGCTGTTGCTATTTTCAGTTTTTCCTTTATTAACCTTCTTAACAAAACAGATGTCTCTTATTTTGGTGGTAAAGGTGGGACTTTGGGTACTTTTTATTTCGTTCCCTTGCCTGTATTTTCTAAATTTTCTTTAGTGACATGGATGAATTGTGTTTAAAAAAGTTTTAAAGTTCTGTATAATTAGATTACAGATTAATACACTTCAAACGCATTTCTACCAAGTCTTTCTGAAAGTATATCCAAGTCACCTTGCTTGGATATGGGTGTTTCTTAAATCTCTGAGAGCAACATATTCACAAACCATTTTGTGGTGGGTGACTAAGGACTTCTCTGTTGATCCTTTAATCATTTAATTTTAGAAGGTGCTCATTTTTCCCTCTGCCCCAACTTCAGTTTCCTGGATGAAACTCCTAGCACGGTTCTGTTCAACATGCTTTTCTTTAGTTTGTCTTCCTTAGGAACTTACCAGAGCAGGAAAAGAAACACCAACAGATTGTGTGTGTTATTACAGTGGTATAGATCAGGGACTTCAGCCGTGCTTGGGAATTTAATGACTTGCAACAGATGGAGTCTGAGTCCAGGGTGACTTTGCTCAGGGGTAATTCTTAGTAAGTTTGGCTTTTAAATTCAGTGATTTTTTTTTTTTTTTTCCATCTGAAGCAGTTGAGGCTTTAAAGGTCTGGAGCTAGAGGAAGCCTCCTTCAGACTAGTCTGTGGATGACAGCCGTAGGATGTGGAATAGGGATTGGAGATAGACTGTTATTTCCAGCTGCTGTGCTTTGTTTTTGTGGAACAGGAAGTCATTATCTGGAGAGCCACAAATTCTTGATAGCTCATTTCTCCTTCCTGGAAGGGCACCCGCATCGAGAATAGGCTTCATCGCTAGAATCCTAGGGCTCCCACAAGGAGCTCTATTTGACTACTTGTTTTCTTTCTAATTACAGATTCCTGATAGAAGGAATGTTTTCTCCTCTTTCTCAGTACTTAATGTACATGGCAATAAATATCAGTTATTATTATTATTATTTTTCTTTTGAGACAGAGTTTTGCTCTTGTTGCCCAGGCTGGAGTGCAATGGCACGATCTCGGCTCACCACAACCTCCGCCTCCTGGGTTCAAGTGATTCTCCTGCCTTAGCCTCCCGAGTAGCTGGGATTACAGGCATGCGCCACCAAGCCCATCTAATTTTGTGTTTTTAGTAGAGATGGGGTTTCTCCATGTTGGTCAGGCTGGTCTTGAACTCCCGACCTCAGGCGATCCACCCGCCTCGGCTTCCCAAAGTGCTGGGATTATAGGCGTGAGTCACTGTGCCTGGCTGGCCAGTTATTTTCTTACTTTCTATTGATAATTAAAGTTAGAAAGTTTTATACTATACGAAGCAAAACAAACCTCAAACCTCAAAATGAATGAATAAGTGCTCCTTCTTTCTCATTTTTTACCAGTAATAATGAAAATCATTTGAATCGTATAGCATGCCATATTTTACAATAGCACTCATATGTCTTATTTGATCCTCACAACCATATTGTGGGGCATAGGAAATATTATTATCCTCTTTAAAAGTGAGGAAACAGACTCAGAAATTGAGAAATTTGCTCAAGATTGGACAGTTCTAACAACGTAGAGCTACAATCCAAATGCTGCAGTATACCAGAGTGGTTAAGACTAAGGGTTGCGAACTCAGGCCTCTTGGGTTCAGATCCTAGCTCTTCCTCTTACTAGCTTTGTAACTTTGGCCGTGTCACCTAACCTCTGTGCCTTCATGTCCCCCTCACTAAAATAGAGGTCATGGAGACTTACCTCATATAGATGTCTCTTGGATCAAATGAGATCATTTTGATACAGCTGTAGACAGACCAGCTGGCATACAGTTCCTGGTTGGTGAGGGTCAGCCAGGCCACTATTTGTCTTGGAGGCAGTGGTGGAAGATTTTTATCCTTCAGTCCTTCCGGCTACCTCTCCTGCCTTGAAACCTGAAGTCAACTCCAGGAGTCACCAAAGTGCCCGACACACTCCAGAAGTCCCCAAGTGCCCTGTAGGGTTAGAGAATCCAACCCCAAATTAAACGCTTTAAAGAAAAACTCCTACCATAAAGATCTTTTTCCTTGGCTCAATTTTACCAGGCGGCTGAAGATGGTATGTGCTTATTTCCTCTTACACAATTTTAATCAGAAAGCTTAAGAAGGTTTTAGATAGGATTGTTGCATTCTTCCTCTCTAAATATTTTAGGGAGTATTTGTTCTTTATTTGCCATCAACATTTATCAAATGCATGCTGACTCGTGTATTTGCCACAGTCTGCTCTTGAAGTAGGATAGAAATTCCTGTGCTATACCAAACATGTTCTTAAAGTCTTTGAGGAAGCAACTCTCTGTGTTTTATATTGTACAGCGTGCCCTTCAGTTAAGTAAGGTTTTTGCCCATGAGTGGGGAGACAGTTCCACCTTTACGTCTTTTGCTTGACTTCTCTCATATATGCAGAGAAACAGAGACAAAGAGAAAAAGAGACATGTGCCGGTCCGCTGTGTGTCTAGCTGCAAAGGAGGTTCGAGCCTATCCCTGGGAAATGCCCTCAATGAAGGACACAAAGGTTACTATTTTTAGAGTGCAGGGCAGCATGTTTGTCAACATTTCATGGTGTGTCACAGCCAGGCAGGAAACTTTAGGTTTGAAAATAGAAGTCTTAATCCCATTACCTCATTTTTGTCTACTGAAGTCCCTGACTTTAAATGTCAACAGGAATCAAATTTACTTCATGAAGCAAATCATCAGCATTGATCGTTCTCTATCTAGCACCACATTTTCTCATTACTTTTCACATATCCTGTATTCCCCACGCTGAGGCAGCCAGACATTGCGTATATGTACTAAAATTAAATGCATTTAATACTCTGCCCTCCAAACTGTTTTAGCATACGTAATGCTCATACTAACAGCTTGGTTAGACATTGCCAACAACTACTGTACTTACTGTCTTCCACACTGCCTGTTTTAAATATTGTCCTACGAAAACTCTCATCCCAAAATACTAAGGAAAAAAATGTAGGCTCTATAACTGGATATGCAGAATAATCCTTATGTTGTAGAACTGTTTATGTTTATGAATGTGTACATAAAGTAAGACTGCTTGAAGGAAACACACATTATGATGGTGACATTGATTATCTGGGGTAGCAGCAGGTTTAGGTGCTTTTAATTGTATGTGCTTCTGCACCTTCCAAATTTTCCAACATATAACTAGTTCCTTAAAGTTATTAAGAAATTTAATTTCTTGATATTTATAGAAACAAACTGTTACTTATTTTAGAACTTGGTGACTTGAACATCTATAAAACCAATGTGCTTTGAAATGAATTCATATGTGAGTGCCTTAGATTCAGTGTGCCTTAAATCTTGAGTCATCTTCATTGGAGGCAAAGAATACTTAACCCTATGGCCCTAAGGACAGTGGGGGACAAGTCACTTAAGTGGCATCTGTCACTTCAGGACATATAAAGGTGCAAGAATGTTCTAGCCTTTCCACGTTCCCCTATTCTGTTGTTACTTGATGCCATTTCCTTTCTCAGAAGTTCTTTTGGTATTTAGGATATCGTTGAAAAGCCATGACCTCTTTCATCTGATACATAACCAAGACTTTTAACACAGATCCATAGTTGGTATAGACGAGTTTTGGTTTAATATAGCTGTAAATATGTATTCAAGTATTCCAAGAATGCTTTCTCCATATTTATAATCTTCTATTTCTTTTCTTTTCTTTTTCTTTTCTTTCTTTTTTTTTTTTTTTTGAGATGGAGTCTCACTGTGTAGCCCAGACTGGATTGCAATGGCACAATCACGGCTCACTGCAACCTCCGCCTCCTGGGTTCAAACCATTCTCCTGCCTCAGCCTGGGATTACAGGCGTGAGCCACCATGCCTAGCCCTATAATCTTCTATTTCTAAAATGCAATAACTGCCCACCTGGCACCCACTTAAACAGCATGAGGAATTCAGGATTTATTTAGAACCTAGAACTACCTCAGTGTCTGAATAGCAATTGTAGGCCTTATCGTACAGTGGTTGAGCACTTTTGAATGCTTAGAAGCATGTTCACATGTGTTATTTCATATTTGCTTCCAAACGACCCTGTGAACTAGAATAGTGATTAGGATTATTTCATGTTCCCGTGAGGAAATGGCACAAAGAGGCTTGCCTTAGACCTCAATGAGTTTGTGGTAGAGCCAGGACTAGAAATAAAACCTTTCATCCCATGTCTTTATCAAAGGCCCCACAATTCCAGATGTCTCTTTCCAAGATCTTCCCCAGGGATACAGGGACTCTAAGGAATAATCATGATAATAACAATATCAAAAATAAAATGTTTGCTATATATACTTCATATACATTAACTCAGTTCTCATGACAATGTAAGAGGTAAGTACTATTATTATCTCAATAGGCCTTAGTTGAGGGAATAGAGGCCTAGTACATTTAAGTAACTTACACAAGGTCGCAGAGCTAGTGGGTTGGAATAGCCAAGAGATGAACCAGCATAGAGCCATAGTCCATGCTCTTAACCACTTGACAATGCGGTAAGTCCTGTCTGCTTCCCACCTGTTTATGCCTAGGTTGACCTAGGCCAAAGATGGAAATTTTTCTGGTAAGGGTCCTAAAACTCCTTTTCTCCAAACTTACAGAAGTGTGTGTCTTATATTAAGCAGTAAGAATACTGTCCTATCTCCTTGTGGAAAGAATCAGGGAGAGTAAAGAGGCATAATAAAACTGAAATATTTTTGCTCAATAGTTAGACAAGATTGGAAGGTTCTAGGAATTTATATCTGCCATGGTTGCTGCAAGGATCTTTTCATCTATCTCTTGTCTGGCTGCTAAGGAGCTTTGATTGCAAGTAACAGAAGCCAACTTTACTGTGAGCAAAAATAATTTATTCTAAAGACATAGTAGCTTACAGAATCAAAAGAAAAGCTGAATACTCAGGCTTCAGAAAGTTGGTGTATCAGCTTTTACTGTGTTACAACCACCTCAAAATTTAGTAGCTGAAGAAAAAACCCCACCATTTGTTCACCTTATGATTCTGCAAATCAGCAATCTGGTCGGTGCTTGAGCATTCCCCTACCTGCGCTAGGCTCAGCTGACCTCATCTGCGGCTCACTCATGGGTCTGCAGTCCCATGAGTAGCCTAGTTGGCTACTATGTCTTGATTCTCCATATGGTCATTCATCCCCTGGAAGGGTCACTCACATGATGGTCTTGGAGTTCCAAGTATAGTGAAAGAAGGCAAGCCCCAATGCACAAGCACTTTTCTAGTCTCTGCTCGAGATATATGTATTTAATCTTGACTGAAGCAAATCACACAGCTAAGCTCAGAGTCAGAGTGGGAGGGAGCTGCCCAAGAGCGCAGATAGAGAAGGAGGAACAATCCGTGGCCATTTTTGCTATCTCCCATAGATGGCCAGGAACCTTGGCACCTTTAAGACTCAAGTCACCAGTCGGGTGCTGTGGCTCACGCCTGTAATCCCAGCACTTTAGGAGGCCAAGGCAGGCAGATCATGAGGTCAAGAGATCGAGACCATCCTGGCCAACACAGTGAAACCCCTGTCTACTAAAAATACAAAAATTAGCTGGGCATGGTGGCGTGTGCCTGTAGTCCCAACTACTTGGGAGGCTGAGGCAGGAGAATGACTTGAACCCAGCAGGCAGAGGTTGCAGTGAGCCAAGATTGTGCTATTGCACTCCAGCCTGATGACAGAGCGAGACTCCATTTCAAAAAAAAAAAAAAGGACATGAGTCAGCAAGAACTAAGGTGAAGGCTTTCTAGGGTGCCTCCGTCTGAATAACTTAGCCCCCACTATCTTCCTGCCGTTAGTCAGTCCATTCAAGATTTCCAAAAAGAATCTCACTGTGCTTGAATTATATGCATCTTGGATGGTGCACCTTGGGTGACAATCAGTGAAGACTTGAGCAAGAGGGAGGAGTCCCCAAAAGGACAGTTGTGAAGTTGTTATCCGGATTAGTGTGGAGTGATGCAGAGAAGGCAATACAATATTCCTTCTCTCTGTATTGTTCACTGTATGACTTAGTCCTTTCCCTCGAACCATGTAGGTTTAAGAATTTATTAAGCGCAAAAGTAGTAATCTCAGCATATTACTTGAACAACAGAAGATTTCAAATATTCAACTCAAAAGACACTTGTTATAAAGCTAGTGGTGCTATTAGTCCTTTCTCACGCTGCTATGAAGAACTGCCCAACACTGGGTAATTTATAAAGGAAAGAGGTTTAATTGATTCACAGTTCTGCAGGGTTGGGGAGGCCTCAGGAAACTTACAAACATGATGGATGGGGAACGAAACGCATCCTTCTTCACATGGTGGCAGGAAGGAGAAGTGCCAAGCAAAGTGGGCAAAACCCCTTATAAAACCATCAGCCCTCATGAGAACTCACTCACTATCATGAGAACAGCATGGGGTAACTGCCCCCATCATTCAATTAACTGCGATCGGGTCCCTCCGATGACAAGAGGGAATTATGGGAACCATAATTCAAGATGAGATTTGGGTGGGGACACAGCGAAACCATATCACCTGGCATGGGTCAAGATCTCACCGACATCTCCTCTTTTTGTCATTGCTGTGTATTTATTGGATACCAAGTGTATAGCCAAGAAAGGGACTGGACTGGTGTTCTGATGTGAGATCACATGATCCTTGTCCCTGGCAGCAACTCCAGCAGTTGTTTGTTTAAATCAGTTTTAGAATGTGTGCAGAATTGGAATGCTGGTTTTAAGACTTTCTAGAAATAAAGAAGGGATGGCAGTAAAGTCGACATTTAGCTGAAGTCCAGTCAACAGGGAAAGCCTAAGATAGGCTGTTACCATTGTCACCAGGGAGCTAGAGCACTTAAGATTGAATTATTGCCCAAATAATAGAAAGGTTTAAAGGCATAACAGATCCTTCATATTTACCAAAATACCTTTCCCTTTGAACTGAAAACCAGGGCCATTTTTCTGATCATAATAGCCTGCTTTTAGAAAGGATAGGGAAGAGGTGATATCTGTGTGTGTGTGTGTGTGTGTGTGTGTGTGTATGTGTACCCATGCTAAGTATTTGAAACATGCCTAGTACACTAAGCATTTTCTCCAGATGTTTGATCAAGTTTCTACAAAGGTTTAATCATGATCGTCTAATATATTTGGAATAAATATATTACTTTATTCTAATAAACTAATTAGAATAAACTAATAAACTAAAACTAATAAATTAGTTTATTCCAATAAATTAATAAACATACAAACATACTAGTTAATGTTTTGTAACATATAATAAATAAAAAGAAGAAACATTGAAAAGATGGGTTAAAAAGTGAACAAAAATAGAAGTTGTAAAATATTTTCTTTCCATACCCCAGTGGATCAACTGAGTATCTCCTAAGTCTACTCTTCCACTTTGGGGACTGCTTGTCTAGACTGCTAAAACATTTTATACCTGCCCAACAATTACAAAGACATTTCTCAGTACCAGAGGGATAATAGAAAGTTGAACATTCTGTCTTGATCAAAGTGTATTCATGACTTAATACTTCCTTTATGTGGTGAATTCCTGTACTTCTTTGGTATATCCATAATGGCTTTGTGAATGTATGTGTCTTCATATACATTCTGTCTTCATAGTTGTACTTCATACCTGAAGTATAGACTTTCATATCCCTTGTAGTTCTCAAGTCTTTGAAGTTTATCTCTATAATAATTATGGAAAGGTTTGGATTCATGGAAATCATAACCTGTAACAAATATATTCTTTCTTTTTCCAATTCCTTTCATTCTTCCCGCCTCCTTTCCTTTTTTCTCTGTTGGATTGATAACTAATATAACTTCAAAGGCATTTTCCCTCCCTACTTCCTCCTATTCTGTTTTTTGCTGCTTTAAGAATTTCGAAATGAGAATAATACATACATATTTTTTCTTCCTGTGAGAGCTAACAGTTATTGAGCTATAGGCCAGGCATATGCTGGGAATTAGTTGTTTTCCTCTTTTTCTAAGAGATTGTCTTAACTTGATGTGTTTACACTTTTATAGATTGCATCTACCATCAGTCTATAAGGATGTCCTCTTTGATCTTGGTAACTAAAAGCGAGTTGGACAAGTCCAAATCCAATTGAAAAGACAAATGACCAACTCCAAATCCAATTGAAAAGACAGGCCTACTGCATACATGAGCTATTTGGTTATTTTGTTGTCAGTGTCATTGCTGGAAAGTCCACATAAAGAACAGTGAGCTTTGGGTAATACAGATGAAAGGGGTTGTCTGTAGGGATCCTTTCAGCTTGCAGTAATTGCCCCTAACATTCCTGTGGGTGATGCTGGTCATCTGACTGTACCCTCACCCCCAACAGACTTCTTGAATTTCTCCTGGAAATGATATTATAGCACAGCAAAGGTAACAAACAGAAGATCGACATGATACAGACTCAGAATGCATCTTCTTCTCCTTCCCAGGACACATGTACACAAGTACACATAATAACATGCAAGAAATCTCAGCTGTCTTTCTTTGCCCATACCACCAGCCCCCTGACCAAAGTTACAGAATCCCCAACTTGAGTGAAGCAGAAATTCTCATCACTAAGGTTCAAAATTATCAGACTTTGAATCTGGTAGAATGGCACTATTATAACTGTTTCAGGATTGTGACAGTGAAGACATTGCTGTTTGTGCTTAAAGTATATTTGCTCATGAAGCTAAAAGACTTCTGATAAGGTGAGACTAGTAAGACTCCCAAGCTCCACTCTCAGAATAAGTAGGCCTGGGTCTGTGCCCATACGACTGAATATAAAAGTATTATATATAAAGAGGCTGATGAGGACCAGCTCTGCAGGGGCATTACTGATCAGTAGGACTTTAGTGCTGTATTAAAAGTAGACCCATATATTGAAGGAAGCAGTGAGGGAGCTAACAGACAGAGCTGTTGGTGAGACTGCAACCTCTAGGTTTATTTGGCCACTTGACATGCTCTATAGGGCATAGTGTGGCTTTCTCTTATTCACCAACATAACCAGGGATAATCAAGCCCTTGCCCTTGTATAATTCCTGCTGGGTCTGTCCCACAAACCCTGGCCAACAGACAGATGGATGAAATGAGTATTCAGACACAGGTATGCAGTGTAAGAGCAGCTAGGGGACTGGCTGGCTCTAGTGGTCAAAGTGCAGTCCCGAGAAGCTGGAGCTGCTTGCTTTTTATTCAGTGCAGGCACAATGCCGAAAACCTGAAGCCAACACAACCTGCGGGTAATTAACATTTATTGTTCCACTTTCAGGGAATGTCACACGCGCAGATGATAGAGGTCAGTTCCTGGTCGACATAAGTAAATAAGCCTGTTTAAGATAAATTCCCCCACACTCCCTTGTACCTACTCCTTGCCCTCTGCCTCAGGGTTATAGAATGCTGTCTTCAGCTATTCTCCCCTGGGGCTCTGCAGAACCTTCCGACCTTTCAGCAGATTTGCGTCCTTTCCCCTATAGTTTTTCCCACCACTCTGACCTGTCCCCCACACATTCCCTAATCTTTTATAAATCTGGTCATTTTTTTCTGTCTTCTAACTATTGCAACAGTGAGCCTTTACCTTCCTTGGCAATTCCAGGATCTGAGAATCATCTTACAAAGTCTGAAACTGATTTTACTTGCTCACCGAAGAGTGATATGACTGTTAGAAATGGGTATCTCTGACCAAATGTAACATCAAGGTTCAGTCCCATCTAATTCCACTTTAGGGTATACTGATACAGCCTAGCCCTTCACTAGCATCCAGGAACGTAACTGTTCCTAACCCCTTCAAAGGTCCAGAGGCTTCTTGGATCTTACAAGCATCCTGCGTTGTTGGTGGGGTGTGTTCACATGGTGAGCAGGTGAATAGTAAGGATGTGGAGGTGCACATGAGTGAGACATCTGTGGCAGAGGGCAGTCCTAATGAGTCACCTGTCCTGGTCACAGTAAGAGCATGAGCATTATAGTCCTACCACTGCTTCTGGGGACTTACCCAGTGCTCCTCCAGAAGTACTTTTTATGGCTCCCCAGCCCTGGCATGGGTATAAGAAGTGTGCTAAAATCGGTAAGAATGGAGACCCCCTTTTTCCCTTATTCCTATGCTACGTTCTCCCTTATGGTAACCTCTAGATATAGGACGCCTTCTCTTTTAACCTCCTAAACCGAAAGAGCCCCCTTTTCACTTCTTTTCATACCATAGAGGTGTTTGATGATCCATTGAGCAGAGCTTCACATCCAAAAGGCTGAGCTCCTACAAACTCCTCTGTTCAGTTCTCTTTGATGGGCTCATAAGTACAGCCATGCACTGCATAGCATTTCAGTCAACAACAACATGTATATGTCAGTGGTCTTGTACGACTCTACTACCATATTTTTACTGTACCTTTTCTATGTTTAGATATCTTTGGGTATACAAATGCTTATAATTGCCTGCAGTATTCAGTACAGTAACATGCTGTACACGTTTGTAACCTAGGAGCAATAGGCTTTACCATATAGCCTCGGAGTATAGCAGGTTATACTATCTAGGTTTGTGTAACTACATTCTATGATGATATTCTATCCAGGTTTGTGTAACACTCTATGATGATATTCTATCCAGGTTTGTGTAACTACACTCTATGATGATATACTATCCAGGTTTGTGTAACTACACTCTATGATGATATACTATCTAGGTTTGTGTAACTACACTCTATGATGATATTCTGTCTAGGTTTGTGTAACTGCACTCTCTGATGATATACTATCCAGGTTTGTGTAACTACACTCTATGATGATATACTATTTAGGTTTGTGTAACTACACTCTATGATGATATACTATTTAGGTTTGTGTAACTACACTCTATGATGATATTCTATCCAGGTTTGTGTAACTACACTCTATGATGATATACTATCTAGGTTTGTGTAACTACACTCTATGTATGATGTTCCCACAATGAGGAAATCACCATTGATGTTGCATTTCTCAGGATACATTCCTGTCATTAACCAACAACAGGGATATGCTCTACAGTTGAAAATGACTATATTTGAAAATAGGAAGGAAACAGGTACTTTTTGCTATGGCAATAATAAAATAAAACACAGCTTAGGGTCTCTGCAGGTGTCACTATCACTAGTTAACTCAAGACACCTTGTTATATAAAATGTTAAGGAATTCATTTATAAAGCAGAATACTGATTTTTCAGTTTACCATAGATGCCAGAATATATCCCTGCCCTCAGCGTGAGACCTCTGCTGGGGAACTGGTGTTGGCCCTGTCAGACCACAGCAAGGTGTCGTAGTGGAGTCTCTGCCCAGGCTGAGTTGGAGAATGGAGCCCTCATCTAAGACAACCCAAGAAACTGATATCAGAAAGGCACATTGAGGCAGGGAACCAATAAGCCAATTGAGTCATAGTTGGTTGTTAGAGGAAGAGGCCAAAAGTAGGGATCCAAAGGTAGAGTATTGGGGAAGGCATGGGGAAGTGGGCAGTGGTAAAACAGAGGCAGAAGTTTAGAACCAGAGAGAAAAGATATTCTTGGTCACCACGTGAGGCTATACCCCACCAACATGGAATAAACTGGGGATAGTCCTGGACCAGTCAACAGACTTAAAGTCTGATGCTTGCTTTTCTGAGCAAAAAAAAGAAAGCTGGAATGTGTTGGGTCAGCCTGTCCTAATAGCAGGGAGGGAGTTGGCAGGGCAGGCTGGACCAGTCATTTGAAGAAGGTACGCAGTACTGCTTCATAGGTCACCTTAGTAAGTAAAAATGAGAATGTGGTGTCTTGATAAAGATTCTGTTAAGTAATGTTAAGTGGTAGTTTGATGAACTGGCTTCTTCACTTCGGGGATATCTCTGACGGGGTACTTTACCAGCATTGAAGCATCCTCTGTCTTGGACAGTGCCGAGCCAGGTGAATACACATCCTCTGGCTGTCCTTTTTATCATTAGTATTTTGTAATGACTAACCAGGTCCCAGCATAGACTCATCCTCCAGCTCTCCTTTTTATCATAGTATTTCGTGATGACTAAGTAGGTCCCAGCATATTTTACACACATTAGAAGCACCCTTGATAAGCTTGAGATGACTAACTCCCTTCTCTCACCCTATGCATTTCCACATTAGTGCATGACATCACTTGACCTTTTGCACAAAGACTTCTCTATGTCAATGGATGTTAATCTTTATTTAATTAACTTATTTTCCCTGTTGAAAAACGTTCCTAAGAAGTTGTGTCAAGATAACTCTTGCCAATCTCAAAAAGTAATGGGAAAAATTAACCAGATTTTACCTTAACGAACAAGCGTTAAGGAAATACTAGAGTTACTAAAAATTAAAAGCAGGACTTGACTTCTGATCTCATCTTGGGCAGTTTACTTAAAATTGCTGACCTCAGGCTTCTCTGTAAAATGAAGAGGTCAAGTTTTACTATTTCTGAAATCTCTCCAAACCCCAAAATTCCGTGTTCCTCTTTTCACTTAACAAATTTCTCCATAAATATGAAATGCTTACTGTGTATCTGTGGCTGGTTGTACAGTTTTAAGTACAGGCACACCTCAGAGATACTGTAGGTTTGGTTGCAGACTATTGCAGTAAAGCAAGTATTGCAATAAAGCAAGTCACACACATTTTTTGGTTTCCTAGTACAGATAAAACTTATGCTTACACTATATTATTAAGTGTGCAATAGCATTATGTCTAAACAATGTACACGCTTTAATTAAAGACACTTTATTGCTAGAAATGCTAATGATCACCTGAGCCTTCAGCAAGTCATAATCTTTTTCTGGTGAACAGCCTCAGGGTGGTGGCTGCTGAGGGTTGGAATGGCTGTGACAGTTGACAGCAATGATATTTGCTGCATCAGTTGACCCTTTCATGAAAGATTTGTCTGTAGTATCCGATGCTATTTGATAACATTTAACACACAGTAAAATATCTTTCAAAATTGGAGTCACTCCTCTCAAATCCTGCTGCTGCCTTATCAACTAAGTTTATGTAATATTCTTTTTAAAAATAATTTCAACATTTATTTTGTTATATTTTATTTATTTATTTATTTATTTATTTTTGAGACGGAGTCTCATTCTGTTGCTCTGGCTGGAGTGCAGTGGCACGATCTCAGCTCACTGCAACCTTCACTTCCTGGGTTCAAGTGATTCTCCTGCCTCAGCCCCCTGAGTAGCTGGGACTACAGGTGCCTGCCACCTTGCCCAGCTGATTTTTGTATTTTTAGTAGAGATGGGGTTTCACCATGTTGGCCAGGCTGGTCTTGAACTCCTGACATCAAGTGATCTGCCCACGTTGGCCTCCCAAAATGCTGGATTACAGGTGTGAGCCACTGCACCTGGCCTCAACTTTTATTTTAGATTCAGCAGGTACATGTGCAGGTTTGTTACATGGGCCTATTACATGACATGGAAGTTTGGGGTATGAATGATCCTGCCACCCAGGTAGTAAGCATAGTACTCAATCGGTAGGTTTTCAGCCCCAGTTTATGTAATATTCTAAAATCTTTGCTGTCATTTCAACAACGTTCACAGCATCTTCATCAGGAGTAGATTCTATCTCAAGAAAATACTTTTATTTTCTCATCCATAAGATGCAACTTCTCATCCATTAAAGTTTTATCATGAGATCACGTGCAGTGGATCATGCTTGTAATCTGAGCACTTAGGCAAACGCAGAAGGATAGCTTGAGCCCAGGAGTTTGAGACCAGCCTGAGCAACATAGTGAGACCCCGTTCTCCATAAAAAGGGGAAAAAAAGACCAAAGAAAAATTTTCTTATGAGATTACAGCAATTCAGTCATATCTTCAGGTTTCACTTCTCTCGTTCTCTCGCTGTTTCCACCACATCTGCAGTTATTTCCTCCAGTGAAGTCTTGAACTCCTCAAAGTCATCCACAAGGCTTGGAATCAACTTTTACAAACTCCTGTGAAGGTTAACTTCTCTCATGAATCACAGATGTTTGTAATGGCATCTAGAATGATGAATCCTTTCCAGGAGTTTGTCAGTTTACCTTGCCCCAATCCATCAGAGGAATTACTATCTATGGCAGCCTTACAAAATGTATTCCTCAAATAAGAAGACTTGAAAATCAAAATTACCCCTTGATCCATGGGATATAGAATGGATGTTGTGGGCCGGGCACAGTGGCTCATGCCTGTAATCCCAGCACTTTGGGAGGCCAAGGCGGGCGGATCACCTGAGGTGGGGAGTTCAAGACCAGCCCAACCAACATGGAGAAACCCTGTCTCTACTAAAAATACAAAATAAGCCAAGCGTGGTGGCACATGCCTGTAATCCCAGCTGCACGGGAGGCTGAGGCAGGAGAATCGCTTGAACCTGGGAGGTGGAGGTTGCGGTGAGCCGAGATCGCCCCATTGCACTACAGCCTGGGCGACAGGAGCAAAACTCCATCTCAAAAAAAAAAAAAAAAAAGAATGGATGTTGTGTTCCATGGCTGCAGGCATGAAAACAACATTAATCTCTTTGTGCATCTCTATCAGTGCTCTCGGGTGGTCAGGTGCATTGTCAGTGCGTAGTAATATTTTTGCAAGGAACCTCTTTTTTCTGAGCAGTAGGTCTCAACCTGGGCTTACAATATTCAGTAATTCATGCTGTAAACAGATGTGTTGTCATCCAGGCTTTGTTGTTCCATTTATAGATCTCAGGCAAGGTAGATTTGCATAATTCTTAAGGGCTCTAAGATTTTTGGAATGGTAAATAAACAATGGCTTCAACTTAAAGTCACCAGCCACATTAGCCACTAACAAGAGAGTCAGCCTGTCCTTTGAAGTTTTGAAACCAGGCATTGACTTTTCTCTAGCTATCAACATCCTAGATGGCATCTTCTTCCAGTAAAAGGCTGTTTTATCTTCAGTGAAAATCTGTTGCTTAGTGTATCCACCTTCCTCAATTATATTAGGTAAATCTTTTGGATAACTTGTTGCAGCTTCTACATTAGCACTTGCTGTTTAACCTTCTACTTTTATGTTATGGAAATGGCTTATTTCCTTAAACCTCGTGAACCAACCTCTGCTAGCTTTATTTATATATTTTTTTCCTGTGATTTCCTCACCTCTTTCCACCTTCATAGAATTGATGACAGGTGGGACCTTCCTCTGAATTAGGCTCTGGCTTACAAGAATATTGTCCCTGGTTTAATCCTCTATCCAGACCACTAAAACTTCCTCCATATCATCAGTCAAGCTCTTTCACGTTCTTGCCATTCATGTGTTCACTGGAGTGGCACTTTTAATTTCCTTTGAGGAGTTTTCCTTTGCATTCACAACTGGGTTAACTGGCATGGGCTTTTCGCCTGTCACGGCTTTTGCCATGCCTTCTTCACTAAGCTTACTCAACTCTCACTTTTGATTGAAAGTAAGAGACATATAACTCTTCATCTGAATACTTAGAGACCATAGTGGGATTATTAATTGGCCTAATTTCAATATTGTTGTGTCTCAGGGAATAAGGAGGCCTGAAGAGAGAGAAAGAGAGGGGAATGGCGAGACTGTGGAGCAGCCCAGAACACACACATTTATTGATTAAGTTCACCATCTTATGTGGGCACAGTTTATGGTGCCCCGAAACAGTTACAATAGTATCATCAAAAATCACAGATCACGGTAACAGATATATTTATAGTGAAAATGTTTGAAATATTGTGAGAATTGCCAAAATGTGACCCAGAGACAGAGTGAGCACATGCTGTTGGAAAGATGGTGCTGACAGACTTTGCGTTGCCACAGATCTTCTGTTAATAAAAGATGCAGTATCTGTGAAGTGCAAAAAGACAAGGTATGCCTTTATATGCCGTTACGTAACAGTCACTGCTACTGCATGTTTAGAAGCCTGCAGTGATCTTAGAACATTTGTTCTTGCCACTCCTAATAAATTCCAATGAACATTTATCAATACTTTTTTTTTGTATTTGTCACTGCATTAACAAATTAGGTTAACAAATAAGGGAAAGAAGATAGTAGAGTCTCTATGTTCGAAATATAGACACTTAATTTTCCTCCCATAGTTCTTACTTTTTATTCAGTTTTAGTGGCTTTGATGACTACTGAAATCACTTTATTTAATTTAATCTTTTAGGAACTTGAAATAGATTGTGGCCTAACATTAAAAGAATCCACCACTTCTCTTCAGTTGGCATCAGTAAAGACACTAGGAACCTCTTAGGTACTGGAAATTTTCCCTGTGCTATAGAATGAGAACCTAATCCTTACACATGGCTTTTGTTTGGCAGCAGCCCAACTCATAATAAAAACAATTTGGAGGTAGCCAGTGGAAGAGACAGTAATTGAAATCATGCTGGAGTTTAGTTTTTTGTTTTATTTTAATAAATCAGTAAATTGAATTGTGGAGAAGAATTAGTTTTGTGTTCAAGATACTTGGTTTTTGCCTATTTCTTGCTGGAGAAATTTGCCAGCTTTCCCCCCTCTCGTTGTTTCCAGTCCCAGCCACACCGGCAATAATTGTCTTGGGAAAGATCTAACCGCTGCTTTCTCAATACAGACTACAGCTAAGCAGTTTATTTCCTTTTTCTAAGGTTAATTAGTAGTAGTAATAAAGAGATGTTTTGAACTTTTATTATAACTTCTATTATAATGGTATGTTGCTTTCTTTTGTAAGCAACATCACAGTTTTTGAAAGAAAGAATACAGATTTCAAATTTTTTAAATCACCTCTTATCCCATGAGAGATTTGTTTTCACACCAAAATATTATGAGATTATTATATTCCAAAGCTTTCTAATACATACATACTACATTATCATTCCAGTAGTAGTGGTGGTGGTGGTGGTGGTAGTAGTAGTAGTAGTAATAAGAACAGCCTACATCTACTGAGCATTTATTATTTGCTTGTTTGGTAGGATTTAATATTTCCCGAATTAAATATATAGCAAAACTGAGATAGAGGGAAATTTAAGACTTGCCTAGAATCACATATCTAAAATGCTATAGGTATGGAATTGAAACCCAAGCAATTTGACTGCAGATTTTAGGTGCTTCTTGTTATTCACTCAACAATATGTCCTAGTCAGCTTCCATGTGAATTAACATGCATCAGAGCATCATCTTGACAGCTACATGGAATTTCATTTTAAGGATATAACAACTGATGTAACTAGTCTCCCATTGTTGGGCATTCAGGTTTTTTCATGTTTTTCTGTGATAGAAACATTGCCGTAATAAACATCACTGTGTACATCGTTGCATGCTTGTCCTGTTATTTCCTTAGAGTAAACTCTTATAATTTATTTCCTAAAATTCTCGGATTTCTTTAAATAAATTATTTCATAGAAAAAGAAAAACTCAATTTCAGAAATTTCACCTATGCCCTGCTACCATCCCAGAGAATAAGTTTTAAAAATTCATGGAATTATGGAACATGAAACCATCAAAGGAAAGATAATTTTGTCGAAGTCTTTTGATATTTTTTAATGACTGTCAAAAAGAAAACAGAATCCCTAGAAATTAATTGAATTCAAACATTTCCCTTCAAATTTAAAGACACTCATTTAGTTTGTATTATAACGCTAATGTTTCAAAAATGTTTAGGACTTGGTGTGATTTAAACTAACTTATTTTGAAAAGGAATTTATTGTAAGAAAATGATCTTCAGTAGGGACAAAGGCCCTTTTTTCTCTTTTCATTTCTGGCTCAGGAGAAGATGAGAAGGGCTGTTTTGAGGACAAGATTCCCAACAGAAGGGAATCCTTTGGCAGCAAGTGTAAACAGCTTTGGCAGAAAGCCCCCCTGCAAAGAAAAAGGACTTCAGTTTGTTTTAAACCAGAGAGTGAGCGCCAGGACAAAAAGATAACCCTGATGCCAGGGGTGGGCCAGTAGAGATTGTTTGGGTGGAAACCCTACATCACAAAGACTCTCTAGCGCTGCCTCATTAGAAATTGATGAGTTTTGAGACGTACCCCTTTCCCGTTCTCTAGACAGGATCAAGAACCATTCCAAGGAAGTGATTGTATTTCACTCAGGACCACAATGTTCCTTTTAGACATTGTTACCAAAATGATAAATAAAATATAAAAACTATGAGTGTAGGTTGTTTCCTGACCGTTTTCCCTTCAGTTTTCAGAAAATAAATCACTTATGTATATACAAAACTGGATTCATGCTTAATTTGAAGGAGATTGTCATCTTTAATTTAAAAATGTTTTAGAATCCTTTTTAGTCACTGTATATATAGAAAATGCTTTTTGCTCATTATGTTTCTGGGGTGGGTATGGATATGTGTATATGTATATGCATACTCGTGTTTAGCCTACATTTTCTTTTCTTTTTTTTTTTTTTTTTGAGACAGAGTTTTGCTCTGTTGCCCAGGCTGGAGTGCAGTAGTGCCATCTCGGCTCACTGCAACCTCTGCCTCCCAGGTTCAAGCGCTTCTCCTGCCTCAGCCTCCCGAACAGCTGGGATTACAGGCTTGTGCCACCACGCCCAGCTAATTTTTGCATTTTTAGTAGAGACAGGGTTTTCATGTTGGCCAGGCTGGTCTCGAACTCCTGACCTCAAGTGATCTGTCTGCCTCGGCCTCCCAAAGTGCTGGGATTACAGGCGTGAGTCACCGTGCCCGGCCTAGCCTAACATTTTCAAACCGACGTTTTCAGTTGAGAGAATTGCTATCTGTTTGAATAAATTACTTGGAAAGACGGATGACAAGTCAGCATCCCATCCTTGTATAATTGCATGTGCAATTATGTGCAGCATTGCTGATGGTGTGGTTGGATGTGATACGCATGAAGGCGTAGTGAGATGGTCAGAAAACTCAATCATTCGAGTATCCGTTTCCCTTTGATTCCAAACGACTGGCCATCGAAACAGTGGGTGGGATGGTAGCAGAGATCTCTCATACACATTCCTGCAGAGACGTAGAGAATGGAAGAGCTACTCTAAAGCAAAGTTTATTTTCTCACTTATTTTATCAAAAAACCTTATTGAGTACCTACTATATGCACACATTTGTTGTCAGTGCTGTTCCTTCATCAGAATTCATTCCTCCTTGCTAAAAGCCTCATTTCCCCTCCCTTCCCACAGCCCCAGCAGATACCCACGGTCCTTAGGTTACTGAAAAAATTTAGATCTTTCCCTCATCAAACCCAAGTCCTATATCTCCTTCCTGGAAGGCCCTGCTAAAGTGGAGTTTTATTTGTAATAACCTTTTTATCATAAAAAATAAACTTCAAGATGGAAAAAATATTTTAGAGAAAAAAAGATTATATCATGAGCATTTCCTCATGATATATGGCATACTTGTAAACATTTTAGTGGGTGGGTATTATTTTATTGTAGGCTTCAATTTCTTAACACTTACCCAATTGTTGAATATTTAAAATATTTTTCCCTATTATAAATAATGCCAAAATGGACATCTCTGTTCTTCCAACTTGGTTCATAATTTAGATTTATTTTCTTAGGGTAGAATTACTAAGTCATTGTTTATGAACATGTGTTAAGGTCCTTAATATAAATTGCCCAGTCTTTTCAGGCGATCTGTTGCAACTTACAGTTTCATTGAGCGTCTACGTAGTGCTCCTATTATGGCACCCTTACCCTCATTGAGCACTAAAATCTTTCAGAATCTTCACTGATTTTTTTTTTTAATTTTAATTTTTCATTTTTGAGACGGAGTCTTCCTCTGTTGCCCAGGTTGGAGTGCTGACACGATCTCGGCTCACTGCAATCTCCATCTCCCGGGTTCGAGAGATTCTCCTGCCTCAGCCTCCCAAGTAGCTGGGATAACAGGTGCCCGCCACTACGCACAGCTAATTTTTTTGTATTTTTAGTAGAGACTGGGTTTCACCATGTTGGCCAGGCTGGTCTCGAACTCCTGACCTCGTGATACGCCCACCTCAGCCTCCCAAAGTGCTGGGATTACAGGCATGAGCCACCGTGCCCGGCCATTTTTCTTATTACTAGTGAGAATGGATATTTTTCACATACTTATTAGACATTTTTTCGTTTCTCTTTCATGAATTATCTGTGTATGTTCTTTACTCAGACTTCCATTGGGGTTTTTGTGTTTTTCTCATTCACATGTATGAACTTAGTGAATTAAGAAGGTTGACCATTTGTCTTTAATATCTGTTCATTGTGTTTAGGCTAAAATCCCTCCAAGAATATTATTTGTAATCATATTATCACTTACAGAAGATAACTTGTTTTTTTTCAGTGAGATGAGCTTATATAATTTTATATAGGAGATGGTTTTCAATGTTTAAAAATTAAGAATACATTTCTTAAAGCTAAGTACAGAAAACATCTATTCCAGAAGCTTAAAACAAGGGAGAGTATATAAATTGCAAGAGACCTTGGTACTACCAGTCACTACTTCTGTATTGCTATAGCCATTGTGTTCTTATTGCACTTAATGCGATAGCTCCTCTGGGGTACTCATTACAAATATGTGAGATCTATGCCCAGACTAAGCACCTGAAACAGGTAATGAGCTGCTTTGGAATGTACTGGATTCCAGTTGAAATTCTAGTAATCCCTCATTCCCATACTTTAGTTTTCCTTACCTCTAGAGCCCCTGAACAGTAGCTCATACGTTCTCCTTTTCGTTTTAGACAATTCCTCCTCGCTTCAGGAAGATGAAGAAGTAGAAATGGAGGCCATCAGCTGGCAGGCCAGCAGTCCGGCCATGAATGGGCACCCTGCCCCTCCAATGACCTCTGCTCGTTTTCCCAGCTGGGTCACCTTTGATGACAATGAAGTCAGCTGCCCTTTAGCACCAATCACCTCTCCTCTGAAGCCAAATACTCCACTAAGTGCATCTGTGATCCCAGATGTACCTTATAATTCAATGGGATCATTTAAGAAGAGGGACCGTCCCAAGAGCACTTTGATGAACTTCTCCAAAGTTCAGAAGCTGGACATTTCCTCTTTAAACCGCACGCCTTCTGTAGCTGAGGCTCCACCTTGGAGGGCAACCAACCCTTTCCTGAATGAGACTCTGCAGGATGTACAGCCCTCCCCTATCAACCCTTTCAGTGCTTTCTTTGAGGAACAGGAGAGGCGCTCCCAAAACAGTTCCATTTCCAGTACCACGGGCAAAAGCCAAAGAGATTCCCTCATTGTCATCTACCAGGATGCCATCAGTTTTGATGATTCAAGCAAAACCCAGTCACACTCTGATGCTGTTGAAAAACTCAAACAACTCCAAATTGATGACCCTGATCACTTTGGCAGTGCAACTCTACCTGATGATGACCCGATAGCCTGGATTGAGCTAGATGCTCACCCGCCTGGATCAGCATGGTCCCAGCCCCGTGACGGGTGGCCAATGATGTTGAGGATCCCTGAGAAGAAAAACATCATGTCCTCCAGGCACTGGGGACCGATCTACGTCAAACTGACAGATGCTGGTTACCTGCAGCTGTATTATGAGCAGGGCCTAGAAAAACCGTTCCGTGAGTTCAAGCTGGAGATCTGTCACGAGATTTCAGAACCCCGGCTTCAAAACTATGATGAGAATGGCAGAATCCACAGCTTGCGGATAGACCGTGTCACCTATAAGGAGAAGAAGAAATACCAGCCCAAACCTGCTGTGGCCCACACAGCAGAGAGGGAACAGGTGATTAAGCTGGGCACCACCAATTACGATGACTTCCTGAGTTTCATCCATGCAGTTCAGGACCGTCTCATGGATCTGCCAGTGTTGTCAATGGATTTGAGCACAGTTGGCCTGAACTACCTTGAAGAGGAGATTACAGTGGATGTCAGAGATGAATTCTCTGGCACTGTGAGCAAAGGAGACAACCAGATTCTCCAGCACCATGTCTTGACGCGGATCCACATCCTGAGTTTCCTGTCTGGGCTCGCAGAGTGCCGCCTGGGCCTCAATGATGTCCTCGTCAAAGGGAATGAAATAGTTTTGAGGCAGGACATCATGCCCACCACCACCACAAAGTGGATCAAGCTTCATGAGTGCCGTTTCCACGGGTGTGTGGATGAGGATGTATTCCACAACTCGCGGGTCATTCTGTTCAACCCTTTGGATGCGTGCCGGTTTGAGCTAATGCGGTTCAGGACAGTGTTTGCTGAGAAGACCTTGCCTTTCACACTCAGGACAGCCGCAAGCGTCAATGGGGCAGAGGTGGAGGTGCAGAGCTGGCTGAGGATGTCAACTGGCTTCTCCTCCAATCGTGACCCCCTCACTCAGGTTCCCTGTGAGAATGTGATGATCCGTTACCCTGTGCCCAGTGAGTGGGTGAAAAACTTCCGCAGGGAAAGTGTCCTGGGGGAAAAGTCTTTGAAAGCCAAAGTGAACCGGGGGGCAAGTTTTGGCTCCACTAGTGTTTCTGGCTCTGAGCCTGTCATGAGAGTAACGCTGGGAACTGCCAAGTATGAGCATGCCTTCAACTCCATTGTGTGGAGGATAAACCGACTGCCCGACAAAAACTCAGGTGGGTGGTGGTTCCTCTTCTGTGAAAACAAACATACAGTTGTAAAAAAGCTGAGCTCAAAGTTCCACATCCTGTATGAAGTGCTTGTTTTTACTGTGTGATGGGAGTGGTGATGGAGGGGGAGTGGGACCAGAAAAGTAAAAATAATTGAGCAAGGTAAGTAATGCGTATAGTGTCCCAGTTCACTCTGTCTTTTCACCCCCTCATTATCACACATCTTCCATAAAACTAGGGATTCTTCTTCTCAGCTGAGCTGCTCAGCAGCTCTTCAGGGCAGCTTCTGAATTTCTATTCTTTGGGGACTCATTAACGTATTAGCTGTGGTGCTGGAAGTGATTCATTTCTAGATGGCTTCTGAAGACACATCTTTCTCACACTGCCCTCGATGTAGGTAAAAGGGCCAGTTTATGGCCAGTCATGGACAATACACTGAGAGGTTAATTTCATGACTCCAGCCACCCCGTGCAAGGCCTGTCAGTCATAATATCTCAAGTTCAGAGTTTGGCTCTGGGACTGGGGGATGGGAAAGAAAAGTGGCCTTCAATCAGACTGAAGATCCAGCTAGGACATGAATTTCTAAAAGGGCCAGAATTCTAGCAGACAAAATATAAAGAAAAGAATGTTTTATTTAGACAAACAAACAAACAAAAAATGCTTACCAGCCCTAGCTGGGCTGCTCACAGCTATCAGGGATGCTTTTGTGCTTGAGTGAATGCAGAAGGCAATTACTTCCCCCATGGGTCCAGTGAGATTTAGTGAAATGACAAAGTGAGGGAGCAGTCAAACCAGCACTAATACATGTATTTCTTCGAGTATGTCTGGGTGACCCCAGTGGTAGGCAGCAAGCCCATGATCTTGTAAGCCTTTAAATCCCTTCTTTTCTTGTTTAGAATACATTTTGCCCATCTGTTAACAAAAGTGGATATGCTAGCTGAGCAAAAAGAATAAGGTTTGGAAAAACTCTTGATTCAAATGGCTTTCTCTTATGTGGCAATCCTTTCTTCCATTCTCACTATAAATCCTAGCAGTGTGTTCAGAGTCTTCCTCTCCCGCTCTGCGTGTGAAGTGGCAGTATTATTATATCCTAAGTGTAAAGCAATGTGATGGCAGACGGCAATGTGATCTGGCCAGCTCCCCAGGCAATCCAGGGAATGGACACACACCAGGGCGTTCTGTATCAGACACTGGGTGTAGCTGTGCAAACTGAAGAGACAATTGGACCTCTGTGTTTGAGGCTGGATTTCTAAACTGACAGAATTTTTAAAACCAAGCGTTCCTCTCTGTGCCTGCTTATTCATTTCCCCTGAACTCAGCACTGTCTTCTGCTGGCGGCAGCACTGTAACTTCTACCTTGTCCACGGGGCGCCTCTGACCTGACAGAGGAAGAGAGAAGACCCTGGCCTCTCCTCTGACATGGAAGCCCTTGGAAAGAGACAACCATGGAATCACCGCATTTTCAAGCTGGAAGGGACCTTGGGGATAACTCAGGTTATTTATAGATGAGAAAATGAAGGTCGGGAAGGTGATGTGACGCATCTAGAGAGTCATGCAGTCACATCCAGGGTCCTTTTCTCAATCTGTCACCGGTGTCTCCTGATAGATGGAGCCAAATAGACACAAATATTGAAATAATTTCCACCAGAAGAACAGATATTTGCAGTTTTTCCAATGAGTACAAACGTATCTATTTGTTTCAAAGGGATTTCTCCCAAACATTTAAAAGTACTGCATAAAGGTTTTTTTAAATTATTATTATAAGTAACAAAGACTTACTGGCTACCTTAAGCAACAAAACAAATTATTGGATGGGATAGCTCAGAGACCTGAGGAAAAGACTGATCCGGAAGACTTTAGAAAGACAGCAGTAGAGTAGCTCTGGTCATAGAGACTAATGGATATCTCCTCAGCGTGTAGCCTTAGGACAGATCATCACAGACTATTTTTTGTTTTTTGTTTGTTTGTTTGTTTTGTTTTGTTTTAAATGAAGTCTCACCGTGTCACCCAGGCTGGAGTGCAGTGGTGCGATCTCGGCTCACTGCAACTTCCACCTCCTGGGTTCAAGCGATTCTCCTGCATCGGCCTCCTGAGTAGCTAAATTTTTGTATTTTAAGTAGAGGCAGGGTTTCACCATGTTAGCCAGGCTGGTCTTGAACTCCTGACCTCAGGTGATCTGCCTGCCTCCTACTCCCAAAGTGCTAGGATTACAGGCCTAAGGCACCGCCCCCGGCCCTATTTTTTTGTTCTTTTGCAGCTTGGCTCAAGAGATTAGGGGAGAGGAGTGTGTTTTGACTGACATGACCACCAAGACAACATGTAGCCCTGGGGAAGATTATTTCCCAAAAGGAGAGAAAGAAAAAGACTGCTACCAGAAAAGAGGGAGGATGGATACAGGACAGGGAAAAAGCACAACCAGGCCTTCAGCAAACACTCTCCTTAATGATTCCCAGTGGAGAGTGTTCTGGCGGCTCAAGGGCAAGTAAACGCAGCTTATATGCTGTTTTACATATCTGTTTCCAGATTGTGGAACCTCGTTTGTGGAAGATTTTTGAAATATAGCACAGCATAAGGATATCTGTTGATGTTTCTTACTTAAATCCTCACAGCCTTGCCCCATTACTGCTTTCGCTGTCATGGTTATATAACAATATTTTCAATAGTGAAACCCCAGAAAGAGGCTTCTTCTACTTCTCTGGTCAGTGGGATGTTTTCCATACCCGTTCGGGAAATGGACAGCACCCTTTTTGGAAACTTGCGGTGTATAGGATCTGAATTCCAGGCAGAATGGAAGTTGTCACCCACTGCTGGTATTCAGTGTGCCCAGCTCCTGCCCTCCTTGGCAGTGTTCATCCGGGAACCCAGAGAATTGATGGTTATCTTTTAGTAATAGCCCTTTCCTGGGCTCGTCTGTCTAGGTATTCAGACAGCCCTGGGAAGATGCTTTGTACAGGTTATTTTTTATAATCCTTAACCTTCTTTAAGGAAGCTGGGGCTCAGCTGAAGTCAAAGGCCCGGCTGGCTGGAAGCCTACCTCTCCTCACACGTTCCTGCCTGCCGTGGCCCTGCATTCCCAGGCCCCAGTGGGCAGGGCAGTCAGAGCCCAGGCAACAGAGGCCAGCAGGTCATTACCCTTGTGTTGCTGGCATCCCTAGCCTATAGCCACAGCAGGCTTGTCCCATTCCCAGCCACCAAGAGACCAAGCAGCCACCTTTGAATTCCAACGTGACTCCCGCTGGTGGAGCCCAGCCCGGCCCAGCCCAGCCACATAGGTGGGCAGCTCCCCTCTCTGACCTCTCCAAGGACCCCGCCCACCCTCATCCCAAGAGTTTTTCTTTCTTTGTTTTTTTGTTTGAGATGGAGTCTCTGTCACCCAGGCTGGAGTGCAGTGGCACGATCTTGGCTCACTGCAAGCTCCGCCTCCCGGGTTCACTCCATTCTCCTGCCTCAGCCTCCCTTGTAGCTGGGACTACAGGCACCCGCCACCACGCGTGGCTAATTTTTTTGTATTTTTAGTAGAGACGGGGTTTCACCATCTTAGCCAGGATGGTCTCGACCTCCTGACCTCGTGATCTGCCCGCCTCAGCCTCCCAAAGTGCTGGGAGTTTTTCTTCATCTTAGAAGGCACCAACATAAGTCGTGCTGCTTCCACAGATCATCGCCAGGAAATGAAACATTCTGTCCTGCATACGTGGCTTTTTTTGCAGGAACCCCCCGTTCTCATTAGACCTGGTAGAGGGAAAACAGTCCCAATATGATCATCCTTGTATGGGAAATTTTAAACATCTGAATTTTTTGTTGAATTTTCTCAACCTCATCAAGGACAATGAGAGCATGTGTGGACTTATTTAATGCATTACTATGAATTAAACCACAATAGCTTTCAAAATTGAACTTCCTTAACTGTCCACCACCCTCACCCATCTGAGAGCTGATGCTAGGATTCTAGGAAAGAATGCTGCTTTCAGAATTTGCTGTGAATACACTTTGGTGGAGTAAAAGGAGGGAATCAGTTGGGTAGAAAGGAAAGATTTCTCCATATTCCAACAATGTGCAAAATAAGTGTAATTAGATTAAAAGAGTTGTCCAAGTTGCTATTAAATTAAGAGATGCTTCTGTATACTTGGTTGTGATCTAATTTCACAGCAATATATTGAGAAGAATTTAGGACATAGTTTGAAGGCAGAGTCATCTCTGAATCTTATTTCCAGCTCTACCACTTAATGGCTGTGTGACCTCGGGCAATTTACTTAACCCTCTCAGAGAAACCTAATTTTTCTCATCTATAAAATAGGGTTATTAATATCTAGTTCATTCAGAATGAAATGAGATAATGCTTTTAAGGGCTTAGCGCAGTATCTGGCCTGTAATAAAATGTCCCATAAATGATAGCTGTATCATTACATCTGTGGCACACAATTTAAAAACATTGAATGGATTCATTTTCAAGTAATTTAATTTTTACTGTTATATGTATCTTACTTAAATTCTTTTCCTAAAATTAGTGCACATTTTTCAATTTTCCAAAGCTTTACTCTTTAGAAATAACCACTGAAATATGTTATGTCTGTGAAACAGAGCAAAACAAATAACTTCACTATCTAATGTTTTCCTTGGAGAGCGGGTGTGTATGTCCTCACTCTCTGAGATTGAAACGTCCTGGCCAGACCAATAAAGAACATAGGAATTGTTTGTTTGTGGAAACTGGGATAACTAAGGGGCTGTTTCAGTTACATAATTAAGGCAAGGCCATTTCATGTTGTTTATCTATAGCTAGTTGCAATATGGGGGTTCTTACAGCTCAATCCCCCTCTACCCCTGTCACCCTGCAAACGTGGTCTTGTGTTTTGGGGACCATGAGGTTATGACTCAGACAAAGTGGTTAAGAACACTCTGGGGTCAGACTGCTAGGTTCAGTTTTTTTTTTTTTTGGAGACAGAGTTTCGCTCTGTCCCCCAGGCTGGAGTGCAGTGGCGCAATCTCGGCTCACTGCAAGCTCTGCCTCCCGGGTTCATGCCATTCTCCTGCCTCAGCCTCCTGAGTAGCTGGGACTACAGGCACCTGCCACCACGCCCGCCTAATTTTTTGTATTTTTAGTAGAGACGGGGTTTCACCTTGTTGGCCAGGATGGTCTCAATCTCCTGACCTTGTGATCCACCCACCTCGGCCTCCTGCTAGTTTCAGTTTTTAGCTTTGCCACTTTCTAGCTGTGACTGTGGGTAGCTCATTTTACCTCCCTAAGCCTTACCTTCCTCAACTATAAAACGAAGGTAACATTCTGACCTCAAAGGATCCTAATGAAGACTCAAAAGAGAGAATCTGTGTAAAGGATTTAACATTGAGGCCAGGCGTGGTGGTTCATGCCTGTAATCCCAGCACTTTGGGAGGCCCAGGAGGGAGGATCACAAGGTCAGGAGATCAAGACCATCATGGCTAACATGGTGAAACCCCGTCTCTACTAAAAATACAAAAAATTAGCTGGGCATGGTGGCAGGTGCCTGTAGTCCCAGCTACTCGGGAGGCTGAAGCAGGAGAATGGCGTGAACCCAGGAGGCGGAGGTTGCAGGTGAGCCAAGATCGCGCCACTACACTCCAGCCTGGGTGACAGAGTGAGACTCCGTCTCCAAAAAAAAAAGATTTAACATCGAACGAGTCATAGGATGCTTCAATGCTTCCTATACAGCAGATGAATGACAGTGGTGTTTTCAGTGGTTATGGTCATAGAACTAAGCTCTGACTCTTTCCTCAAAAATCTCAATAACAATTCTCGAGTGAAAATCAAACCCGAAGTTTGCCATCACGAGTATAGTGGAATTACCCATAGATGTATAGAATTAAGGAGCAGCAAGGGACTGTGCCTGGCATTGTCCAGTCCACCATGTTGTACTGTTTCCTCGTACCCTACTCTCCCCACTTTACAGAGGAGGAATTGAGGCCTGGAGACTATAAAGGACTTGAGGGCAGGAGCTCTGCTGCTTGGTAGGGGAGCTGGAAGTCCAACCCAGGTGTTCTGCTGGTTGGTGTTTTGCCCAGTGTTCCATATGCCTCGCTAATATCTGTGTGCTATTTATAAAGTCTGTCATTTACATATATCATTCACGCACAAAAGCGTGCCAAAAGCATTTTGAAACTATGAAATGCTATTAAGAAAATCAGTTCATTCGTCAAAGGAAAGCAATGATTTGCTCCAGGAAGCTGTCATTGATACTTTATTAGGTGCCAAGTGCTGATCCCTTCTATTCCATTCTTTACATCCTTACCCCTTATTTCTTAGTGTTTGGGCTGTGTTCACATCTCACTCTCACCCGAGCAGGCAGGATGGCCCCTGTTTCTCAGGCCTTGGGTTTTATTGTTGGGATACCAGGCTGCTAGAATCCGATGGAGTTATATCAAGGGGCTGAGGCACACAGAGCGTGAATTCTGCTGAGCCGGGCGGATCCTATTGCTCAACACTGGACCCGCTGAAAGCCTGCCAGGTGCTGAGCCCACAGGCCTCCTTTATTACTGAAGTGGCTCCTTTGGCTGCTCCTTCCACTTTCTCCCCAAATAATCTGATCTCTCGATTGTCTTTCTTTCATAGCTTCCGGTCACCCACACTGTTTCTTTTGCCACCTTGAACTCGGCTCTGACCGGGAAGTGCCTTCCAGATTTGCCAATCGTGTGAATGTCGAGTTCAGCATGCCCACAACTTCTGCCTCCAAGGCCAGCGTGAGATCTATCTCCGTGGAAGACAAGACTGATGTCAGGAAGTGGGTCAATTATTCTGCACACTACAGCTACCAGGTAGCCTTGGGAAGCATCTGGCTAATGCTTCCAAGTCCATTTGTTCACCCCACTACCCTCCCTCTCTTACTCCTTTAGCCATGCTTCCTGTGTGCTCGCCTCGTAACCTCTTACTGCCTTAGAGGAAGTTCCCCCTACATAGCTGTGGATGCGTCTGCTCTGATTTAAATGCATCATCTGGCTAGTGGATGAGAGAAAGGTTGGAAAAAAATAAAGAGGCTCATCAAAGAGAATATAATGTCTTTCTGTCATTATGAGCAATGACAACAAAAAGAATAATGGGGGCCGGGCACAGTGGCTCACACCTGTAATCCCAGCACTTTGGGAAGTGGAGGTGGGCCGATTACTTGAGTTCAGGAGTTCAAGACCAGCCTGGCCAACATGTAAAAGTAAAAAGTACAAAAATTAGCCGGGCATGGTGGCATGTGCGTGTAGTCCAGCTACTCAGAAGGCTGAGGCGGGAGGATCACTTGAGTCAGAGAGGTTGAGGCTGCAGTGAGCCGTGATTGCACCACTGTACTCCAACCCGAGTGACAGAGCCAGACTGTGTCTCAAAAAAAGAAAAAGGATAATGGGGTAAAGTTATTATTCATTTGCGATATAATTGATGTTACCGAGTAGTGAGCTTGGAAGTAGAGGAGAGAAAGCGCTATCCCAAAGCATATGTTTCAGTTAGAGTTGATGAAGTGGACCTGAACGAAGTTAGGACACGTATGACCGGGGTACTGGGCTGTAACAGGACAAAACTCAAAAGCCAAGCAAACGTTTATAATAGTAACAGGATCAGGGCTGTGGAAGGAATCATGAAACTTAGAGTTTTCTGACATAAACAGAAAGCGATACATTCCTGGGGAGTTAGAAATTCAATAGGAGATTAAATGCCAACGATTGGAAAGGGAGTTTGTTAAAGAAGGATTTTGCAAAGTGGTTTTCTATTTATAATAATATCCTTGGATTTATATGGTGATTTATTGTTCCTCTAAATGTTTCCTTAGTTGTGTGGGCTAAAATATTTAACTACCAAAAGGAACAAACACTCCATCTTGTGGCGAGGAAAAAAATAGCACTTTCCTCAAACCTGACTCTTGAGTGTTGAATCATTACCCTGTATGTAGGTCAAACATCATAAATATCCAAAGTGGTGCTGAGAGGAGCAACTTGAACCCTGAACTCGAAGAACTCCTTGCCTGAGCTGTCAAAGATTTCCGTTGAGATGTATTACTTTCAAAGATTAATCTATTAATTTATTGATAACTACAGCAATAGTATGTTGCAAAAGATATGGTAGAACTGTAAACACTCCAGTATTTATCAGTTTGGAGGTTTTCTAAAGAGAGAAAGTATTGGAGGTGGCCAGCTGCTGTGGCTCATACCTGTAATCCCAGACCTTTGGGAGGCCAAGGCCAGTGGATCATTTGAGGTCAGGAATTCAAGACCAGCCTGGCCAACATGGTGAAACCCTGTCTCCACTAAAAATTCAAAAATTAGCCAGGCGTGGTGGTGCGTGCCTGTAATCTTAGCTACTCTAGAGGCTGAGGCAGGAGAATCACTTGAGCCTGGGAAGTGGAGGTTGTGGGTGAGCTGTGAGCCAAGATTGCACCGCTGCACTCTAGTCTGGGTAACAGAATGAGACCCTGTCTCAAAAAACAAACAAACAAAAAAACAAGTATTGAGGGGGTGCAAACAGTCAATTACAAAGGAATTAATTCATTTGATAAATCTTTGTCGATTGCCCGCTGTATTCCTACATTACTGCATCAAATATTGAACAAGATCCTGCCTGTCTTGTGGAGCCCATGGTATAGTAGAGCCAGACAGGTGTGCAAGGTACAGTGGAGATATTCACAGGGAGAAGTACCTGATTCTACTCAGTAAGTCAAAAATAGCTTCACAGAAGGGGTGACCTTTGACCAAATGTACAAGGCAAAGAATAAGAATTTTCCTGGTGGACCATGAGGGAAAGGGAATTATAGACCAATCAAAGAACATGTACAAAGAGAGAGACATGATATACTCAGGGCCGGTAGCTCCAATGTGGCTAAAGCCCAAAACGTTAGCAAACTTACAAGAAATCTCAAAGCACCTATGGAGTTTTGGTTTATTTATTTATTTGCATGCTTTTCTCTTCTTTTTGATCTTTATCTCCAACTTCTATTCTTGGCAGGTGGAAATTGAGCAAAAAAAGAGTTTGAAGCCGGACTTTGAAGGAGATGAAATGGACAATCCCAAGGAGTGTGGAGTGCAGTGACAAAGCCTTGCGGGGAGGAATCCTAATCCCAGGGTCATGATAGGGTGTCTTCCTGAGTAGCTGAAGTTTCAGTCAATACCTGCTGTGGCCACTCCATGTTGGGAACAGTGTACCAGATCTTCCTGTTTGCAGTTACTTGTATTTTACCAGGACACCATGAGAATGGTGGCTTGTGGAGAGGCTCTTGGATTCTGGTCATGCCTAAAGCACGTGGTTCACCTGACTGTTGGAGCTTACTGTATAATTAAGCCTCCTTGTCTTGTCTCTGCTTATCTCACAGCACTGGTATGTGGTTTGTTGTGACTGTTACAGTCAGGAAAAGAACCTCCCACATCAGTGTCAGCACGATTCCCTTCTGATGTGCATCTGTCACTCGCGTAAGTTTCCGGAAAAGGCAGTCTTGAGAAGTTAATTAAGCATCCATCTCTTTCACTCCGTCTAGAAAAGGCTCAGAAAAGGCGCAAAACAAATTTCCTCTTTGGGTCTTACTAGACCTTGTTGAGGTGTCTCCATTCTTTAAATGTTGAGTTTCCAAGACATTTCCCTTCTGGCTCTAGATTGTTTAGACTGGAACACTTTTTCCATCTCTCTAAGGTTTCAGTCACAGGATTTGCTATCCTGAGTCACAATAGACAATGGAAAAAGGCACAATAGGAGACTTTTTAATTCTGTGAATGGACCCACATTCTGCAAAATGGCTGTTGAGGGGAAGCCAAAATTAAGCTTAGTTTTCTTCATTCTGGAGAAAAGAGACATTAAATGTAAGATGATGTTCAGTTCAAGAGGTAGATTTAATCTCAGCGAATTCCCAAATTCACACTGAAAAATACAGTCCATTTCTGATTCCTGAAACAAATATCTATAATACCTCAGGCATTTGTAAGGGGTGTTTGGGAGTTCTTTTTATACCTCGTGACCAATAAACAGTTGCATGTCCCTTTAACCCAGACTTTATAGGAAATTTAAGCTGCAAAGATAATTTTTAAAGCTGTTTTAAAATTAAGCTTGAATGAGCTTTCCCCCAAAATTCAGAGTTTGATAATCACAGTATTGTAATGGATTGAAAAGGCATCTCTAGGATAGAGACAGGGAAAAGCCATATTTTTCTAATGTTGGGAACATTATATCCTGATTCCAAGAGTCAGAACACTCACTCCATCTTCCTTTTCTTCATCTGTTTCTGGGACACTTAATCTTTTCCTTCATCCATTCCTACTCACCTCTTCTTATTTGTATCTTGGTGTTTTCTCCCATGAAGAATAGAGTGGGGGGACAGAAAGCACACTTTGTCAGATTTGTAGATGATGCAGAAATGAACAATATCTCCAGTTTTTGGCTGATGGATTCAAGATTAATGTATTCAATGAACAATGATTGGATTCTAAATATGTATTGACACTGGGATATAGAAATAGTTACAGTATTATGAAATATCTGAACTAAGACTGAAAGTAAAAGAATGATTGAATAGGCATTAATGAGAAACCCTATATTCTGGGTTTTTTAAATGCAAAGTACAGAGTGGAGTGTGTATTTATGGATGTGTGTGGTGTTGATGGGAAGGAATAGTGTTAGGAAGACCTGGTTTCACAGTACTTTATAGAGAAATATTTCCTTACAGAAATGGAGGTTCAGTGTTGACTCAGAAATACATCATGGCTATTCACAAAGCTAATGTGTTCAGCTGGTGTTAATAAAAGCCTTGCATGCTTTCATTAACCCTCCCTCTAGTCCATATCTAAATGGAGGGTTGACTTCAATTATGGGTATCATATTTTAAGACAGACATTAATAAGTTGATTGTGTCCACAGGCAGGTGACCAGGGTTGTAAAGGGTCTGATGATACAAGAACAAAGGGATAGCTTCCCTGAAGGAACAGAAGGTATAGCTGGAAAGGGAGTGCAGACAAGGAGGGAATGATATAATAGCTGCCTTGAAATTTCTGTTGAGCTATAAAAAGGAAGAGGAATTAGACTTATTCTGTGTAGCTTCAAAGGGCAAAAATAAGAACAAAGAGGAACTTCACAGATGACAAATGTTTGCTTCAATATAAGGAAGAATTTTCTAATAAGAGTTGTTCTAAAGAGGAATAGACTCAAGTTAGCAAAATTTTCTGTTCCTGTGAATGCCCAATGGTTAAAATAACCACCTATCCCACGTGCTGTGAAAGGCAATCTTACATTGGATTTGCTCTATATGTCTACCAAGATTCCTTCTAAATATAGGTTTAGTCTCAATAGTAATAAGACTCTCTAACTTCATTTGTCTTTTTCTTCAGAAGTGGTTTTTCATGCTCTTTGAAATACAGTGGAGTTCCTTTGAGGTTTTTATCAAGGGATTTCAAAGCATATGTCTTCCCCTGTTGTACTAAAGGCTTTTGAGATTGATTCCTCATAGAACATCTAAATGGACTGGAGAGTTGGCAAGGGAAATGAAGCTCATCCCAGCACCTTCCTTAGTCACTAAGGCTTAGCACTCCGTCAAGATCTCTGCCTCATCTGCTAGCATCACATGTGGATTGCTTGTTGGAACTTATTTTCCCCCGCCATGGTAAATTCTCATTTCCGGTGTACATGCACCTGGACTTTTTTTTTTTTAACCAAGAGTTGGGAAAAATCCTTCTATGTTATCTATATTCTGCAAGCAAATTATTATTATTATTATTATTAAGACAGAGTTTTGCTCTTGTTGCCCAGGCTGGAGTGCAATGGTGCAATCTTGGTTCATTGCAACCTCTGCCTCCCGAGTTCAGGCAATTCTTCTGCCTCAGCCTCCTGAGAGTAGCTGGCGCCCATCACCATGCACCACTAATTTTTGTATTTTTAGTAGAGACAGGGTTTCACCATGTTGGCCAGGCTGCTCTCAAATGCCTGACCTCAGGTGATAAGCCTGCCTCAGTCTCCCAAAGCTCTGGGATTACAGGTGTGAGCCACCATACCGGACCCATAAATTGTTATTAATTTTTAAAAACCTAACATCTTAATTTCATCAAATTTGTTTTCCCTCTACTGTTTTTTAGGAAACTGATTATGGGTAGCATTTAGGGGCTTGGGGATTATAATACTATATATTTTTAGATGTAAGGAATGTTTTACTAGTTTTAAATAACTTCTATAGAAAACACAAGTGGGCTATGTAATAGCCTACATAGAAAACAGTTGGGCAAATTACCAGTGGATGTGCAGATTCTACTTTTGCCACCCTGAACCTGGACTTTTATTTTCCTTTTGTGGTCACAATCTTTATCAATAATGTGAAAATAGTAAAAATGAATTCATTTTACCAGTATATAGTATTACTCTTAGAACATAAATTCGATATCACATGGTATCAAGAGCTGTGCTTTCTTTTGAGTCTAGGGCCTGCTTTTTGACTTTATAGCAAAAAGATAAGAAATGTACTCATTTTGACATGTCAGACAAGACAATGTGAGGCACTTTGTGGGGATACCATTAGATCCCCCTTGCCTGCTCTTGCAGACATAGTACTAGTTATTCCTTATCAAAAGTTTGCATTTCATTCATATTAAATATTATCTGGACAGTTTCATTTTTTTCTATTTGGCTCTTCCCTTAGGACTGTGCCTTCTTGCATTATTGGCAGGGTTCATAATCCTTGAGAACACTGTTTGATTTAAAATATTTTTTATTTGAAATGAGACTGATTTCTATTCAAATCCAGTGGCTGGGAGTAAGAGTTTATTTCCCTAGAAACTTATGTTTCTGAGAAATGGGATCCATGAAAGCAAGGAATGTATATAATTTTTTGTGTTTCCAACACCTAGCACAAAGCTTGGAATGTAATAGGGTTCAGCCACCTTAAATGCTTGCCGATAGGGCAAACGTATCCTCATGAAATAAAAGAAAATGAGTATGTATTCAATAAATGTTGGCTGAAAGAATACTGACCCTGAGACTCTAAGGCTACTTAACCCTTATCATCAGCTACTCATAATAAAGCCAGCAAGCATGCTTTTATTTCCTGAAGGACTTAAATACTTTTCCTTTCCTTTTATTCCTGCCTCCAGAGTCGAGTAATAAAACCTGTCAGCACTTAGGCACTTAATATGCTGCTGAATTTGAACTACAATGTACCTCATTCACATTGAAAAACATTTTTGTGCCCAAAAGCATAGTAGCATAGATGCTGTCCATAGTCACGGTGATTGATTGCTTTGTTCCTGCAAGTCAAACAGATCTATGAGCCTGGGCCTTGCCCATTTCAATGGTCAGTAGGAAAAGAAAGCATTTGATAAGAGTGCACAACCAGTCTTCATGCACTAGGTCTTTGTTCTTCCAGCATTAACCACTGACCATTACTGTGCATTTGTCACCACAGTGAGATGGAGGTCTGAGATAGTAAGGTTGAAATTTGTGAGATAAAATCATGATTTCAGAGGTGATATATATTCCACCATAAGTTTAGTGGTGGGAAAACAGAATGAGCTGAAGTTTTTTCTTAAAAGCCTTGGGAATATTAAATTGGTTTAAGTAGGAAGCACTACCATCCAGCCTACTTATAGAAATTCTCCCAGTTGGAATGACAACTGTAACTCTTCTAAAAACGAGGATTATATGTTAATTCCAGCATATCTAGACTTTAGTCAAGGATGTCCAATCTTTTGGCTTCCCTGGGCCACACAGGAAGAAGAATTGTCTTGGTTGGGCCACACATAAAATACACTAACACTAACAACAGCTGATGAGCTTTCAAAGCATGCCTAGTGTTTTTTTTCTTTTTTTTTCTTTTGAGACGGAGTCTCACTCTGTCACCCAGGCTAGAATGTAGTGGCACAATATTGGCTCACTGCAACCTCTGCCTCCCGGATTCAAGTGATTCTCCTGCCTCAACCTCCCGAGTAGCTGGGACTACAGGCATGTACCACCACGCCTGGCTAATTTTTATATTTTTAGTAGAGATGGGATTTCACCATGTTGGCCAGCTGGTCTTGAACTCCTGACCTCAGGTGATCCACCTGCCTCAGCCTTCCAGAGTGCTAAGATAACAGGCATGAGCTGCTGTGCCTGGCCAAAATAGCATGTTTTAAGAAAGTTTATGAATTTGTCATGGGCCACATTCAAAACCGTCATGGGCCAAGGGTTGGACAAGCTAGCCTTAGGTCATGTCCAGAATGCAATTTAACAGGAATTTCAAACAAAACTAACAAAAAATTAAATCCACAAAAAAATATCATTTGGTAAATGCATTGTCCACACACTTTACTACCAAGTCCCATTCGAACCATGACAATTCTTTACATAAAATGAGAAGATTCTCACCAAGTTCCTAAAGATGATTTCTAAACATTACCAACGTCTAAGTGCTAATTCCCCACAAATCACCATTTCTTATCTTTTTAAAATGAGACTGGCTTTAGATATCATGACTCATATTTATGTGTTTAAGGAATTAAAGGAGAAGGGGATGTATAAGGCAACCACAGATGTAGAGAGCAAATGTACATGTTAGTAATATTCTCCCATGTATTAACTAAAACAAGAATGTGAGATTTTTACATTTCTTCTAGTGTGCCTTAGCAAATCTGCTGGAGAAAGTCTAGTTGCTTTAAGAACTGAAAAAAAATGTCTCTCTACTTGGCAATTGGAAGCCTGTAAAGGCAGAAACTATCCATAGTAATGAGTTTGGTAGTGCCTGGAGAAAGGCAAATGATCATTGGATGTAACAAAAGCTATTAAGAGAACAGACTAAAAAAAGAATTTCAATATGAAAAAGTAAAATCTAGAGAGATGACAAATCAGCATTGGGTACCAAGCCTCAAAATACTTGAACTAGAAGCCATCTCTTAAAGTTAAAAGTAAGAAGCTCTAGGAAAAAATAAAGATTGCATAGTAAAAAGGGATAGACGGCAGGATTAATTCAAGTCAACAAATATTTATCAAGTGTCTACTCTGGTCAGGTGCTATGTTAGCAGCCAGCTTCTCTAAAGGGAGGAAAGGCTGGATACGAGGACATTGAGGATTGTTTATATAAAGTCACTCATAGGCATGCCAAATGGATTTATTAAGGGGAAATTGGGGTTTCTGTGAATCTTTAAAGGACATAGCCATGGAGACAATCACTATGTTAAGTAAGTTGCTGTTTTCCCAATTGGGCTTCAGTTACCTGAGACAAAAAAGTGAGGAAGTTGGATTAATTGTTTCTTCAAGTCCTTTCCAGCTCTAAAGTTATGGGTTATTTTACAAAATATCCGTTGGTGCCACCTTTCATGACTATTCCTATGTTTATAAGAACCAAGAAATTTAAATTTTGAAGGTTGGAAAACTCAGCTGGTCCATCTTTTTCTTTTTCACATCTTTTTTTTTTTTTTTTAAATAATTTCCCCAGACAACAGAAACAGACAACCTTCCAAATCCTCTATTTTGCAGTTGCCTTCCACACACAGATTTAAAAAGAGGATCAAAGAGGGTGGTGAAGATCAGGTGGAATGCGTCTTTGGAAGTTCCACCGGCATCATCCATCAGAACAATGGTGTGAGCATGAAGAGGCACAGACAGGTCTCCAAAATGGATGTTAGGATTTGGGTGCTACTTGACACAGAAGTAGGTCTAACCCTCCAGGTTCTGGGGATGCTAGGATAATCAATGAGATATATATATATATATATGTCATTTTGTATAAAATATTGTGAAAATTGAAGGAAGACACTCAGTAAACATCCTGGGACTAGTTGTAAGTTATGGCAAAACCAGATTAGAGAAAAGGGACAGTCCCCTCCTCATCCTCATTGTCTCTTAGTAACATCAAATTGTAGTTAAAAAAAAAAAAAAAACCTATGTACAAGCTACAAAATAGCATCTCTTTTGTGGTATGTTTGAGTGTATAATTTTAGTTTCTTTTCTGGTTGTCCTTGTGGTAGTCAGATGTGTTGGACTGATTCCAGCTGGACAGAGTAAGGAATTCCAGCATCCTCTTCCTGTTTGCTTGTGTTCTCCCACAGATCAAACCCTCAATTCTAGTTGGGGATGCCATCTAGCACAACACTGTGACTGAAGCCTCAAGCACTGTTGCGCCTCCTTGTGCTTTGGATCAGCAACCCCAGTGGTGTTCTACCAGAGCAGTTCAGGGAAAGCATATGTACAGTCAGGTCCCAACAGCAAACTGTTGGATGTGAGAGTTCTAAAGTATAGGGGTGAAGGAAGAGAAGGATATGAACTCCTCTGACCTTAAGCCAGCATTCATTTAACTTTTATATCTACTTGCCAAGAGAACCTGGAGAAAACTACCATATTCAAGAGATTAATCAAAATCAGTGGTCTAGCCAGGTGGTGACAGAGAAGCACCATTCCTCACCCTCCATTCTTGTAATGTCTGTAATAAATTTCAATGTGTCAGGATGAATGAACCCAAGATCCAGTGAATGATTCAGCTGATCCAAGCCTTGCATTTTCCATCACTCATCATCCATCCTCATTCAGTGTAACCTCTTGCACTATTGTGGCTAATTTTATGTAAAACCAGTTTTTTTTTTTAATATGTGCCTATGTAATAAAGTCTACACACTGGCTATCTCTGTAGAGGTGAGGTTTTGTTTTTAGTTGTTCTACTGATTATGTCCTTTTTTGAGCTATGAAAATGAATTATTAATAAATTTTTGAACAAAGTGTCACTATGCCAAATTTAATGAGGTCAGACATATGAAGAGTAATGCTTATTAATATAAGGCCTGTCACCCAGCTTATATGGTTAGTGATCATAAACTGACAAATTAACAAATGACCTGTTTAATTATCCTATTTAAATTTATCATAGATATAATTTAGTCAATTAAAGATAGGTTGGCTGGACCCCGTGGCTCATGCCTGTAATCCCAGCACTTTGGGAGGCTGAAGTGGGTGGATTACGAGATCAAGAGATCGAGACCATCCTGGCCAACATGGTGAAACGCCATCTCTACTAAAAATACAAAATTAGCTGGGCGTGGTAGTGCATGCCTGTAATCCCAGCTACTCGGGTGGTTGAGGCAGGAGAATCGCTTGAACCTGGGAGGCGGAGGTTGCAGTGAGCCAAGATCACGCCACTGCACTCCAGCCTGGGCAACAAGAGCGAAATCCCATCTCAAAAAAAAAAAAAAAAGGTTTATTTGCATTCCAATTTTGTGCCTGATTCTGAGAAAACAAATAAAAATGATTACAATCCTTAAGGTTTTCTTGGAGATACATACATAAACATATAAGTGAGAAACATAAATGAGCACATAATCAAATAATAAGTTTGCATTATGTTCCTGACGTCAGTGCTTAACAAATACTTGTTCAATTGATTGATGAATCCAGATTACTAATGTCAACATAACTTGCATGGGAAAAAATCAGTATGGACTAAAACACTTGGGAAATTTTCACAGGAAAGATGGCCGTCAGCTGAGACCTGGAGGTGGGGTAAAATTTGGCTCAGCCATGAGAAGGGAATGTAGGGTGGGGAAAAAAAAGAGTAAAAGTGGTATGTTGGGCTAGCAGGAGATCAGATTGACCTGGGTGAAGGATTCATGAACATCCAGAGATAAAACTGATGGTTAAGCCAAGCTATGGTAGGGATGTATCCAGCCTGAGGTGGAACTCAATCTACTAAATGCAATGAAGCAATTTTTGAATCTTGGCAGTAAAGCATTATTCTAGAAACACTAGTCTGTCAATACCATGCTGAGCATTTTGGACTTTAGGAAAAGATTAAAGGCAAGGAAAATAATTTATAGCTTTTTTGGAGTAAACAAGGCAAAAAATAAACAAAGCTTTGTGTTTTATTTAGTTCAAAGCAACCGGAAACATTTTATTGTAAAATACAATCATGTACAAGGGAGAACTCAGACCAGGTCAGTGGCCTCCTGCTTTCAAGAGATATCTGTCATTAGCAGAACACGGAGAAGAGTCTAGCCTAGTCAGTACCAGATCGCATAATATCAGGTACACAAAAGAGACACTAGCCAAATAAGAGCATAATATTAAGCTGGATATTCTGGAGACTATTCTCCTTCCCACTATTCTTCTATCCTTACCTGTCCAGAGTCCCCTTGAACAAGTTGCGAGAACTAATTACCTAGGTTCCCCATTGTCACAAGGCTTTGGTCTTCTAGGGTCCCCTTTTCCTTTAATATCCCAGGATAATAACTATCTGAGTAGCTGACTGAAGCCAGGCATGCACCCCAGTGTTCCTCAGGATTTGGGTAGGGCAAGTTGAGGGCCAGAGGAAGTAAAGATGAGAGTTTAAATGTCCCCAGTGTTATTTGTCCCTTCTCTTTCCAAACTCCTCTCATCTCCTCCTTGATTTCCTCCAACTATCACCTCTCTCTTCCTTGATCTGGGGCAGATTTCGCTCTTCCCCAGATTTAATAATATTAGCTAACATTTACATAACGCATACACTCCGGGGCAGCCACTGGCACTAAGTATTTAAGGCATATTATTTAGTAAAGGTAGCTCCCTCTCCATTCTGCAAGGCACTAATAATTCAAGGCTGTGGGTATAACAGATACTTACTGAAGATTAGCAATCACTGATGAAAATCTACAGCACAAAAATAAGAATGAATTTTAAACTGATTATCATGGTTTGCACCAATTGCTGACGGCCACACCCAACGCGAGCCTCGCGGATCTTTGGGCAGCACATTTGCTCCTCCTCTGCTCCAGGATGATCGGCCAGAAGACCCAGAGACCCTCTACTTCTTCTCCTAAGCCTCACCAGGGAGCGACATTCCCACAGTCCCAAGCCAGGCATGCGGCCCTCACCACTGAGCCGGGAACAGTTCCACATCCAGACAATTAAGGCCGCGGCGCTACTCAGGCTTGCGGCCCACACCATGCCTGTGGTCTTTGGTGAGAGCTGGAAGAAACACCTCAATGGAGAGTTCGGAAAACTGTATTCTATAAAACGAATGGGATTTGTTGCAGAAGAAAGAAAACATTACACTGTTTATCCTCCCCAACACTAAGTCTTCACCTGGACCCAGATATGTCACATAGGAGGTGTTAAGGTTGTCATCCTGGGATAGGACCCATATCACAGACCCCATCAAGCCCACGATGCTGCTTTAGTGTCTAAAGACCTGTGCGACCTCTGCCTAGTTTGGAAAACATTTATGAAGAGCTGCCTACAGACAGATGGTTTGGATCATCCTGGCCATGCAGATTTATCTGGGTGGGCCAAAAAAGGTGTTCTATTCACTGTCTTCACTGTGCAGACCCATCAAGCCAATTCTCCTAAGAGAGGCTGGGAGCATTTGCCAATGCAGTTGTGTCCTGACTAAATCCAAACTAAATGGCCTTGTCTTCTTGCTGTGGGCTCTTATACTCAGGAGGAGGGCAGTGCCATTGATAGGAGGTGGCACTATGTACTGCGGGTGGCTTCTCTCTTCTGGTTGTTGGTGTATAGAGAGTTCTTTGGATGCAGACACTTATTCCAGGACCAATGAGCTGCTGCAGAAGTCCAGCAAGAAGTTCACAGACTAGAAGGAGCTGTGATCCTCAACTAAGGGGTGGTCTGTCTCCACTCGTGGTTTTTGAGAAGCTGCTGTTAAAGTATTTGTCATTTACGAAGTCGAATTGAACATTTCTGAATTAACCCGTAAGTACTTTGCATAAGGGGGCAAAGCTTCCATTAAAGCAGCCGTGAAGCAGGCTGCCCAGGAATGGCAGCTTCAGCCAGCCCGACACAGCAAAGGCGCCTCTTTGACCAAATGTCTTTCTCTGCAACATGGCTTCAGCCCAAAATACGCAAACTTCTCAGAAGACAGGTGAGGTCAAATATTCACTTGGCTCTCTTTACCACCTTTAGTTTTATGTTTAAGCGGGGAGATTGCACTTGTTGGTACAGCCCTAGTATTGTACCTGCTGCTACTAGGTTTTGCCTGGTTAGACTTCCAGTTACAAGGTGTTGGGGTGCTTTTGCTTAGAAAGGAACCCTTTTCAATGGCCAGGCACGGTGGCTCACGCCTGTAATCACAGCACTTCGGGAGGCCAAGGCGGGCGGATCACGAGGTCAGGAGATCGAGACCATCCTGGCTAACACAGTGAAACCCCATCTCTACTAAAAAAAAAAAAAAAAAAAATACAAAAAATGTAGCCGGGCGTGGTGGCGGGCACCTCTAGTCCCAACTACTCGGGAGGCTGAGGCAGGAGAATGGCGTGAACCCGGTAGGCGGAGCTTGCAGTGAGCCGAGATGGCGTCACTGCACTCCAGCCTGGGTGACAGAGCGAGACTCCATCTCAAAAAAAAGAAAGAAAGGAACTCTTTCCCCAGCCTGGCTGGCATTCCAGTCCCAGCCCAGCACACTGCCCACTTGATCATTCAAGGAGCCCTCAGGTCCTCCATAAAGGAAGCATGAGGATGTTCTGCAGGTTTCCAGAAATCTAGCCCAGAAATTGGTGCTCAATTTCCTAATTGTAGGGGAGGTGAAGTTTCCTAAGGAAAAGTCCGTGGTATGAGCCTTAACAGATAGGGGCTGAGAAAAGTGACCTGGGTCTTGTTATTCTTCGGTTGTTTTATGGAATAAGCAGTGGAATTTGAACAAGGAAGAGGAGAAAAGGGATTTTTCTTAAATGTGGGGGTGAGCTTCTCCTAGAGTAATCTTGAGTTGGAGTTTTTAAGGAAGCACGAACTGCCAAATGCTGTTTTTTGTGGACTGCAATCACTTTGGGATATTTTTTCGGCAACACTGGAAAGTTTTAGTTTTTTAAAAAAAATACTTACGCAAATATGTACATATTTTCGCAATTTGTTTTTTATCTTATTTTATTTTTTTGAGACAGAGTCTCTCTCTGTTGCCCAGGTTGGAGTGCAGTGGTGTGATCTCGGCTCACTGCAACCTCTGCCTCCCAGGTTCAAGCAATTCTCCTGCCTCAGCCTCCCAAGTAGCTGGGATTACAGGTGCACACTACCATGCCCGGCTAATTTTTTGTATTTTTAGTAGAGACAGGGTTTCACCATGTTGGCCAGGCTGGTCTTGAACCCCTGACCTCAGGTGATCCGTCCACCTCGGCCTCCCAACATGCTGGGATTACAGGCGTGAGCCACTGCCCCCAGCCTCCAATTTGTTTTTTAGGAGACAGTCTTTATTGTTCCTGCACCTCCATCCTTGATCTTGTTACTGATGCTATTTTGCTGTTAGCTGGGTTAGAGTTAACCGTGTGCTAGTTTGGTAACAAAAGACTGTTGAAGTTTTTTTTTTTTAACTGAATATGAGACATTACTCTTTCTACTATTTCTAAAAATGTTTTCAAGACAGAGTCTTGCTCTGTCACCCAGGATGCAGTGAAGTGGCATGATCACAGCTCACTTCAGCCTTGACCTCCTGGGCTCAAGTAACCCTGCCACCTCAGACTCCCCAGGAGATGGGACTACAGATGACACCTGGCTAATTTTAATTTTTATTATGGTAGAGATGGGGATCTCACTATGTTCCCAGGCTGGTCTCAAACTCCTGGGCTCAAGCAGTCGTCCCACCTTGGCCTCCCAAAGTACTGGGACTACAGAGGCAAGCCACCATGCCCAGCCCCATTCCTCCTCCTCAAGTTCATTGACCATACCTTACAGAGAAAATCCCTGTCAAACATCTTTCTGCTTTGGCCCTAGCCTGAGTAAATGGGCTAACTCCTCAAGTTCCAGATCATTGTCTCTTTAACTGCCAGAGGAAAACTGAAAACTCTTCTGGAAATCTCTTTAATGGGGATTAAATTCTAAAGTTAACACTATTGAAAATAACATAAATTGCCCATAAAGTAGACTAACGGAGTCTTCCTTAATGAAAGTTGCTCTGTTTATTAGTATATTCTCACAATGCCATAAAGAACTACCTGAGGTGAGGCGCAGTGGCTCACACCTGTAATCCCAGTACTTTGGGAGGCTGAGGCGGGTGGATCGCTTGAGGCCAGGAGTTCAAGACCAGCCTGGCCAACATGGTGAAACCCCATCTCTACTAAAAATACAAAAATTAGCTGGGTGTGGTGGCACATGCCTGTAATCCCAGCTACTCAGGAGGCTGAGGCACAAGAATCACTTGAACCCAGGAGGCAGAGATTGCAGTGAGCCGAGATCATACCACTGCACTCCAGCCTGGGTGAGAGTGAGACTCTGTCTCAAAAAATAGAACCACCTGAGACTGGGTAATTTATAAAGAAAAAAGGTTTAATTGACTTGCAGTTCAGCAGACTGTATGGAAGCATGGCTGGGAGGCCTCAGGAAACTTATAATTATGGCAGAAGGCAAAGAGGAAGCAAGCATGTCTTAGCATGGTAGAGCAGGAGAGAGCACTAAGCGGGAAGTGCTACACGCTTTGAAACAAGCAAATCTTGTGATAACTCACTCACTATCATGAGAATAGCAAGGGGAAAATACCCCCACCATGATCCAATCACCTCCCATGAGGCCCCTCCTCCAACACTGAAGATCATAATTCAACATGAGATATGGGTGGGGACACAAGAGCCAAACCTTATGGCTCTATGGCCCTCAATTAATTTTTCAGTTTCTTCCTTGATATTGACAGAGTCATCACCAACCAAGATCCCAGCCACCTGAACAATGTGTTCCAGTTCTTGGTTAGTGTGGGGAAGTGAGTAAAATGACTCCCACAATTATTCTGAGTTTTACCAACATGAATTGACTGTTTCTGAGTTGACATCATCCTTTACAGACCCACTGAGTGGAATGGCAGACCAAATAACTTGATTGGAGGTAAAATAAGTCTCCATTATACGCCACCTTTATTATGCAAAGTAATTTTTAGTTCATTCCATCTTATCCCGTCATGGACCCATTGAAGAATTTTTACAAACAGAAGAGAAGTCTGCCTTAAATCTCCAAAAAAGAGCTAACAAAAACTCACAATTTTCTTAGCAGTCCCAAAAGTTACAGATAAAATTTTCAGAAAGCATTAAGGTCAAAATACCTATACTTTCCTGCCCTGCCACAGTCTAGGTCAACGGACAGGAACAAGATATTCTCCACCTATGGAGAGCAAACCCAATGGGTCATGACATTCTCTCCCCTCTTCCTCTCCCTTCCTTTACCCTCTCTCGTCTCTTCTCTTCTTCACTAACAGGCATGAAGTCCTGAGAGCCTAGATTAAGCTGGTGGCAACGGCAGAGAAAGGGACATACCTTAGAGATCTGAAACACTCCCCAATTCTATCTGCCAAGGTCGACTGCTTTTCACCCACACTCCTATTGCATATCTCACTGGTTGCCTTTAATACTTGTGTGCTGCTTTTTAATGTTTTATATTTATTAGATTTGCCCTCCTGATTAAAAAAGCAATAGTTAATTAAGAGAACTGGCTTTCTCAGTGTGTGGCAAAGTACACCAAAAATAATATGAATCAGCAAACACAAATCAATGTGCAATTAAAAATGACTGAAATTTAATTTTGCATTCTAATAAAACTTTCTTGTAATCGCTTGAAGTCAATCCCCTGCTTCCATTACTGGGGATCTGCAGTCTGGAAAGTCTTCTCCTTACTGTTGCTTTTCTTTCTCTTTGCAACTCCAAGGTTAGTGCTGTCGGGATTGCTGCAAGCATGTTTCCTTCTAATTTGCTGGCTGTAAAAAATCTATCTCGGCCGGGCGCGGTGGCTCAAGCCTGTAATCCCAGCACTTTGGGAGGCCGAGACGGGCGGATCACGAGGTCAGGAGATCGAGACCATCCTGGCTAACACGGTGAAACCCCGTCTCTACTAAAAATACAAGAAAATTAGCTGGGCGAGGTGGCGGGCGCCTGTAGTCCCAGCTACTCGGGAGTCTGAGGCAGGAGAATGGCGTGAACCCGGGGAGGCGGAGCTTGCAGTGAGCCGAGATCGCGCCACTGCACTCCAGCCTGGGGCACAGAGCAAGACTCCGTCTCAAAAAAAAAAAAAAAAAAAAAAATCTATCCTCTTTTACTCAGTACACTTCTGTAAGGAGAACTAGGAAAAACACGAAAGTACTTTTCCCCATTCTTACTCGGTTCCTTAATGCAACAGTTCTGACACCAACTCTAGAAATAGAAAAAAACAATACAAGACGTATTTTTCCTGTTCTCTACTCTCACACAGTCACTCAGCACTTCTGGCACCAGGTGTGTGGGAGTTTTTCACCACAAATCAAGCAATTCTGCAGTGAATTCTGCAGCAGATTCTCCAGTGGACAGCAGCCGGGTGTCCTCCAGTTCACGATCCACCTGGAGTGAACGACAATTCTGACACTATCTAATTGGAAATAGCATCAGATCTCACAGGTTGAGGGGGTTAGTCCCCAACATTGCTCTCCACTTCAGATGCCATGGATCGTGGCCTGTGCTTGTTTCTGACTAACTGGTTATAAATAGGGGTTTTTAGTACTCCTTGCTGGGTTTCAATTAATTTCCTAGAGCAGCTCACAACCCAGAAAAACACTATTTTCTCATGTTCTATAAAGAATATTACAAAGGATACAGATAAATAACCCAATGGAAGAGATGTATGGGCAAAGTGTAGAAGAAGGAGGGGAGAGCGTCCATTCCCCTACAGAAACCTCTGTATGTTCAGCTATCTAGAAGCTCTCTGAATCCAGTCCTTTTAGGTTTTTATGGGAATTTCATCATGCAGGCATGATTGATTAAATCGTTGGCCTTTGGTGATCAACTCAACCTTCAGCCCCTCTTCCCTCCCTCTGAGATTGGGGTATGAGGCTGAAAGTCTCAACCTTCTAATCACGTCTCAGTCTTTCCAGTAACCAGACCCCACCCTGAAGCTATCTAGGGGCCCCCAGCCACCAGTCATATCGTTAGCATCTAAAAGATACCCTTATCAGTCCAGAGATTCTAAGGGTTTTAGAAGCTGTATGTCAGGAAACAGGAAGAAGGCCCAATATTTATTTTACAATATCACAACTTCTAATAAGGGAATGACAATTGCAATGAAAAAGAAAAGTTCCGGCGTAAAGGAAGAATGTAGGAACTTAGGGACCAGACTGAATGGTGGAACAAAGGAAAAAGAATCCATGATTCAGAAATGCGGAACCTGGTCATGCTTATCCTATAAGTAGCCTATCAGAAGCCCTAATGTTTTTCTGAAAAAGTTTTTGCTAACAAAATACCAAATAAAAAGTTCTATACCAATATATCCTTTCCTAAGATTTTTAAATTATGAACTTGATGAGTACTCAAGACATTAGTCTGCTGCTCAGTTTAGGAAAAGCTAACAAGAAAGTCTATGATTTGTCAATAAAAACATTTAAAACAATTAAAAGCTGCATAGACAAAGAAAAATAAGAGAAAAACCCCGAGACACCCCACAAAGGTAAACACTTACTTCTTCTTCTTTTTTTGTTTTGTTTTGTTTTGTTTTGTTTTTTGAGATGGAGTCTCATTCTGCTGCCCAGGCTGGAGTGCACTGGTATGATCTCGGCTCACTGCAATCCCCGCCTTCTGGGTTCAAGCGATTCTCCTGCCTCAGCCTCCCAATTACAAGCACGCGCCACCATGCCCAGCTAATTTTTGTATTTTTAGTAGAGACGGGGTTTCACCATGTTAGCCAGGATCTCAATCTCTTGACCTTGTGATCTGCCCGTCTTGGCCTCTCAAAGTGCTGGGATTACAGGCGTGAGCCACCGCACTTGGCCAACACTTACTTCTAAATGAAAGAAAGGACCTCATTTCTACTCAAGGTCCTTGACCCCTTTCCATAAATATTCAAGTAATGGGATTTCTACTTTCAGGTAGACAATGCGTCCACCATTAAGGAATGTTCTCTGTGGCAAGGCAGCATGGTCAAATGGGGGATCAAATTTTGAAGGCAATGTTTTTTCTCATTTCTGCAAACCAGAATTGAGTTAGGAAAAGCTAACAAGAAAGTCTAAGGCTTGTCAATAAAAACATTTTGAAAAAATTGAAAGCTGCACAACCAAAGAAAAATAAGAGCAAAACCCCAGGACATGCCACAAAGGTGAAGACACTTCTAAATGAATGCAAGGACCTCACTAAACTCAAGGTCCTTGACCCCTTTCCAAAAATATTCAAGTAATGGGATTTATATTTGCAGATAGACAGTGCTTCCATTGGGGAATGTTCTCTGAGGCAAGGCGGCATGGTCAAATAGGGATGGAATTTTGAAGGCAATGCTTTTCTCATCTCTGCAACCCAGAATTGAGTTATCTGTGCTCTGAGACTTTTTCTTTATAAACCATTTAATGCTTCAATGATGGCAAAGCTAACTCAGCTTCCCAATGGTGTTGTCTCTGGAATTCCACCTCAGACAAGAGAGAACTAGGAACAGCAGTAACTGATATATACAAAATACAAAATACAAAGTCTTCTAGATCTTGGCAGTAAATTTTTGGAAGTACTTGTTTCTGGTGAGAAGTATTTTTAATGTGCCCTGATAGATATGGAGACAGTACCTCCAAAAGTTGACCCTGGGAACAATAAGCATCACCCTCATCATCATAGTAACTTGTTGGCCTTCCTTTTAACTGGTCTCTCCTCTTAACACATTTTATTTCTTCTAATTAAACATAAGGCACAAAATATATACATTCCACTACAAAACCTCTTATCAAATACATTTTACATATTTAACATTTAGCCTGTGAGTTCCTTTGCTAGCTCAGTGTGCTTTCCTCTACATTACTCAACAGTGACAGCAGCAATGGCCAGCACTCTGCTTTGTGTTTTATATGCATTACTTCATTTAATCCTTGTAATAACCCTACGAAGTCGGGTTACTATACATTTTATACCTGTAAATATCCTCATTTTACCGGTATATATATTAAAAAAACCAAAACCGAAGCATAGAAGGTTGGTTAATTTGCCCAACGGTCATAAGGATAATGGTGGAACTGTCTTTATCTCTGCTTCTTTGCTTATGCTCTCATCTCTGGTTTTCTGCCACCTACAGGAAGGTTGTGAGTGAGTCAATTCCATTTCAGGCGACAGTTATAACTAGCATTTTCGAAGCACTCTGTCATCTTTAGGAAAAATTGCTAAGCAATATAGTAGTAATTCAATAAATGTCTTTAAGCCCCCCATGAGGTTGAAAGGGCATAGAGATGAGATATGGTCCCAACTCTCTAGAAGCACCCATTCAGAAGACAGTTTTGATAGCAAATCTACCATCAGAGCCAAGAGCAACACACTCGACCCCTTTGAGTTACAAAAGGGCACCCCACTTTCTGGCTGATAAAGCTTCACACCACAACAGAGAGAATATTGCAGGTAGATCAAGAGCTGGATTTTGCTGGGTCAACTGGCTCATGCCTGTAATCTCAGCACTTTGGGAGGCCAAGGTTAACAGATTGCTTGAGCCTAGGAGTTCAAGACTAGCCTAAGCAACATAGTGAAACCCCATCTCTACAAAGCATACAAAAATTAGCCAGGCATGGTGGTGGCACATGCCTGTAGTCCTAGCTACTCAAGAGACTGAGGTGGGAGCATCCCTTGAGCCTGGGAAGTGGAGGCTGTAGTGGGCCGAGATCATGCGACTGCATTCCAGCCTGGGTGACAGAGCAAGACCCTGTCTTTAAAAAAAAAAAAAAAAAAAAAGCTGGATTTCATCTCTACCTTCATAAAAGAGTCCTTTTATGCAGTGTGAAAACTACACAACAGTATGTGACATCTTCAGTTCTATCGTTGGTACCCAAATTATGAGCTTGTGGAGATCTATTCTTTAAAGATGTGCATGAAAATATTAGAAGCATAGAATTTATGGAAACATGAATCCATATGTTAGAAAATATAGGAGCAGTGACGGAATGTTCTACTATTTCATTTTAATCCCAGTATCAATAAAGGGTAGGAAAAGAGATAAGCCTGTGGGAAACAATAAAGTTTTTGAGAGGAAAAAAAGAGGAGCAACAAATGGAAAACCAACACCAACAAAGAGGAAATGACTGAAGACCCTATAGAGAATGAGCACAGCCTTAATCTTGAAACTTTAGGAAAATGTAATATGTCTATTGTAAGCAAGCACATACAGAAATGTTCCTAGGAATGACTTTGGGACGCTATGCCATATTTGCATATTCCAGCAATGACTATTTCACCTTTGCTTATAAAGCTGCATTTGTCATGAGGCCACAGTATTCTTGATCACTCTGTAATATTACCCTCATCAACAAAAACAAAAATCATTTAGGGAATTCTTTTTTTTTCTTTGAGATGGAGTCTCACTCCGTCACCCAGGCTGAAGTGCAGTGGCGCGATCTCGGCTCACTGCAATCTCTGCCTCCTGGGTTCGAGCAATTCTCCTGCCTCAGCCTCCCGGGTAGCTGGGACTACAGGCACCTGCCACCATGCCTGGCTAATTTTTAGTAGAGACGGGGTTTCACTATGTTGGCCAGGCTGGTCTCGAATGCCTGATGTCGTGATCTGCCCACCTCAGCCTCCCAAAGTGCTGGGATTACAGGCGTGAGCCATGGTGCCTGGCCTAGGGAATTCTTAAGATTAGCAAAATAATTAGTCTAACTACTAAGCAGTACACATTAAAACTTGAAAATATTGTCTTTCTTGCCCTCAAAATGAACTACATTTAAGAAGATAATGTAGGCCAGGTGTGGTGGCTCACATCTGTAATCCCAGCATTTTGGGAGGCCGAGGCAGGCGGCTCACTTGAGGTCAGGAGTTCAAGACCAGCCTGGCCAACATGGCAAAATCCCATCTCTACTAAAAATACAAAATTAGCTGGGCTTAGTGATGGGTGCCTGTAATCCCAGCTACTCGGGAGGCTGAGGTGGGGAGAATTGCTTGAACCTGGGAGGCAGAGGTTGCAGTGAGTAGAGATTGTGCCACTGCACTCCAGCCTGGGCAACAGAGCAAGACTCCATCTCAAAAAAAAAAAAAAAAAAGAAGAAGAAGAAGAAGAAAGAAGAAGGAAGAAGAAGGAAAATGGAAGAAGAAGGAGAAGGAGGAAGAGGAGGAGGAGGAGGAGAAGAAGAAGAAGAATGCAAGGTATAGAAAACAAGTGCTAAATAAATGGTGCTAAAATTATGGATTTTGGAAATGCAGGCAGAAATCAAATGACCTATTACAACCAGGGGAAAGACTGAGAGAAAGGATGTGCTTTCAGCTAGCTCTTAAAGGAAAGGGTACCACTTCAAAAGGCAGAGCAAGGCAGGGTCAAGGAAGGAAGTACATTCCCAGTAGAGAGAACACCATGACGTAAGTAAGTAAAGGAGGCAGACTTCAATGTAAGTGGTGGATTTAGAGAAAATTAGTAGATCCGTTTGACAAGACTAGCGGAAATAATAAAAGTGCCTAACTACGGCAGACTGTTCTCCCAAAATGAATGCAATCAACACCAGTATTTTCAGTTTCACATGTTATTTCTTCTGTTCTCCATCAAATGGTGGGGTCTTTTCCCCATCTCTTTAATCTGGGTTATGACTGGTTTATGTCTGTTTCAACTGAGAAAGTATAGTGGAAGTGATGCTATGTGACTTCCAAGTCTGTGTCGCAAAGGATATAGCTTCTGCCTGGCTCTCTCTTAGCACATTCACCTTTGGAACTCAGCCACCATGTGTGAGGGAGCCTGGGCCACACGGAGAGGCCACATGTAGGTGTTCCAGTTGACAGTCCCAGCGAAAGTCTCAGCTGACAGCTAGAATCGACTGAAACACATAAGTACATGAAGCTGCAGATGATTCGGCCCTCAGACTTAGTGTCTTCCAGCTGAGGCACCAGATACCAAAGAACCGAGACAAGCCATTCCCTCTGTGCCCTATCCAAATTGCCAATCCACATAATCTGTGAGCTTAATAACTGGTTGTTTCAGGCCAACAATTTTGGGGGTAATTTGTGACGTAACCATAGTAACTGGAACACTAATATCAATTGAGTAATGACCATATGCCATGTTCTATGTTTGATGTCTTATATTTTATAGCAGTTAGCTATTTCTGTGTAACAAACCACCCCAAGTCTCAGTAGCTTACAAAACAGGTATTTCTCTACTATAGTTCACACATCTGTGAATCTATTAGGGGTTGGCTGACCTAAGCTGGGCTCACTCTGGTGTCTAAGTGTTGGCAGACAGCTCTGCTCCAGGCCATGCGTGGCTGGGGCATCTAAGCTAGGACAGATCTGCTTTTGTGTCTCTCATCCTCCTCCAGGAACCAGCAGGCTTGCCTGAATATGTCACTTTCATGGGGAAGAATGAGAGTGGAAACACATACAACTTTTGAGGCCAGGCTTCAAAACAGCACACTATCTGGCCAGGTATGGTGGCTCACACCTGTAATCTCAGCACTTTGGGAAGCTGAGGTGGGTGGATCACCTGAGGTCTGGAGTTCGAGACCAGCTGACCAACATGGTGAAACCCCATCTCTACTAAAAATACAAAAAATTAGCCAGGCATGGTGGCACATGCCTGTAATCCCAGCTACTTGGGAGGTTGAGGTAGGAGAATTGCTTGAACCCAGGAGGCGGAGGTTGCAGTGAGTTGAGATTGTGCCATTGCACTCCAGTCTGGGCAAAAAGAGCAAAACTCCATCTCAAAAAAAAAAAAAAAAAGGCACACTATCACTTCTGTGACATTCTATTGGCCAAATCAAGTTACATGGCCAGACCCAGATTAAAGAGGTAGGAAAACATACTCCAGTTATATAATGTACTATGAAGTCACAAGGAAAGAGTATGCACTTAGGGAGGGGTAAAGAATTGGAGCCAGGCCCAGGCATGGTGGCTTCACGCTTGTAATCCCAGCACTTTGGGAGGCCAAGGCGGGTGGATCAACTGAGGTCAGGAGTTCAAGACCAGCCTGGCCAACATGGTGAAACCTCATCTCTAGTAAAAAAAAAATACAAAAAATTAGCCAGGCATGGTGACAGACGCCTGTAATCCCAGCTACTCTGGAGGCTGAGGTAGGAGAATCACTTGAACCCGGGAGGCAGAGGTTGCAGTGAGCTGAGATTGTGCCACTGCACTCCAGCCTGGGCAACAAACCGAGACTCTATCTCAAAATAAATAAACAAACAAACAAACAAATAAATAAATAAGAATTGGAGCCAGGAGTAATGTCAGCAAGATGGCTGACTAAAGACAGCAGCTGCTTGTCCCTCCCAACAATAAAGGCCCAAGGCAATGAATAAATAGCTCACTTTGACCGGAGTATCGAAGGGAGAGCACTGGAGTACAGTGGGGGAGTGGGATGAATCTGCGGTGATAGAAATCCAGAAGAGCAGCGTGGAGGCACCCAGCCTCTACGGCCCCATCTGCTCTTCCCAAATCGGATTAGCCTGAAGACACAGGGACTTCCCGTTGTGGAGAAAAGGTAAGCAGATCCCCACCAGCCTTCATTGTCTTGACAAATACCTATTGTCCTTTCTGCAGGAGAACCCCACAGTTCTCACAAGCCCTGAGCCCAGTTTGGAGAGCTGCCAGGAATTTATGCAGCTGCACTGCCCTGGATTAGGAGTGTAAGGTGTGCACTCCCCACCCCCACCCACTCCCTGTGAGCAAAGCTGCTGCAGCACAGCCCCATCTTGAGAGCAGAGCCACCTGTGGAGTGCACCCTCTGCCCAGGGTCAGCAGCCACCCCAGCACTGGGGCTCCATTTTCATTACGCCAAGCCCAGGGTGTCTGGATGCCACAGCCTTAGCTGTGCAGAACCTGGGCCCAGGATCAGCTGTAACTCTGGTCCTGCAAAGCAGGGAAACCAATTCCCACCACCATATATTCAGCTAGAGAAACAGTCTGCCAGTCCTGCCCAGGGCAAACTAAGTGAGCTAGCCAAACCACTGTGTGTCCTCCCACACATGGGAGCTGACATGCCCCAGGCCAGTAGAGTGGCTACACTAGAACTAGCCCTGCGGCACCCCTGTCCCCAACAGTCATGCTCCTGACCTGCCCAGTGGGCCTGTGTCTCCGATAAGAGCTTAAGAAAGAGTCCTGTAGGTCACTACTGGTGGCACGTCCCCAGGGCAGCCAAGCAGCCAAGAGCCCATATCCCGGACCTAAAAAGCAGCCCCGCAGGCTGTCCCCTTGTGGGCGTGCCCCTGAGCCAGCTGAGCAGCCATACAATTGAATCCCAGACCTAAGACACAGCCCTGTGGGCTGTCCCTGACAGTCATCCCCCAGGACAACTGAGCAGCTGTGTGTCCATGTCCTAGGTTGAGAAACAGCCCTGCAGGCTGCCTGTAGTAGACATAACCACAAGCTGACTAAGCAGTCCTATGTTCCTTGCCCAGGCCTACGAAACAATCTCATGGGCCACCACCCACAGAAATGCCCCCAGGCCATTTGACCAGCAATGCAGATATGTCATAGGTCTGAGAAACAGCCTTGTGCCCAACCCAGGCAGCAGAGCAGCCATGCACCCATGCCCTGGACCTGAGAACCTGTGGGCCACCCGCAGCAGATGTGCCCCTGGGCCAGTCAAGCAGACTTGTGCCCACATCCTGGGTGTGAAAAGCAGCCCCATGGGCTGACAATGGCAGACATGTCCACAGGCCAATCAAGCAGTTGTGTACCAGCATCCTGAGCCAAAGGAACAGCCCCGTGGACCATCCTCAGCAGACATGTACTCACACCAGCCAAGAAGCCATGCGATCATGTCTTGAGCCTATGAAACCTCGGGGGCCACCCCCAACAAACATGCCCCCAGGCCAATTGAGAAACTGGGCAGCTGTGTCCTGGGCCTAAGAAACTCTGTGAATCACCCAGAGCAGACACATCCTAGGCCAGCCAAGCAGCTTTATGCCTGCATCCTAAACCGAAGAAAGCATGTTGTGGGCCACCCCTGGCAGACACATCCCCAGGCCAGCCAAGCAGCTGTGTGCCCACATCCCGGGCTGAAGAAAGTCCCACAAACCATTCCTGGCAGGCACGCCCCAAGGCCAAGTGAGCAACCATGTGTCCATGCTCCCAGCCAGAGTAACAACCCTGTGGCCTAAACCCCAGTGAGCCATACCCCAAGTTGGCTGACCCACTGGGTGCACACACACACACACACCAGGCCTGAGAAACAGCCTGGGAAGCCCAACTCTGGCAAAGCCACATCATTATCACAAACTCTCTCAGCCTAGACCACTGAGAAACTCACAAATGCCACTAGTATCGATTACAGCTGAAGAAACTAAATGGAGAGTACACTACTGTACATATCTAGAATCAAGGTCAATGCACCCCACTGAACTGACAATCCAAGGATTATTGGTACAATTGTTTCCCTATGAAACCTTCTTCATAAAACTGGAAAACATAACTTTTCCATGAGATGTGTAGAAATCAATGTAGGACCACATCAACCATGAAAAGGGCAAAGAAACATGTCACCTCCAAGGAAAACAATACTTCTCTAGTAACAGACTCTAATAAAAAAAATATGAAATGACAGAAAAATAATTCAAAATAATAATCTTAAGGAAACTCAATAAGATGCAAGATAATACAGATAGACTATTTAATGAAATCACAAAAATCAGTTTATTATTTGAATGAGAAGTTCAACAAAAAGATAGATACCATAAAAAGAAGCAAACAAGCTGGGCGCCGTGGCTCACGCCTGTAATCCCAACACTTTGGGAGGCCGAGGTGGGTGGATCACGAGGCCAGGAGATCGAGACCATCCTGGCTAACATGGTGAAACCCCATCTCTACTAAAAATACAAAAATTAGCCAGGCGTGGTGGTGGGTGCCTATAGTCCCAGCTACTCAGGAGGCTGAGGCAGGAGAATGGTGTGAACCCAGGAGGCAGAGCTTGCAGGGAGCTGAGATTGTGCCACTGCACTCCAGCTTGGGCGACAGAGCGAGACTCCATCTCAAAAAAAAAAAAAAAAAAAAGAAGCAAACAGAAATCCAAGAGCTGAAGAATTCAATGAATGAAATACAAAATATGCTTAAGAGCTTCAACAACAGACTAGATGAAGCAGCAAAAGGAATTTCTAAACTTGAAAACAGATATTTTGAAATAACATAGGCAGACAAAAACAAAAAGGGATAAAGAATAAAGAGTAAAAACGAATGAAGAAAGTCTACCTAATTTATGGGTATCATGGGCATTCCAGAAAGAAAAGAGAAGGGAAAAGGTGAGCAAAACATAGTTAATAAAATAATAAACAGAAACATTCTTGGGAGAGAGACAGAGATCTAGGTTCAGGAAGATCAAAGAACCCCAAACAGATCTTCTTTAAGGCACATTATAGTCAAACTGTCAAAAGTCAAAGATGAAGAATCTTAAGAACAGCCAAGGAAAAACATCAAGTCACATGTAAGGGAATCCCAATTAAACTAACAAGAGCATTTCTCAGCAGAAACTTTATGGACCAGGAGAGAATAGGACAATATATTCAAAGTACTAAAAGAAAAAGAAAGCTGCCAGTCAAAAATACTGTATGTAGCAAAGCTATTCTTCAAAAATGAAGAAGTAAAATCTTTCACAGACAAGAAAAAAACTAAGGAATTTTATCACCACCAGACCAGCCTTACAAGAGATACTCAAGGGTATCTTCTATCTGGAAGTGAAAACACAACTACCACCATTATTTACCCACATGCAGGAGAAAGAAAGGAATCAAAGCTTATTGCTACAGAAAACCACCCAACTGCAAAAATAAACAATAAGAAAGAAAGGAAGGAACAAAGGACATATAAAATAACCAGAAAACAATAAAATGATAGAAGTAAGTCCTCATCATAGAGAGAAGATGCCACTTATACATGAGGAAACAGGCTTTACCAGACATCAAATCTGCTGGTGTCTTGATCTTGAACTTCCCAGCCTATACAAATGTGAGAAATAAATTTCTATTGTTTAAGCAAAAAAAAAAAAAAAGTAAGTCCTCACCTACCAATAATGACTTTGAATGTAAATGGATTAAATTCCCCCATTTAAAACATATAGACTGGAGGAATTGATTAAAACAATTGACAACAAGACCCAACTATATGCTACTTACAAAAAAACCCACCTCATCAGTGAAGACACACAAAGATTGAAAGTGAAGGGATAGAAAAAGACACCCCATGTAACTGGAAATCAAAAGTAAGCAGGAGTTGCTATACTGACAATAGATAAAACATACTCCAGGTTAAAAGCTGTAAAAAGAAAAAAGAATAATATTAATTATATCTTAATAAGGGAACCAATTCTGTAAGAGAATATAACAATTGTAAATACATATGCACCCAACAGATATATAAAGCAAGTACTAGATCTAAAGGGAGTGATAGACTCCAGTATAGATAACTGGGGACTTTAAAACCCCACCCTCAACATTAGACAGATCATCTAGACAGAAAATTAATAAACATCAAATTTAAACTGCACCATAGGCCAAATGGACCTAACAGACATTTACAGAATATTTCACTCAACTGCTGTAGAATACACATTCTTTGGTGCATGGTAGCTCACGCCTGTAATCCCAGCACTTTGGGAGGCCGAGGCGGGTGGATCACTTGAGGTCAGGAGTTCCAGACCAGCCTGACCAACATGGTAAAACCCTGACTCTACTAAAAATGTACAAAAATTAGCCATGCACGGTGGCATGTACCTGTAGTCCCAGCTACTTGTGCAGATGAAGCAGGAGAATCACGTGAACTCAGGAAATGGAGGCTGCAGTGACCCAAGATTGTACTATGGGCAACAGAGCGAGACTCCATCTTAAAAAATAGAAAATATATATATATATGCACTCTTTTCATCAGCACATGGAACATTCTCCAGAACTGACCATATGTTAGGACACAAAACAAGTCTCAAAAAATTTTTTTTAATTTTTAAAAATTGAAATCATATAAAGTATCTTATCTGGTCATGATGAAATAAAACCAGACATCACTGACAAGAGGAACATTTGAAACTATAAAAAGATATGGAAATTAAATAACATGCTACTGCACAACCAAGGGGTGAAGGAAGGAATTAAGAATGAAATTTTAAGATTCCTTGAAACAAGCAAAAATAGAAACACAACATACCAAAACTTATGGGTCACAGCAAAAGCAGTATTGAGGCAAATTTATAACAATAAATGCCTACATCAAAAAAATAGAAAGATGTCAAATAAACAGCTGAAAAATGCACCTCAAGGAATTAGAAAAGCAAGAACAAACCAAACCCAAAATTCATAGAATGAAATAATAATAAAAATAGCAGAAATAAACAAAATGGAGACTAAAAAATATCAACAAAACCAAAAGCTGTTTTTTTAAAGATAAACAAAATCAACAAAGCATTAGCGAGAATAAGAAAAAAGAGAGAAGACCTAAATAAATAAAATCAGATAAGAGAAAGGAGATGTCACAACAGATACTACAGAAATACAAAGGATCATACAGACTACAATGAACAACTGCATGCCAATACATTAAAAAACCTAGAGATTACAGATAAATTTCTAGACACAAACAACCTAAAAAGATTGAACCAAGAAGAAACAGAAAACTTGAACATCCTCTATAATGGAAGCATGTCAAAAAAAAAAAAAAAAAAAAAAGAAAAAAGAAAAAAAAAGAAAACCTGAGCAGACCAGTAACAAGTAACAAGATTGAATCAGTAATAAAAAGTCTTCCAACAAAAGTAGTCTGAATTCTACTGAACATCTAAAGAAGAAGTACTATAATTTCTTCTCAAACTACCTCAACAAATTGACCATAAGGAATTCTTTCTAACTCATTCTATAAGGCCAGCATTACCTTGATACCAAAACCAGACAAGAACACAACAAAATAAATCTTCAGGCCAATACTCCAATGAATGTATACACAGAAATCCTCAACAAAATACTAGCAAAACCAAATCCAAAAACATATCAAAAAGATAATACACCATGATCAAGTGGGATTTATTCTAGGAATAGAAGGATGGTTTAACATATGCAAATTAATAAATGTCATACATCACAGCAACAGAATGATGAACAAAACCATATGATGATCTGAATAGACGCAGAAAAAGCTTTTGATAAAATTCAATATCCCTTTATGATGGAAAAATCTTAATAAATTAGGTATAGAAGGAAAGTACCTCAACATAATAAACGACATATATGACAAAACTATAGCTAAGGTCTTTATTGAACAGGGAAAAGCTAAAAGCTTTTTCTTTTCTTTTATTTTTTTGAGACAGAGTTTCACTCTTTTTGCCCAGGCTGGAGTGCAACCCCCACCTCCCAGGTTCAAGCAATTCTCCTGCCTCAGCCTCCCACGTAGCTGGGATTACAGGCATGTGCCGCCACCACGCCCAGTGAATTTTGTAGTTTTAGTAGAGATGGGGTTTCTCCATGTTGGTCAGGCTGGTCTCGAACTCCCAACTTCAGGTGATCCACCCACCTCAGCCTCCCAAAGTGCTGGGATTATAGACATGAGCCACGGCGCCCAGCCAGCTTTTTCTTTAAGAAATGGAACAAGATAAGATGCCCACTCTCACCAGACTTACTCAATATGGTACTGAAAGTCTTAGCCAGAGCAATGAGGCAAGAGACAGAAATAAAGGGCAGCCAAATTGGAAAGGAGAAATTGAAAATGGCATTATCTTATATGGAGAAGAAACTAAAGACTCTACCAAAACACTCTTAGAACTAATCAATGAATTCAGCGAAGTTGCAGGATACAAAATGAATATAAAAAATCAGTAGTGTTTCTATACACAATGACCTAGTTGAGTAAGAAAGCAAACCCATTTAAAATAGCTACAAAAAATGAAATATCTAGGAATAAATTTCAATGACTGGATAAAGAAAATGTGGTATACATACACAATAAAATACTATTCAGTGATTAAGAAAAAAAGAATGAAACCCTGTCATTTTCAGCAACATGGATGGAACTGGAGGACATTATGTTAAGTGAAATAAGCCAGGAAGAGAAAGTTAAACACCACATGTTCTCACTCATATGTGGAAACTACAAAAAGTGGATCTCATAGAAGTAAAAAGTAGAACAGAGGATACTAGAGGCTGGGAAGGGTAGGAGGAAGGGAGAGAAAGGAAGAGATTTGCTCAAGGATACAAAATTACAGCTAGATAGAAGGGTAAGTTCTATAGTCATCCAGGATGACTATAGTTAACAATAATATTGTATATAGGTTGAAATAGCTAGAAGGAGGATACTGAAACACATTCCCAACACAAAGAAATAATATGTGTTTGGGATGATGAATATGCTAATTATCCTAATCTGATCACTACACATTATATGTATCAAAACTTCACTATGTACCCCATGACTGTATACAATTATTTGTCAATTAAAATTAAAATTAAAAAAGAATTGGAGCCATTACTTTATCACATATTTAATCTTCATAATTATCAATTATCATTATCATATCCATTTCATTCATTTCCTTGATAAGTAAACTGAGGCTTTAAATCATATGAGTTTATGGAGTTCCTAGAGCTTTTGGTGAAACTGTTTTTGGAGCTTGCCACGGCTGCCTTACCATTGACAGATCAACATCTCAGGTATCTTTACTCATCCCTTTATCTGCCAGACCACTACTGACTGCAAGAGTGATGGGGCTTTTTGTCTTAAGCCAATTTCAACACTCCTCTAATTGGCCCTCAGGGTCACTATATCAACGTGTCTCACATCTCCATTTGCCTTTTGCACCAGTAGAGGTTCAAACATTTCTCACCATTCTACCTCAATTGATCCATGAATATGGCCCCATCTCCCACTTGTTCTTAATTGCCTGAACACTTCCTGTGCCCTCTGAGACTCATGATCTCTTATCAACATCTATAATATTTTCTCCGAGCTTTCCCTTCATTTCATGCCCTGACTGAAACCCAATTGTTCTCTAAGGGCACTGGTTGCCCTACATGCTCCTCAGTCCTCTGCAAGGAATGTGGGTTTTTTTTTTTCTCTCTTATACCATGCACCTCTGGGCTTGAAGATAAGAGGTAAGACCAGTATCCTTCTTGATTCCTATTGCAGCTTCATAAGTTGTTCTCTTTCCTCTTCAAAAAATTAGATCCTTTGAAATTTATGCTATCAGATGCTACAACCCCAAATATTGACATACTGTTGACATTTAAGCCTCTCCTCTTTCACTGAGGACTTTAGCACCTGGCTCTCTTCCTATTCATCCCTACTCCTGTCACTGTGAAAGGAAAATAAATCTTTGGGCCCCCAAATCACTAAACTAAAGGGAAAACCCAAGCTGGGAACTGCTTAGGGCAAATCTGCCTCCCATTCTGTTCAAAGTCACCCCTCTGCTCACTGACATAAATGCTTATCTGATTGCCTTCTTTGGAGAGGCTAATCAGAAACTCAAAAGAATGCAACCATTTGTCTCTTATCTACCTATGACCTGGAAACCCCCTCCCTGTTTCGAGTTGTCCTGCCTTTCTGGATGAACCAATGTTCATTTTACATATGTTGATTGATGTCTCATGTCTCCCTAAAATGTATAAAACCAAACTGCTCTGACCACCTTGGCCACATGTCATCAGGACCTCTTGAGGCTGTGTCATGGGCACGCGTACTCAGTGTTGGCAAAACACACTTTCTAAATTAACTGAGGCCTGTCTCAGTCAGGGTTCACATCGCCAATCTTGTTGTATGATCAAATCAACAATGAGGCCTCTTAGTTCCTTGACCTCCTCAACTCTAATAATTTTTTTCAAATCTCACATCAGCTGCCCACTTCTATGGGCATAAATTTGCCCAATAATTATACTCTTTGATCCAGGCACTTCACTCTCTGACCACTATCCCTATCTTTCAAATGATTTATCTAATATTTCACTTCAAAATTTTATTTCATTACAATTTCCAATTCACCGACTCTATTATTTTTTTCATTATCTATTGCCCTTTCAAAGACACACATCCCATTGAACCCCTTAGATTCAATGGGCTATCATCATAGTCACTCACTGAGATCAGGGCAAGTGGTCTCCTCTTTATGAAGATGACTGAGGAGTGGCACACATCACATTTCGCATCCTGTTGGATCAGTTGGGAAGTGGGGCCTTTGGGGAGTTATTTAGATAATGAGGGCTCTGCTTTTATAAATGGATAAATGCCTTTATAAAAGGACTTGAAGGGGGAAAAGTTCACTCTTTTCCACCCCTTCCATTCCTTCCATCATGTGAAGACACGACATTCCTCCCTTCCAGAAGACACTATCTTGGAAGCTGAGCCCAGGTTCTCACCAGACACTGAACCTATCAGCTCCTTAATCTTGGACTCCTAGCTCCCAGAACTGTGAAAGGTAAATTTCTGTTCTTTATAAATCACCCAGTCTCAGATATCTTGTTGTAGCAGCACAGATGAAATAAGACAACTTGCTAAAACTCAGGGCATTCTATATTAAAAGAAAAGAGGATGTGACTATTTGGGGACAGTTAGTGATGTCTGCACATTAGTTAAGCCTAAATGCCCACCTAGTCTGTGCTTTCCCAAAAGTAACTAACAGATCAGAGGAAAGTATGCAGCCATGATGACTCTCACTCCAAATCTCAAGTGAGCTATCAAGTCTACATAACAAACTTATCCACGTATTTAATACATTTGAACTTCTACTCTCAAGAAATGGCTATTTTGTATGTTCTCCTCTTTTCTCAAACTTCTCACAATCCCTTAGTATCTTTTACACCTCACTCTCAGCTGGTAACTTTCTCTTGTATTGAATAGAAAAAGTGAAAGCAATCCCAGGAACTTACTTTTCTTTCCCCACTAAATCTACTAGCCCATTCTAACATTCTTTTCTCATTTCAATTCTGACTTACTTTGTCCACATTTTTTTCTCCCTTTACAGTACACAGAAGCTCCTTGTTCCTAGCAAAGATGAACACCTCTAAAGCCTATCTTCAGCCTTTCTCAAGGACAGATGTCTGTAATAAGCAGTTTCTCTTGTACTATGTTTTGATTTTCTGTTGGATTATTTCCAACAGTTAGGAAATAGTCTCTAATAAATCCCACCTTCAAAAAATTATTAGAAGAGAGGACTCTGGGAAGATAGCAGAGTAGAGAGCACCTGAAATCTGTCTCTCCAACTTGACAACAATTGCACTGAGGGAATCTGTCTTACCTATGTTGAAACTCTAGTGTCTATTGAAGGCTTGCAGTTTGCAGGGAAGGTTTGGATGGTAAATTGCAGTTAATTCCAGTCAGCTCTTAGCACAGTAGCAGCTACCCATTCCCCACCACCCAACCCTTTGGCAGGCAGCCATGCACACATTCCAAGAGCAGCTTTCATATAGCTTGCAGATGCCAGGGTGAGTAAAAAGGACCCTTTCCTCCAAATATCAGGGATCTGGACTCTAATCATTGATTGCTGTTTCTGACTCACAAAGGTGCAAAGAGGCAGGTAGCCATTGTTGACCTCTCCCAACTGTTGTATGCCCCTCCTCCTCCAGCTGAAGCTACTTCCAGGGGATTAAAAGGGCTGGCACACCCTACTCCATTTATTTTTCTTTTTCCCCCCTTTTTCAGAGCCGTATATTAATGACTAGACATTCAAAAGCAACTACATATGTGGGAGAAATTAGAAAGTCATCGTGTATGCTCAGGGAAAGGTGCAAGCTTAGAAAAGATCTGAGAAGACCTTAAGTTTACACCTCAGACTGACACGTGACACAGAGGCAGTCTACGACAATTTTAAAAAGCAGCAAACTCTGGGCAAGAGAAAGAATCTGATTTCCAGAGTTACTACGTTATTAGATTCCACGGTCCAGTTTTGAACCAAAAGAAAAATTACAAGATATACAAAGAAATAGGAAAGTATGGCCCATTCAAGGGAAAAAAAAAATCAACAGAAATTGTCCCTGAAAAAAGCTAATGGTGGTGGAACTAGACAAACACCTTAACAAAACTGGCTAGGTATGGTGGCTCACTCAGGTAATCCCAGCACTTTGGGAAACTGAGGCAGGCAGATCACTTGAGGTCAAGAGTTTGAGACCAGCCTGGCCAACATGGGTTTTTTTTTTTAGTAGAAACAGGGCTTACTAGAAACCCCGTCTCTACTAAAAATACAAAAATTAACTGGGCGTGGTGGTATGCACCTGGAGTCTCAGCTGCTTGGGAGGCTGAGGCAGGAGAATCGCTTTAACCCAGCAGGCGGAGGTTGCAGTGAGCTGAGATTGCGCCGTCGCACTCCAGCCTGAGTGACAGAGTGAAACTCTGTTTCAAAACAAAACAAAACAAAAAGACTGTAACAAAACTGTCTTAAAGATGCTCAAAAGAACTAAAGGAAAATGTGGAGAAAAGTCAAGAGAATGATGTATGAACAAAAGGGAAACATCAATAAGGAGGCAGAAAAGCTAAAAAGAAACCAGAAAAGAAAAGAAAAGACTATGGGGTTGAAAAGTACAAAACTAAAATAAAAAATTGAGGAGAGGCATTCAAAGGCAGATTTGTGCAGGAAAAATAATTAGTGAACTTGAAAATAGGCCAGTGGAAATTATTGACCGTGAGAAGCAGAAAGGAAAAGAACTGAAGAAAAGTGAGCAGAGCTAAGGGACCTGTGGGGCACACTCAAGTGGATGAACATATGTACTGTAAGAGTTCCAGAGGGAGAAAACAAGAGGAAAGGAATAGAGAGAATATTTGAAGAAATAATAGCTGAAAACATTCTAAATTAAATGAAAAACATGAACGTAAACATCCAACAAACTCCAAATAGGATGAACTCATACAGGGCAACTCCAGGATACATTACAGTCAAACTGTCAAAGATCAAAGAGAGAATCTTGAAAGCAGCAAGAGAAAAGCCACTTATCACATACAAGAGTTTCTCAGTAAGATTATCCACAGATTTCTCATCAGAAACTTTTGAGGCTGATATACATAAGGTGCTAAAAGAAAAAAAAAACTGTCAAAGAGGAATCCTATATTCAGCAAAACTGTCCTTCAAAAGTGAGGGAAAAATTAAGACATTCCCAGATAAATAAAGGCTGACAGAGCTTTTATTTACCTAACTTGTTATCACTAAACCTGGCCTGCGGGAAGTGCTAAATAGAGTCCTCCAGGTTAAAATGAAAGAAAACAAGACAGTAACACAAAGCGATATGAAGAAATAAAGATCTCATTAAAGGCAAATACATGGCCAATTATAAAAGCTAGTATTAGCCACGCGTGGTGGCTCATGCCTGTAATCCCAGCACTTTGGGAGGCTGAGGCGGGTGGATCACCTGCGGTTGGGAGTTCAAGACCAGCCTGACCAATACGGAGAAACCCCGTCTCTACTAAAAATACAAACTTAGCTGGGCGTGGTGGCACATGCCTGCAATCCCAGCTAATTGGGAGGCTGAGGCAGAAGAATTGCTTGAACCAGGGAGGTGAAGGTTGCAGTGAGCTGAGATTGTGCCATTGTACTCCAGCCTGGGCAACAAGAGCCAAATTCCGTCTCAAAAAAAGAAAAAGGTAGTATTGAAGACATTTATGTTAAGTGAAATAATTAGCCAGGCACAGAAAGACAAATATCATATGATCTCACTTATGTGTGGAATCTAAAAATGTTCAACTCATAGAATCAGAGAGTAGAATGATGGTTAACAGGGGATTGGGGATGGTGAAGGTTGGAAAGATGCTGGTCCAAGGATACAAAGTTTAAGTTAGCTAAGAGGAATAAGTCTAAGAGATCTGTTGATCTATAGGACTATAGTTAATAATAATGTTATTATATCCTTGAAAATTGCTAAGAGTATATTTTAAGTGCTCTTACCACAAAAAATAATAAGTATATGATGTAATGCATATGTTAACTTGACTTAGCCATCTATGATGTATACATATTTCAAAACATCATGGTGTACACAATAAATATACACAATTTTTGTCAATTCAGAAAAATAAATGTTTTTAAAAGATAGTGTTATTGTAACTATGGTTTGTAACTACATTATTTTCTGCATGTATTAAGAGGTTAATACATTAAAAAACAATTATTAAGTTCTAGCTAATGCAATAAGACAGGAAAATGAAAATAAATATCTACAGATTGGAAAGGAATAAAACTGCTTTTGTTTGTAGATGTCATGATTACTTATGCAGAAAATCTGGAAGAATTGACCAAAAAAATCTCCTAGAACTAATAAGCGATTATAGCAGGGTTACATGATACTAGGTTAATACTCAATAGCTAATTACTTTCCTATATGTCAGCAAAGAACAAGTGAAATTTAAAAGTAAAAATACAGTATCATTTACATTAACACCTCCAAATGAAATACTTATATATACTATAAAACAAAACAAAATAAAAACAGAAAATAATGTGTTAATGAGGATATGGAGAAATTGGAGCCTTGTGCACTGTTGGTGGGAATGTAAAATGGTACAATTGCTGTTGGTTTCACTGGGGAATTGCACTAAACAGTAAAAGAAGAACTAACACCAATCCTCCTGAAACTTTTTTTTTTTTTGAGACGGAGTGTTGCTCTTGTTGCCCAGGCAGGAGTGCAGTGGTGCAATCTCGGCTCACTGCAACCTCTGCCTCCTGGGCTTAAGCAATTCTCCTGCCTCAGCCTCCTGAGTAGCTGGGATTACAGGCACCCGCCACCACACCCAGCTAATTTCTTTTTTGTATTTTTGGTAGAGACAGGGTTTCACCATGTTGACCTGGCTGGTCTCAAACTCCTGACCTCAGGTGATCCACCTGCCTTGGTCTCCCAAAGTGCTGGGATTATAGGTGTGAGCCACCGCACTCGGTCTTCCTGAAACTTTTCAAAAAAAAAAAAAAAATGAAGAGGTGGGAACACTTTGTAACTCATTCTATGAGGCTGGCATTACTGTGATACCAAAGTTAAACAAAGGCACAAGAAAACTGTGGACCATTATCCCTTCTGGACACTGGTGTAAGAATTCTCAAGAAAATACTACTGACAAATCAAATTCAGCAGCATATATAAAGGATAATACACCATGACCACATGGTATTTATTCCTGGAGTGTGAAGATGGTTCAACATACAAATCCTGATCAATGTAATACACCACATTCACAGAACAAAGAAAAAGCCCATGATTATCTCAATTAGAGCAGAAAAAGCATTTACCAAAATTCAACATTCTTTCATAATAAAAACACCCAACAAACTAGAAATAAAAACTACCTCAATATAATAAAAGCCATATACTTAAAAAAAAAAAAGTGAACATCACACTCAATGGTGAAATACTGAAAACTTTTCCTGTAAAATCAGAAACAAGGCAAGGATGCCCACTTTTCCCACTTCTGTCAACATGCTACTAGAAAGTTCTAGCTAGAACAATTAGGCAAGAAAAAGAAATATGTGGCATCCCAGTTGGAAAGGAAGAAGTAAAATTGTCACAGTTCACAGGTGATATCATATGTTAAAACAAACAAACAAACAAACAAACAAAAAACAAAACAAAAACTCTAAAGACTCCACAACAGCACTTTGGGAGGCCAAGGCGGGCGGATCACGAGGTCAGGAGATCGAGACCATCCTGGCTGACACGGTGAAACCCTGTCTCTATTAAAAATACAAAAAATTAGCCAGGTATGGTTGTGGGTGCTTGTTCTCAAATTATCATAGTGTACTATATACTCACCTATCTTCTTCGTGTTATGATGTGAGATTATAAAATTTCTGATGAAATTTCCAGAAATAAACAATTCATAAATTGTAAATTACACACTGTTCTGAATATCATGAATAACATGGGCATTGTGCCATAAATGAAATTACCAGAAATAAGCAATTCGTAAGTTTTAAATTACATGCTGTTCTGAATATCACGATAAACTCTCACACTGTCCTGCTCTGTCCCACCCAATTGCAATTCGTCGCTTAGCCATACAGGTTATTAGATCAACTGGCCCAGTATCACAATACTTGTATTTAAGTCATCCTTATTTTACTTAATAATGGCTCCAAAGCGCAAGAGTGATGATGTAATATTTTTGGACCTCAGTTGACTGCAGATAGCTGAAACTTCAGAAAGCAAAACCATGCATAAGGGGGGGACTACTGACATTTAGTCCATATGTAAAGGCCTGAGAACAAGGAGAGCTGATGTCCAAGAATAGAAAAAGATGGATGTTTCTGCTCAAACAGAGAGAATGAATTCACCCTTTCAATGTTTGGTTCTATTCACGCCCTCAATGGACTGGATGATGCCTGCCCGCACTGGTGAGGGCAATCTTCTTTACTCAGTCTACTGATTTAATTGCTAATATTATCCAGTAACCCCCTCACAGACACACCCAGAAGTAATGTTTCACCAGCTAGCTAGGCATCCCTTAGCGCAGTCAAGTTAATACGTAACATTAACTATCACATAAGGATTCTACCCAGTGTTAGGGGAAGCATGGACCTACCAACACCTTGGTTTTTTGTTTGTTTTGAGATGGAGTCTCACTGTGTCACCCAGGCTGGAGTGCAGTGGCGTGATCTTGGCTCACTGCAACCTCTGCCTCCTGGGTTTAGGACATTCTCCTGCCTCAGCCTCCCGCGTAGCTGGGACTACAGGCGTGTGCCACCACGCCTGGCAAATTTTTTTAAATAGAGACGGGGTTTCACCATGTTAGCCAGGATGGTCTCGATCTCCTGAACTTGTGATCTGCCCACCTCGGCTTCCCAAAGTGCTGGGATTACAGGTGTGCCCGGCCAACACCTTGGTTTTAAACTGCTAGCCTCCAGAACTGTCAGACGATAAATTTTTTTAATTTTTTTATTATTTTGAGTCGGGAGTCTCGCTCTGTCCCCCAGGCTAGAGTACAGTGGCACATCTCAGATCACTGCAAGCTCCGCCTCCTGAGTTCAGGCCATTCTCCTGCCTCAGCCTCCCAAGTAGCTGGGACTACAGGTGCCTGCCACCATGCCCGGCTAATTTTTGGTATTTTTAGTAGAGACGGGGTTTCATCGTGTTAGCCAGGATGGTCTCAATCTCCTGACCTCGTGATCCACCTGCCTCGGCCTCCTAAAGTGCTGGGATTACAGGCGTGAACCACCACGCCCAGCCAAATTCTTGTTGTTTTAAACTACCTAGTTTGTGGCACTTTGTTACAACAGCCCTGGGAAACAAATACACCTTCCTTGTTATCCACATGAAAAGATATTCTAGAGTCACTTTGTCTTATTTTAGTCAATAATTGGTAATTTTGCTTGGTTTAAACGTTTTTTTATCCCAGTCCTAGAGTCATTATTCCTTGGAAAATAGAATTTCAAGATAATGATCTGGGAGCAAGAGGTGCTCCCAAATACTGGAGCACTGGACTGGTCATTGTTTGTTTTAGCTTTCTGGGGACAAATATATTTTATAAGATCAAACATTGAGTTTGGGTGGTGGTGGTGGTTGTTAAGAAAAGACATTTCCTGCTCTTGACCTGGAATCAGAATCAGACATTTCTCCACAAAGCACTGGTCTTGAAATCTTATAATTTAGGTACCTAGTGTACTTATTACTACCGTGCTGGTCATTGTTTCTAGGCCTCTTCAGAGCCAGAAGGGAATTTTGACAAAATTCACCAAGATACTTCTAATTCAAATTCAGGACTACAGAATTTGTACTTATCCTCCTGTACCTTACATCTGCATCTTCTTTCTCCCATATGATAAAGAGATTAGCATTATGAACCAGGAGACTGAGTAAATAAGATTGCCCTCAACAATGCAGGTAAGCCTTATCCAATCTATTGAGGGCCTGGTTCTCAAGAACAATTGGGATTAGATAATTAGAACATAATATAATTACTCATATTCTTTAACCCACATTTCACATAAAATTACCAAAATATATTTCCAAACATCATCACCAACCGTGCAAATACTAACAACACTTAAAATTTTTTGGACATTTCTTTTTATCCTTAAAAATATCCCACTATGGGTATCTAGTCAAATTATTGTGTTTGAAAGTCACTTGAAAAAGTTCTTTGTGCGTTATGTAACATCTGGTTAAGTTACTTAATTTTTAGATTGGGGAATTGTTTTTCAAAATTTAAGTTTTTAAAAACTAAGTAAAGTATGTGTTTTCAGTCAAATCTAAAAAACAAAAGTACATTTAAATAACTTTTTTTTTCTGTCTTCTCCACACTCTTCTCTCCCAGTCCTTATAGGTAACCTTTAAAGATATATACATATGGTTTATATTTCCTTTTTTTTTTTTTTGAGAGGGTGTCAGGCTCTGTCACCCAGGCTGGAGTGCAGTGGTGTGACCTCAGATAACTGTAACTTCTACCTCCCTGGTTCAAGTGATTCTCCTGCCTCAGCCTCCCAAGTAGCTGGGATTTCAGATGCTTGCCACCGTGCCCAGTTAATTTTTGTATTTTTAGTAGAGACAATGTTTTGCCATGTTGACCAGGCTGGTCTTGAACTTCTGACCTCAGGTGATCTGCCCTCCTTAGCCTCCCAAAGTGCTAGGATTACACGTGTGAGCCACCATGCCTGGCCATATTTCCTTTAAAAAAAAAAAGAAATAGTAAGCGAGTGTATTACACACATTTTTGTATTTTCTCTTTTCTTAAATGGAGGCAAAGAATACTTTTCTACATCTAACTTTTTTCATTCAGCATTATATTCCAAAGATCATTCCATAGTGGGTATATATATACATTCCTTATTTCTTCTTCCAGCTGCATAGTACTCACCTGTGTGCATGTACTATAGTTTATTCAACCAGCTTCCTTATATGGACATGTGGGACACGGACATATTATATAATCTTCTTATATAAAATATTTACTTTTTGGGGGGGTGGGATGGGTGTTAATGCAGTCCTACAATGAATAGTCTGGGGCATATATCTTTTCTTATAAAGATAAGAAAAGATATATGTATCTGTGGGACAGAGTCCTAGATTTGGCATTGCTAGGTCAATGGGCAAATTCATTCATAACTTTTACTACATATAGTTGGGCACACGTGTAACTAAGCAATCTGATATATTTAATCAATAAATCAGCTTTCAGCTTAAGGAATCATCTCATTATATTAACATACAAAAATTATGCTGTGGGCCAGGCGCGGTGGCTCACGCCTGTAATCCCAGCACTTTGGAAGGTCGAGGTAGGTGGATCACAAGGTCAGGAGTTCAAGACCAGCCTAGCCAAGATGGTGAAACCCCGTCTCTACTAAAAATACAGAAATTAGCAGGGCACGGTGGCAGGCGCCTATAATCCCAGCTACTTGGGAGGCTGACGCAGGAGAATTGCTTGAATCCAGGGGGCAGAGGTTTCAGTGAGCCAAGGTCGAGCCACTGCACTCTAGCCTGGGCAACAGAGTAAGACTCCATCTCAAAACAAAAACAAAAACAAAAACGCTGTGTACTTATAACCAGCTCAAGTCTGGCTGCTCATTGCTCAGAAGCTGAAAACATGAGAAGCGACATGTAGTGAAAGGATAGCAACTTTATTCAAATATTAGCAGTTGGGGGATGGACAGGCTCATGCCTTTAACAGATCACTCCAACTTTTTGGGCTGAGTGAAGGGGTTTAAGAAGCAAAAAGGTGTAGGAAATATGCAGGAGTAGCGCAGGAAGGTGTAGGTCTGTGTGCCTTCTTCTGATGGCCATCTTCAGTGACTGCCTGCCTGGAGGCCCAGTTCACATCATATGACCTCAGCTGGTAGTGCTGGACTAATGGTTCCTAATCCCCCTTGAGCAGGAGGATTCTGCAGTTGGGGTCTCTCCCTCTAGTTTGTTTCAAAATTGGCCCCTGGAATTTTTAAGCAAGCACATCAGTAAGATAAGTGAGCCCTGTTCTCAGAAGGGGCTGGTGAGAAAGGGACAAAGTTTCAAAGTATGTTTCAAGGCTGAAAGCAAGCAAGCAAGAAAAAAAAAGTTTTAAAATGCATTGTGAGGCTGGGATGCTGTTACATATTTACCACCTGAGTTATCAAAATTTGGCTAAGCTTCTTGTAAAGTAAGCATTGGCCACCGACATCATTATTTAAAAAAATTTTTTTTTGAGACAGGGTCTCGCTCTGTCTCCCAGGCTGGAATACAGTGGTGCAGTCTTGGCTCACTGCAGCCTCCGCCTCCTGGGTTCAAGTGATTCTTGTGCCTCAGCCTCCAGAGTAGTTGGGATTACAGGTATGCACAAGCATACCCAGCTAATTTTTGTATTTTTAGTAGAGATGGGTTTTCACCATGTTGGCCAGGCTGGTCTCAAACTTCTGACCTCAAGTAATCCACCCACCTCATCCTCCCAAAGTGCTGGGATTACTGATGTGAGCCACCACTCCTGGCTGTTGTTGTTTGTTTGAGACAGTCTGTTTCCAGCTCTGGTGCCCAGGCACGATCTTGGTTCACTGCAACCTCTGCCTCCCAAGTAGCTGGGATTACAGGCACATGCCACCATACCCCGCTAATTCTGAGCATTTTTAGTAGACATAGGGTTTCACCATGTTGGCCAGGCTGGTCTTGAACTCCTGGCCTTAAGTGATCTGCCTGCCTCAGCCTCCCAAAGTGCTAGGATTACAGGCATGAACCACAACACATAGCCATCATTATTAAAATGTAATGGTAGTATTCTACAAAGTGAGTTAAGAACATCTTTCCCCAGCTTTGATGATACTGGTGTAGCTGTTACAGTTACCATTAATAATAAAACCACCACCAAATACTTGTCAGAGCACTTCCTAGTACCTTTGATCTTCCAACAACGATAGGTGATGGTGATTATTTCACCTTATTGACACAAAGAGAATCATGGCACAATGTCACACAGGAATTTAGTGGCAAGAGTCAAACCTGATTCCACCAAAACTCCACACCAAGTTAACTTATTTTTGCTAAAAACTACAAACTGGTCTCCACTTCGTTCTACAGAAAATAACTTAGAGCTGGTTGGTGTTTTAAGGCATGAAGTAGCAATTTCAAACTAACTTACAACAGACAAAGACAATTTAAAAAGATTTTTTAAAATCTCTTCATCACGTGTATCGAACTGATTTGTGTGGTCACCAGTTTCTTCTTATAGCCACCACCAAAAATTTGTGCATGGGAAAATCGGCAGTTTCTTTGAAAATGACAGAAACATAGGTGAAATCTGAATGCAGTATACTTTTTTTTTGGTAGGACTGAAATATGTATGCTTTCAGCAGCTTAAATGAATGCTATGACTATGCACTACCCTTTAAAACAAGAACTTTCATTAAGATTAGTAAACTTGCTGGGCATGGTGGCGTTCAGCTATACCCCAGCACTTTGGGAGGTCAAGGCAGGTGGATCACCCGAGGTCAGGAGTTCGAAACCAGCCTGGCCAACAATGGTGAAACCCCGTCTCTACCAAAACTACAAAAATAAGCTGGCGTGGTGGCGTGAGTCTGCAATTCCAGTTACTCGGAAAGCTGAGGCAGGAGAATAACTCGAACCCATGAGGCAGAGGCTGCAGTAAACCGAGATCACACCACTGCACTCCAGTCTGGATGACAGAGCGAGACTCTGTCTCAAAAAGAAAGAAAGAAAGAAAGACAAAAAAAGAAATGATTAGTAAGCTCGAGGCATCCTTCTTCTTCAATTTTGTATCCTCCCAAAGTGCCCAATACTACTGAGCATGAGGACCTAAATAGGCTTCAAAACTAGTTTTGTTTTTTTCTTTCTTCACTATTTAAGAAAATGGAGTTTGATGGGAAATCACGAGATTTTAGTTTAAGCCAATTTCCACAATCTTTTTAGACTCTTTTCTTTCTTGGCATTGTTGCTAAAAGAGTCATTTGGACAGTTAAATACTTAAATGTTTGGACATAGAAGGTTTGGTGTCATTTTGTGGATGGTACAACAAAATTTATACATTGATTTTTTTCCCTTTTCTTCTCTTATTTTACAGTTATCTACTGTTTAGGCTGCATATTAAAAGAAAGACGCAACATTTTATCTCCCAATATAAATCATTTTGAAGTTACAAAAACACACACCAACATTCATCACAAAGAGAGGACTGTTATGTATCTATCTAAGTACATCGCTGCTACAAAGTATGAGATCAAACAGCAAATCCTGTATAAATGTTTTATATAGTAGAAAGAGCTGTTAAAGTTAGAAACGTCATTCAAGCTGTAGGAGACCAACAATAAAAAGTTCAGATAGAAACAATTTACATATGATGCTAAATGTAATCTTACTTGGGAGTTTTCTCTCACAAATTTTCAGTTTTGTGAATTAAAAGGCTGCAGCTTCTAAGTATTCAGTCCTACAATTTTCCTGAAAGAACAGAAAATATTTCTTTCTGAAACTAAACGGGATGGCACACATATGTTGCAATGAAGGCATATAACAGCTGTTGAGGGACTGGGAAACCAATATATTGGAATGGAATCCATGATGGCTAGATGCCAGACACACAAGCAATCTAAGTTCCTGGGTAAATATTAACCAAGTGCTTAGGTCTTTTTGCAATCTAGGTGCAAAGAGAGATGCCAACTCAGAGCCTCCAGGGAGTCTGATGGTCTTAAGGAGGCCAAGACTGGGTTTTCCACCATTTTAATCCAATAACTACATTCCATTATTTCACAGATTAAATCTGTGAAGAGCAAACCTCATAGCTTCTCTTCCATGTCCTGTCTGCAGTGGTTTTAACTTTAATTGATGGCAAAACTACTCAACCATTTAGTCAAGAATACCAAGTAGTAGGGAAGAAAACTAGGTGGAAAGTGAATGATTCCAGGTGCAAAGCGTTTGGGAGTATGTATACAGAGAAGCAAGAAGAAGTCCTCTCAATACGTAGTAAAACTTACCAGGAATGGTATTGTTTAGTGTAACTTTTCGGTTTGTCACTTGAATATTAAATGAATTACAAATGTTGATAGAATCATAATTTTATATAATACACCAAGAATACTGATTTCCTGTGATTTTTTTCTTTAAGTGTCCCAGACCATGAAGCTGTACAGGAAACTGGGAAGCAACTAAGGGTTAAGAGGCGAACGAACTTGGTGTGAAAAGAAATCTCAAGGTTCATAGATATTCTCTACACCCATTCACAATCTCCCATTTTCTGGGTATTCAAGGCCTCTGGTTTCTCTAATCCCTTTCTTCAAGTCTTGGCAGGATTCATTTTTTTTCCCTCTCTGGTAAGACGCCTTTGATATTTTTCAAATCCGGTTTCACCAGCACAGAACTTTGACATTTCGTTTTGCTTTGTCTCTGGAAGACAAACTCCCTCACTCATCCAAGCGACATCTCAAGTCCCTCAAAATTCCCAGGGACAAGAAAATTAGGTACTATGAATTCTGCCTTCCAAACAGCATTCTCTGTTCCGCTTGCAATGTCGATATAAAGGCAGGATTTGCTTGGGCAGAATAGGTCAAAAGCTTATTGAATTGCACATGGAACACAGCCTGCTTGCTCTCTTATAGCGAGAGGCCATGAGAGTTGCTGGGTCAAGGGCATGCATTTCAATGTGATCAGTCACTATACGTTGGCCATGCGGAGTCGCAGTTTTTGGCAATATTTTTAAAAACCAGGGAAAGTTACTGTGCTGTTATAATCCAAAGGCTGGTGGGGTTTTCTTCCCCACCGCATCTCCACTAGCGTGATAAATTAAAGTACGTGGGCTAGTAGAGAACTAACCTCTGGGCAACTTAAGCCTAGTCTTCGCAGCGTACCCAGTGTGGAAACAAACGAATCAGAGGTTACTAATTCTGGAATGTTAAAAGTGGGCCCCGATCGGCGTTTACTCCCTTTGGGAAATCCTATACAATTCTGCGCGCGAAAGACCCACCCTTGGTGAGGCGCGAAAGCCGAGAAGCTTATAGTCAAAGCCTCACTGACAAATCAAGAGATGACTCCGCATTTAAAACCTTCCCGAATAGGAACGCGCCAGAGGCCGGAAGCTACGCCACGTGACCAATCCTCCTCCGCGGCCATTCCTAGTGAGGCAGTAGGCACCGCCTCTCACATTTCCTAACTCCTACAGCGCGGGACCGGGCGGAAACCTGCGACAGGAGGCGGTCCCACCTAGCTTCGGAGTGTCACTAGAACTCGCGTCTTTTCCAGCAATGCTTTGCAAGTACTTCACCGCAAAGAACTGCCGCAGACTTCCGCCTGGGTGCCAACCACGTGATCAGGCGAGCGTTGGAGAGGCGTAGGTCCGACTACACTAGTTCACTCCCCGGGCTCCGCCAGCCCAGCACCCACCACGGCGCGTGACAACGCGGCTCGCGGCGGCCTCCGCCCCGGCGCGCCTGCGCACGCGGCTCTCGCGGTGTCTCGCGCTCAGCCCCGCCCACATCTGCCCCCGCCCTTTCCGCCCCTCCCTCCCCCTTCACCCTGTTTCTCGGCGGCGGCGGCGGCGGTGGCGGCTCGCGCAGCTTGTTGGCTCGCTATATAAAGGAGAGAAGCGGGCGGACCGGACGGCTGGAGCTGCAGCCGGTGGCGGCAGCGGCGGCGCAGGGAGCGGCGACCGGTGGTGGTTTCCCTCCTTGGCGCGGGGTGGGGAGCGGGCAACGCCCCCCGGACCCCTAAAGGGTCGTGGCTTTTTTTTTAAAGGCGATTCTCGAGGTTTTTAGCTGCGGGAGGAGTGCCCCCCTCCTCCTCTCTCCGCTCTCCCTTACTCCTTCAGGATTGATTTTGTTTAAAATTTTTTCCCCAATCTTGTGGTGATTTGGGTCACCCTCCGGGTGTTTTAGTTTTTTTTTTTTTTTTTGGTTTTGTTTTTATCTTGTTTTCTTGGGGTTGCCCCCTCTTGTTTGTGTTGTGTGTGGAAATGGCGAACTCGGCAAATACAAACACCGTGGTAAGGACGTGGTTCGGTGGCCGGCGGGGGCTTCGTTCAGGCGGCAGCAACGGCCGGACCGGGCGGGGGCGGGGACGGCGGCGACTCCCGGCCTCGACTCTTCAGCCGTCCGCGCGGCCGCCGCCGCCGCCGCCGCCGCTTCCCGCCTCGGGCGGATCGGGCCGGAGCGCCGGGCGGCGGGCGCGGGGGGGCGCCGAGGGCTCGCGGCGCGGGGAGGGCGGGGGCGCCGGCGGGGCCTGGGGCAGCCGCGGGCCGGGCCGGGCCGCGGAGGCCGTTGGGCCCGGGCGGGCGTGCAGCCCCGGCCCCAGAACCCGGCCGCCGGGAGGGAGGGCGGGAGGGGAGCCGCCGCTTCCCCGCGAGGGGCCCGTCCGTGCTGTCTTGACGAGGGCTCCCCGAGCGGCTGCAGAACAAAAACCGTGTCTGGGGAATCGGGCGAACCCCCGAGACCCACCGTGATCCACTTTAATGCAGTGGAAGAATAATGATTACTTTGGGGGTTACTTAGGTTTTTTCTGGCTGTTGTGCTTTGGGAACCTTCACTGGGGCCATTTTATGTTTAAAAAAAGGAGGAAGGTTGGTTGAAAAGCACTTATCTCAGTTCCTTCCGAATGGGTAAAATGGCGAAGGGGAAGACCCCCATCGTATCTTCGACTAGCAGAAGCACCAAAACAAACAAAAAAAGCCTGCAGTGGTCCAAGTGTCCCCGCTTTCGCCTTGAAATTTACCTACTTCTTCCCGTTGGTCCCTTTTTGGTTACTTGAGATCACGTAGGTTTGCAAAAAGCAGTCACATAAATAACCTTTTCAGTCACCAACGCAATGTGATCACTAGTCCACCCAACTCTTATTTTTATGATGACAATAAAACACGTTTTTGCCCTGTCCCAAATGCCGCAGACCAGCCCGCGGCCGCCCGACACCGTACCGTTGGCGACTCGGGTCGATCCATCATGGCTGCGGCCGCTTACCCTGCTTTTCAGTCCCTGAGCCTTGTGGTCCTCCTCCCTTTGGCTGCCCTGTTTATATAGAGCCATTGCCGCTCTCTAATATAGACTCTGCCAGGATGGGAAGGTGCTTTTCAGTACTACGTCACCGCCTCTCCATTTAAACACCAGATCCGGCTTTAAATAGTGAGAGCTGCTGAGAGCGGGGCTGGGAGGTGCGTGCTCCCGAGGCGAGAGCCAGGCGCGTGCAGAGCTCAATTTATTTCTAGGTCCTTTTTTCACGCTGTAATTTCTCATCCGTCGGGGGCTGCTTTCAGAGCCCCAAGTTTTGGTTTTGTTCCTAGCAGCAGCCAGGATTTGCCTTCTTTGTTTGCTAGGGGAAATATATCCGAATCGCTGTCCCTTTTTATTTTGTTTACAGTTTTCAAAATTTATAATTTAAAACAAAGAGTTTTAGATAAGATGGTCTAGCCGTTTTTCTTGTGTGCATTATTTTCGGGAATTTAAAAAACTGTTTTCTACACTGAAAGTGTTAGCTGCAGAGGACTCGGTTTTGGTAGTGTTTTGTTTAAGTATTCAAGAAATATGTTAGAAATATAGCTCCCAATATTACATTATGTTTTCCTATAGTAAATATAAAAGACACGAGGCTTTTCAGAGAAATAGATAAGTACCTAAAGCTTCAGTATAGGACCATTTATGTGTATGAGAATCATGAGTAATTACAGGGAAGAGACATGCTGCAAACTGGATTAAAAAAAATTCTAAGTAGAACTTTATTGCCTTGGATATTAACATGGATATCCGGTGTAAAAATTATTCCAGTTTATCTTCCAGCATTGCATCAGGGAATTAACATTTTTGAAGGAAACCTTCTAACAAATCACTTAATGCCACTAGTGGCCCTCTTATTTACCAGTTCTTAAGTTTGAAATAACCTGTTTTTTAAAAATCAGGATAAACCTAAATTGTATTTCGTGATAGAAGCTTTGCCTGAAATATAGCGTAGAATTTTAAGTAATAATTTAGAAATTTCTTGTTTCGAATACTAACTATGTGCCCACATACTTTTCAAAAATTACCTTGAGGGCTTTTCAAATTGTGAACAATTCTGCTAAATTACTTATTAGGCATGTATTTTGTGAAGAGTACACATTTCCCTTCCTTCAACTATAGAGCTTATGAAGCTGTTAAGTGGTCAAGTTGTGAGTTCATTAAGACACAAAAATAAAATCTTAAATAATGATTCATTAAGTAGAGAGTACTAGAAGAAAGCAGATTTATACCTATACGTGTCTGGATCTCCAGGCAACAGGTTTTTAGAGGTAACTGACTTCAGAAACACCAAAACACCGTCTAGTTTACTGAAAAGCATACATATTGTCAATTTGAGATTGATATTCCCAATTTAAAATATATTGCCCTCCTGATGTCTTGAGGAGTCATTGTTGGTTAAAACACACACACACACACACTTTACAGAGATACTTTTGTAATTCAGTTAAGTCACTTTAGGCAAGATGATGTCCATAGTCAGATATACTTTCCTTATATATAGAATTAGAATGTTAAAGTAGGGACTATAGAAATGTGCATTTTACAGATGAACAAACTTCAAGAGGAGGATTTGGCAAAATAAAGCAGGTTAGTGAGTGAAACAGTAAAGCAAGAACCCGGATATTTGAATTGGTTTTCTTGTAATGAGAAGGACTAAATAGTTTTTAATGGTTGAGGTAAATTGTACTGACAAACTCATTTGTATTTTGTTTGTTTTCTGAGACAGGGTCTGGGCCTGTCACCCAGGCTGGAGGGCAGTGCTACAATCTTGGCTCACTGCATCCTTTCCCTTCTGGGCTCAAGCCATCCTCCCACCTCAGCCTCCCAAGTAGCGGGGACTACGGGCACGTGCCACTATTCCTGGCTAATTTTTTGTATAGACTGAATTTCACTATGTAACCCAGACTGGTCTTGAACTCCTGAGCTCAAGCGATCCTCCCAAAATGCTGGGATTACAGGTCATTGCATCTGGCCTCATTATTTGTAGTTTTCACAAGACAAGGACACATTTTCTTAGCAGTTCCCCTGTGTCACAGTGTTGCTGATAAGAGATGGTAGTGAAACACATATTTCTGTTTGAAGTTTGCTCATGAGAACAAACACTTAGTTTTTTTTGGTAGCCATTTAACTTTAAGCAAGGTGTGAAACACAAGTAATGAGAAGACATCTAAAAAGCTTGTTAACCATAACTCTCTGATAATGGGTAGGATTTATAACCTGGCAACTCTAGTTTTGTCAAGGCAGCTCTAGTTTTGTCATCTGACATGACTTCCTTTTGTCTTACAGGTTAAAAATAGGATATGGATTGAGCTAATTGTTCTATCTCCCACCTTGTAGTTTTTAAATAATTTTTATTTTTTGAAAGTTCTTTCACATCTATTCTCATTTTGCCCATTTTACCATTCAACCTTCTAGAAGCCAGCTCCTTTACTTCCCGCTCCTCCTCCAAGTAATACCAACAGTGCTAATTATAATAATAATAATAAACGTTTAGAGGGTTTATGTTCATTATAATGTTTCATAGCATTATCTGGGCAGTAGTAGAGGAGAAATTCTGGGAAGGAAATCAGTGTACCTTGTTTCTTTGGGACCTTGAGACCTGTCATTGCGGGTGTGTGAGTAGTTTAATGGTGTAGCTTGAAAGTACAGACTGGGTCACACAACAGAAGTTAGGTGATTTTTAAACCTGAATGTTCATTAGATTGCAGATTATTACCAGGCAGATGACTCCCGGACGTAAGATTCTCCAAAGTCTTAAGATTTAGTGGTGAGGTAGTAAAACATACAACAGAGTTCAAACCAAGCATGGAATAGTAGAAGCCAGACGTAAGCAACCCCTGAAGCTGTTATTGAACATTACATTAGGTATTTTGACTATAACATAGGAAATTATAATTGAAAACTGTATGGACCTTGTAGGCATAGGGACCTTCTGTTTATGAATTGCATTAATCTTAAAATTTTTATTAAAGTATGCAGTCATCAAATCCAGTTTATGGCAAATGATGGTGGTCGTATCTTTAAATTCATATGTAGTTAGTTGGCAAAATGACTATTATATTGGTTTTGAATTATACATTGTAACCTGTGAAAAACTGTCTTTATCAAGTCTGTTATTTTTCCTTTAAAGCCTAAATTATACCGATCTGTGATTGAAGATGTCATTAATGACGTGAGAGACATCTTTCTGGACGATGGCGTGGATGAACAAGTACTGATGGAACTGAAAACCGTACGTTTGTCTTCTTAAAAATATTCCTACCTTTTCACCCCAAATCATTTTCTTTAGTCAGAGATGAATCTGTAATTTTTCTGTAGGGTGAACGTATAGTTTAGTGAAGTGTGCTGGTTTTAAATCCCAACTGTACCATGCATTCTTCCTCTGACCTTAGGCAGGCTACATTTATATTTCAGTTTCTTTACATGTAAGATGGAAATTGGTAGTATTTACCTTATAGGTTTGTTTTGAGGATTAAATGGGATAACCATATAAAATCTTAGCACAATGCCTGATAGTAGCATTAGCAGTTATTATTGGATAGTTAACATTCTACATTTTAGGGTCTAATTACTTGACATGCCTGGAAGAGTTTTCTTTCTTTTTTCTTTTTTTTTTTTTTTTTTTGAGACAGGGTTGGGCTCTGTCGCCCAGCTGGAGTGCAGTGGCACAATCTGGACTTACTGCAACCTCCGCCTCCCAGGCTCAAACCATCCTCCCACCTCTGGGACTACAGGCACATGCCAGCATGCCTGGCTAATTTTTGTATTTTTGGTAGGGATGGTTTTCACCATGTTGTCAAGGCTGCTTTCGAACTCCTGGCTGCAAGTGATCCTCCCGCCTCGGCCTCCCAAAGTGCTAGGATTATGGACGTGAGACACAGTGCCCAGCTTTAATCTTGCCTTTTTTTAATGGTCTTAATGTACCTGTATTCTAAGTGTGTTTTAAGTTGTAGGGAGTAAGTGCTTGATAAAAGAATTTTAGGTTCTTGAAGTAGACCCTTTATGTAGGCCAAATGTTTTAAATATATTTTACATTAAGAGCTGGTTTTCTGTATCTTGGATTTAAGCAGAAATATTTAGTTTTTTTATTGGCAGTTGTGTTTTCCTTGCAGTGTAATGACTCATGAAATTGTGGACTATTTTTGCCCTGTTGGTTAGAATAGTGGTTCTCAAGGTATATAGTTCATGGAGTCCTGGGTTCTCCCCAAGGGTTCTTTCCAGGGGTCCACAAGGTTGACTAAATGCTCAAGTCTGGAAAATCATAGTTTGCCTTCATTCTTTCAAGTAAAAGTTGTATTCTGTGAGAAAAGTGGCCAGTTAAATTCATAACTCAAGCGCACAGATGCTTTTCCTTGAGATAACTGTAAATAAGCAGCAGAAATGCTGTATGCATACTTCTCATTTCTGAATATTAAAAAGATGTGGACTCAGTGTTGATACTAAGAAATTTGATTGTTTGATATTCTGTAATGAAGTGTGTTTACATTCGAAAGATCCATATAATTCATTGAACTTGTATTTTCTGAATGTCCAATGCATAATGTTGGAAAATTCATTCAAAATGCAAGATAAATTAATGAACTTTAACAGTATGAAAAGTTCATAGTTATATGGTTTCATATTCTGCATTGTAACTAACTTGTAAGAAACTATCACTTAAAAGTACCTTTTCTTTTCCTAACTACTTAACTGTAGGAAGGCAGATTTTCTTTGTATACCTCAACCAAAACAAAGCGAAAACACAGGCAGATATGAAAATCTAGCTATTTTCCTTTAAGTCATTTGTCATTCTCACTCAATTTTATTTACTAAAATATGACTATTTTCAGAAAACTGTTATTTATGTTAACATATAATGGATCCATTATTTCTAAACAAATTAGTAAGCATTAAACATTTGTTACAATTTCTGTTACTATAAATATAGGGGGGTGTAATTCACATACAGAGAAGCTCTTTGAGGGTCTCAGTAATTTTTTAAAGTGATAAAGCATCCTGAGGTGAAAGAGTTTTAGAACTGCTGGTTTAGAAGTTGAGTATTAAGCTCCTTTAAGTCTATGTACAAATAAATAATCACAGTTAATAAATGTTAAGGAACATTTGTTGTGGTGTCATTTATCCAACATAGGTTTAGAGGCTGCAGCTTGGCAACCAGTTTATTTTACGTAAAGCAAATCTCACCTTGATTGTGGTGATGAAGTAGGTCTTGATGTATTTATTAATAGATATCTGCAGGAAACTTCTCTAGAATTTTCAATAAGAATATTGTGTGAGGAGTTTCAGACCAGCCTGGCCAACATGGTGAAACCCTATCTCTACTAAAAATACAAAAATTAGCTGGGCATGGTGGTACGTGCCTGTAATCCCAGCTACTGGGGAGGCTGAGGCAGGAGTATGGCTTGAACCCAGGAGGCGGAGGTTGCAGTGAGCTGAGATCGTGCCACTACACTCCAGCCTGGGTGACAGAGCAAGACTCTGTCTTGGAAAAAAAACAAAAGAGTATACCTGTGTGAGTTAAGAAAAATATATAGGTGTGAAACAGATGAGCAAATATGTATTTACCTTGAGAAAAATGTAAGGGTTACTAATAGTGAAGAGTAGGTATCTAAAAATACAAGTGTAAGAGTGCTAATTCTGAGACATGAGTTGGAAGAAGAACAATATAAATTGTTCAAGTAGCATGAAGTAACTGAGGGATGTGAATAATTAGAAAACAAGCTTATTTTGTTTCCTTAGTGTAACGTGGAATGAGATTTTTGCAATTTATGTTATACTTTTATAATGGTTGTCCTTGTGGTTTCGTGACCTTGTATAGAAAATGCAGCATTTTTAGGTGTAGAAAATCAGTTCTAAAGATGTTAGGTAATTTTCTCTAGGTCAAATTCTAGTGGTCAGTCTGGGTTGTTATCTACTCTTGCTTTTCATAATGAAAATCTGGAGAATTTATTTTTCCTATCTTTAACAGTAGAATCGAGACGTTCTCTTGAAGAGAATGCGCTATCTTTGAGACCAAATGTTTCCACCTCCATTTTTATTATATATGACTTTTTTGGTACATATTTTATAGGTAACACACTGATTTTTAGTTTAATACTTAGGTTTTAATGGCAAAAAAAGTGACCTACTCAACTTTGAATCCCCAGCTTCTACCACAATGTCTGGGCATATGTGGTTGGCATTCAGTAAGTATTTGATTGAACTGTTTGATAACAGATATGGCACCTGAATCTAACTGAACAAAATAGTGTAATATTCTTGTTGTTTTTAAATGGGCCATACTCTTCTATCTGGGTTGTATTGAAGTTAAAAATAAAACTGTTAGACTAAAATGAGTTTATTTTAATTCTCTGCACTGAATTTCTTCAGGATCTCATTAGAATTTCTAGAATATGCCCTAGATTTAACAGCTGGACAGCCAGCATTGTCCAATAGAACTTTCTGCAGTGATGAAAGTGTTCTATATCTGTGCTCTTCAGTAGGGTAGCCACTATCCACATGTGCTTATTAAGCGCTCAAAATGTGGTTGGTGGAACTGAGCAACTGAATTTTTATTAATCTAAACCTAAATCACTACATATGGCTGATTGCTGCCATATTGGACTGCTCAGGTTTAGACATTCTTGCTTAATAAAACGAACTTTAATTTCGTATTTTATGGTTTAGAAACACTGGCATTATTAGCTCTAGCCCCTCTCCCCACTTTTTGGGGCCATTTTACAAACTTATCAAAAGCTTGTATAAGGCTATAAAGGAGGCAGTGGTGAATTAGATTGAGGACAAAGATGAATGATGAGAATGCATGTAATTTGAGGGTTAATGAGGTAATGCAGAAAGGGAGATGATAAGAATATTTCAACCCAGTCGTCGAGGTTATCTCTTGAACCACTGCGGGCCTACGTTAATGTGTAAACTATGAGAGGTAGAAAAAACAATAAAATACAGCCCTGGTTTTCAGTAAATCTATATTTGAATATAAATGTGTTTTGGATTGATGAGTGTCTATGGGTGGGAATGACACTGTAGAAATTCTCTTCAAAGTGAATGATAAAATCAGCCGGATTTCTAGATTTTCCGACCTGCCTATGTCCAGACATCAAGTTCTGTGGGAGATATAAAACATTTTTTCTCTTTTTAATAAAACAAATAAAATGAGAAGAGTTGCCTCAATTGGAAGTATATCTGAAATTCAGTTTATCTGCCTCTGGTTCAGATTTCTCAACATTGGCATTATTGACATTTTGCACCAGTTAATTCTTCATTGCAGGGGCTGTCCTATTAATTGTAGGATGTTAGCAGCACAACTGGCCTCTGCCCACTAGATGCCAGTAGCACCCTTCAGTTGTATCCAGAAATGTCTCTAGACATTGCCAGATGTCGCTGGGGGGCAAAATCACCTCTGGCTGAGAACCACTATTCTAAATATACTCTAGCTGTATACATAAAAAGTACTTGATATACTCTAATTATATATAAATATTTGGACCATACGTTGAATGATAATCTACTATTTCATTTCATTTACTCTTAGGGAAAGCTCTGTTTCTCCAGCACTGTTTCTTGGGAACCCAGAAGTGTAATACATTTTATCCAGGAGCTAGATGTTTTGTGAAAGTAGGAGAATCCTTCAGAATTTCTAGCCCACCATGTTGCCAGGTTTAGCCACCTAACCTCTGGGCTTGTGATGTGAGGGGCTGCAATGCAGGTCTCTGATATGGCCTGGAGACATTTTCTCCATGGTCTTGGGGATTAACAGTAGGGAAGCAGTAAGGGGATTAACTTGGGGAGCAGTAAGTCCACTTATCTATAAAATCTCATGATTTTATATTCCAAGTAGACTTGGAATGTGCTTTGACAAAGTCATTTAGCTAATAAATGATAGAGCCACGAACCTAGCCCTTTTGCATCCATGTGACATATACAGTACTTAGCAGTAGGAAGGAAGGTAAGAGAGTTTTGACTAGATCTTGGGTTGTTGGTGGGTGGCACCTGAGATGGTTTTGAGGGTTGGCGACCTGCTCTGATAGCAGCAGTCCAGTTTAGAGACTAGGAGTTTGAACTAGTACTGGGATTAAAGGGAGGCAAGTGAGGGTCCTGGGGTGCAGAATATAAAGAGACATTCACTCTCTAGCCCTGACTGGGACATTGGAGTCAGACCACCTGGTTTATATCCCTATTCTGTCTGCCATTAGTTAGAGCGATCTTGGATAAGCTACCTAACTTCTTTCTCATCAGATTCTTTTTCTGTAAAAAGTCATAATAATATCTATCTTACAGAATTTTTGTGAAAAAACTAGTCTGTACATGTGTTTATAAAGTACACAGAATTTAGTAAGTTTTAGTTACCAGTCTGGTTAACACGATATACAAATGTACACGTGAATCATTTTGGGTACAGAAGATGAATTTTCTCCATCTAATTTCAGATACCTTGCAAAGATTAGTATTCCTGATTGTTTTCAATACTGTATTAGAGGCTGCGTGCGGTGGCTCATGCCTGTAATTCCAGCACTTTGGGAGGCCGAGGTGGGCGAATCACTTGGGGTCAGGAGTTTGAGACTAGCCTGGCCAACATGGTGAAACCCCGTCTCTACTAAAAATACAAAAATTAGGCCGGGCGCGGTGGCTCAAGCCTGTAATCCCAGCACTTTGGGAGGCCGAGGCGGGCGGATCACGAGGTCAGGAGATCGAGACCATCCTGGCGATCACGGTGAAACCCCGTCTCTACTAAAAAATAAAAAAAAAAAAACTAGCCGGGCGAGGTGGCGGGCGCCTGTAGTCCCAGCTACTTGGGAGGCCGAGGCAGGAGAATGGCGTAAACCCGGGAGGCAGAGCTTGCAGTGAGCTGAGATCCGGCCACTGCACTCCAGCCTGGGTGACAGAGCAAGACTCCGTCTCAAAAAAAAAAAAAAATTACAAAAATTAGCCGGGCGTGGTGGCACGTGCTTGTAATCCCAGCCACTGGGGAGGCTGAGGCCGGAGAATTGCTTGAACCCAGGAGGCAGAGGTTGCAGTGAGCCGAGATCGCGCCATTGCACTCTAGCCTGGACAACAAAGTGACACTCCACCTAAAAAAAAAAAAAAAAAAGAAGAAAGAAATATGTTAGTATGATTACTACTGCCAAAATAGTGTTTCATTGTTTATTTTATTTTCATTATGTTGGTTGGGCTGGTCTTCAACTCCTGGTCTCGTGATCTTTCACCTCAGCCTCCCAAAGTGCTGGGTTTACAGGCATGAGCCTCCACGCCCAGCCTCATTGTTCATTTTAAATAGTTGATATCTAATATTTTGATAAAGATTGTGTGAAAATGGAATTGTAGAGAAACTATAGACATTAAATTAATTTGAACTTTATGGTAATTGGCATTATAAGCTTAATACAAAGTACTTTTATGATCCTCTTTTTGCATGTCTTACATTACCTAGAACCAGTATTATAGTACTTGGTACATAATGATTTTCAGTAGATTACCCGCCTCTCCCAAAGCTGTTGGAAATCTCTGGGGCCATGTTCAACATTTCATGAGGATTTTTGGCATTTACTAGACAGCAGCCAGGAATGTTGCAATTCCTGCATATTTCTTGTGGGACCATTCTGTATGATAAAGAATTGTCCTGCCCAAAATGTCAGTAGCATCCTTATATAGGAACAGTATTCTAGAAGACAAATAGTTTTGTTTTCCCTCTTTGAAGTTAGATCCTGAATAAGACAGTTGCTGCCTAGAAGATATTCATACTTTGATAGAAGTCGTAGACTTTGTGTGGTAAGTACAAAATAGAAATATCTCTTATGCGTGGAGGCAGTGAGTGATGCCTTTTCTTTGAGGCTGTTGAGACTTAGGCATTTGTTTTGTATAGGGAATTGTGGGAGAAAACTGCTGATCATAAGGAATAGTTCATTAAGGTTACATATGATATATTCAGGGACCTCCAAGTAATTTGGTACTGTGAGAAAATAGAGTTCAAGTTGTAGTAGCAATTGGTATATGGTAACATGCTATACTAAGGAGCTTGGTCTTTAGAGTGAGGATTATCTGGGGTACTAGTTAAAATGCAGATTTTTGGATTTTCCAGAGAGTCTGGCTTGATAGGGGTAGTAAAATGAGACCTAGGAATCTTTTGCAAATAAGTATTCCAGGTTGTTAGATGGTGTATTAGTTAGTTTTCACACTGCTAATAAGGACATATACACACTGCTGATAAAGACATACCAGAAACTGGGAACAAAAAAAGGTTTAATTGAACTTACAGTTCCACATGGCTAGGGAGGCCTCAGAATCATAATGGGAAGTGAAAGGCTCTTTTTACTTGGCAGCGACAAGAGAAAATGAGGAAGAAGCAAAAGCGGAAACCCCTGATAAACCCGTCAGATCTCGTGAGACTTACTATCACAAGAATAGTATGGGAAAGACCAGGCCCTTTGATTCAGTTACCTCCCCGCTGGATCCCTCCCACAATATGTGGGAATTCTGGGAGATAAAATTCAAGTTGAGATTTTGGTGGGGACATAGCCAAACCATATTCTGTCCCTGGCCCTCCAAATCTAATGTCCTCATATTTCAGAACCAGTCATACCTTCCCAGCAGTCCCTCAAAGTCTTAACTCATTTCAGCATTAACACAAATGTCCACAGTTTGGAGTCTCATCTGAGACAAGACAAGTCCCTTCTGCCTATGAGCCTGTAAAATCAAAAGCAAGCTAGTTACTTCCTAGATACAATGGGGGTACAGTTATTGGGTAAATAAAGCTGTTCCAAACGGGAGAAAGAAATTGGCCAAAACAAAGGGGTTACAGGGCCCATGCAAGTCCGGAAATCCAGCAGGGCAGTCTTACGTTAAAACTCCAAAATGATCTCCCTTGACTCCAGGTCTCACATCCAGGTCATGCTGATGCAAGAGGTGGGTTCCCATGGTCTTGGGCAGCTCCACCCTTGTGGCTTTGCAGGGTGGTCTTGCTTCCAGTTGCTTTCACGGGCTGACATTGAGTGCGACTTTTCCAGGAGCACGGTGCAAGCTGTTGGTGGGTCTGCCATTCTGGGATCTAGAGGACTGTGGCCCTCTTCTCACAGCTCCACTAAGCAGTGCCCTAGTAGGGATTCTGTGTAGGGCCTCCGACCCCGCATTTCTCTTCTGCACTGCCCTAGCAGAGGTTCTCCGTGAGGGCTCTGCCTCTGCAGCAGCAGACTTTTGCTTGGCCATCCAGGCATTTCCATACATCTTCTGAAATCTAGGTGGAAGTTCCCAAACCTCAATTCTTGACTTCTGTGCACCCACAGGCTCAACACCACATGGATGCTGCCAAGGTTTGGGGCTTCCACGCTCTGAAGCCACAGCCTGAGCTTTATGTTGCCCCCTTTCAGCTGGAGTGGCTGGGATACAGGGCACCAAGTCCCTAGGCTACACACAGCATGGGGACCCTGGGCCTGGCCAGCGAAACCACTTTTTTCTTCTGGGTCTCTGGGCTCATCATGGGAGGGGCTGCAGTGAAGGTCTCTGATGTGGCCTAGAGACATTTTCCCCATGGTCTTGGAGATTAACATTAGGCTCCTTGCTACTTATGCAAATTTCTCCAGCCAGCTTGAATTTCTCCTCAAAAAGTGGCTTTTTCTTTTCCACTGCATTGTCAGGCTGCAAATTTTCTGAACTTCTATGCTGTGTTTCCGTTTTAAAACGGAATGCTTTTAACAGCACCGAAGTCACCTTTTGAATGCTTTTCTGCTTGGAAATTTCTTCTGTCACATAACCTAAATCATCTCTCAAGTTCAAAGTTCCGCAAATCTCTAGGGCAGGGACAAAATGCTGCCACTCTCTTTGCTAAAACAGAACAAGGGTCACCTTTGCTCCAGTTGCTAACAAATTCCTCATCTCCATCTGAGATCACCTCAGCCTGGACCGTGTTCATATCACTATCAGCATTTCCGTCAAAGCCATTCAGCAAGTCTCTAGGAAGTTCCAGACTTCCCCACATTTTCCTGTCTTCTGAGCTGCCCAAACTATTCCAACCTCTGCCTGTTACACAGTTCTAAAGTCGCTTCCATATTTTCAGGTATCTTTTCAGCAATGCCCCACTCTACTAGTACCAGTTTACTATATTAGTTTGTTTTCATGCTGCTAATAAAGACATACCCAAAACTGGGAACAGAGAAAGGTTTAATTGGACTTACAGTTCCACATGGCTGGGGAGGCCTCAGAATCATGGCAGTAGGTAAAAGGCTCTTCTTATATGTTGGCAGCAAAAGAAAATGAGGAACAAGGAAGAGCAAAAACACCTGATAAACCCGTCAGGTCTCCTGAGAATAGCATGGGAAAGACCAGCCCCCATGGTTCAGTTACCCGTCCCTCCCAAATCACATGGGAATTCTGGGAGATACAATTCAAGTTGATATTTTGGTGGGAACACAGGCAAACCATATCAGGTAGGTAGGTAGGTAGGTAGGTAAATAAATTACTTTGCTCTGTGGTTTCAGTTTTTAAACAGAGGATATATTTATAAATTAAAAAAATTCACCTTGATAACAGTGTAGAACAGTGTTTCTCAAACTTCTTGACTAGGACTCTCCTTAAGAATTAATAGTATTTAACATTTTGAATAAATATATGCACAAGTATATGAGTGACAAATCTGCAAAAGTTTTTTCTCAGTGCAGTACAGTCTGATTTTTCCTTTCAATTCTATTTTGTTTACAGAAAACATCCTTAGGGGAGAGAGGGAGGGAGAAGGAGAAAGGAAAGGGAGAGAGGGACGGAGAAGGGGAGGGAAGGGGAGAGAAAGAGGAAAGGGAGAGGAGAGAGGGCTACAAAGAAAATTCTAAATTGACTTTGAATCACTAGTGGGTTGCAGTCCTCAGTTTGAAAAACATCGGTTTAGATTTTAAAACAGTTCTCACTTTAGCATCCATCAGAATAACCTGAATGAACAGTTTGTTAAATTAGATTTCTGGTTTACCCCCAGAGCTGCTGATTCAGTATTTTTAACAAGTATCCAGGTGATGCTGATGTTGGGTCTAGAACCGCATTTTGAGGATCACTGATTTATAGAGGATAGATTGGAAGGGCAAGCGTACACTGGAATGTCTGCTCTGTAAGGTCAAGCATTTTTCTCAGGTTCACAGTATCTTCTCAATGCCTGTAACAGTGTTCGGCATATAGGACATAATTATTTGTGGACTGTATGACTTGATGCAAGAAACTCAAGCGCTCAGTCACTACATTACTACTGTTTGCAGTACTGCTGGGCAGAAAGGACCAGGGCCGCGTCATAGAGATACATTGGAACAGTGAATCAGAATAGACGGTAATGGTGGACTGTTGGGGTGGATTGTGACTCCTAGGTCATTTACACGGGAGTCTAGGTGAGTCATGGTGCCCAGTACTTAGCCACACATAATGTATATTCATTAATACTTGCCATTATCATAGGAGCTTCGTTGAAGTGATGGGTCCAGATTGCTGTGGGTAAACCAATTGTAGGTGATAAAAGTGAAGCATAAAATTTAGAAAATTACAATTTAAAACACTTTTTAAACAAAACATTAATAAGACTTTTTTTCACCTTGATTTTTGGCTCACAAGAAACAGGCTTTGTTTTGTTTTGGAAGAGAGGAGAAGATGTAGAAGGTTTGGGTGATAACAGACTGTTTGGAAGCCTTACTATATATAATACATTAGTCATAATGTGTTTTATTTAGCATATGAGTATCTATTTTGATGGTGCGCTATGCTAGATGCCCACTTTACAGAGATGAATCAGACACAACATGGGCTCTCAAAAAGTAGTGCTTGTTACTACGGGAAGAAGCTAGCTGTCTTTCGCCTGGGATTAGCAGAGACTTAAATTTATTCACTGGAAGTGAGTTTAGAAGTAATCTAATCCGATTGGTTCCCCTTTTGGGTAAAGATGATGCCTAAGACAAGCCTGTAATCCCAGCACTTTGGGAGGCCGAGTCGGTCGGATCACGAGGTCAGGAGATCGAGACCATCCTGGCTAACACGGTGAAACCCCGTCTCTACTAAAAAAATACAAAAAACCAGCCGGGCGAGGTGGCGGGCGCCTGTAGTCCCAGCTACTCGGGAGGCTGAGGCAGGAGAATGGTGTAAACCTGGGAGGCGGAGCTTGCAGTGAGCTGAGATCTGGCCACTGCACTCCAGCCCAGGCGATAGAGCGAGACTCTGTCTCAAAAAGAAAAAAAAAAAAAAGCCTAAGAAAGATAAATGATTAGGTTACGTAAGTGGCCAAACCAGGACTAACTGGGTTCCTGACTTCTGGTATAAGGATTTATTAAACAGTTAATGTCACCACCATGGCCACCAATAATAATATATTTTGATCACCAATTTTATGTAACACTGATAATTGTTTTACATAGATATGCCATTTAATCCTCTCAACAACCAGTGAGATAGATCTTGTTACCATCTCTCTAAGAATAGACTTCAGGTAAATCTAAATACTGTGCCTGTCAGTAGGATTCCCTAGGAAATTGAGCTTAATATTTGCTTTTTCAGTAAGCCATTAGAGATTTAGTGGAATTGTTACTAGCATCAAGACAACAAATCTAGAATGTCTGGAATGATTGGAAGGGTCAGGAGATTATAAAAAATCTCTACGGAGTATGACCAGGCATGTTGGCTCATGCCTGTAATCTCAGCTCTTTGGGAGGCCAAGCCGGGCAGATTGCTTGAGCCCAGGAGTTCGAGACCAGCTCGGGCAGCATAGTGAGATCTTGTCTCTAATTCTTAAATTAAAAAACAATAATAATAATAAAATAAAAAACTCTCTGTGAGTATGGCAAAGGGATGTTCTTGAAGGATATGATAGAAGCTTAAGGTCAAGTAGGCAATATCCCAAGAGCAAATCCTAGAAGAGAAGACAAAGTATGTATAGAGCCTTGTGTGCAGAATCACTGAATGAAGTTTTATCTGCATTTTCAGGGAATAGTTTGTGACTTTTTGGCCAGTTTCTTGTAAGGTTAAGGCTCCAGAATGAACACTAAACCTGGTAGAGAGGAAATGTGTTAGGTAGAAGAATGAAATCGTTGCACATGTTTTCTTTTCTTTCTTTTTGTCCATTCTGATTTTTCCCATCATAGAACCTAAGGTGAAATGAGAAAATAGAAATGGCTGAGCAGAAAAGGATTGCCAATTGGCATAATGGAAGAAGGAAGGACATTTCAAGAAGTGTTGCGATAACTACTAAGACCTTCAGGCATCGCCGGTTCTTTTTCTTTCTGTAGGATTGGACAGATGGAAAGTTAGGCTTTTCTTCTTCGGGGGATTATCTCTGTTTCTCACTGTGCTAAATGAATTTATATTGTGTATGTTATTTGAGAATTTATGTTTTTCATGTTGAAGCAGAAAATTTTATATTTTGTATTTTTATAAGGAAAAAGTTCCATATAAAAATAATTTAGTAATGATTTTGATATTATAAAGGATAATCTTTGATTACTAAAGAAGTAGCTTATATGAAACTCATTGCTAAATAATAGTTGCTGATTAAGGAATTACTATAGAAAGTTTATTGAAGATAGAAAAAGAAACAAAATCTCCAGTACTCTGATGTGGCAAAAATGAGGTTTGATACTTTAAAATTTTGTTTTTGTTATTGTTTACACTTGGGTTAGAATTATAGATTTGTTGTATTTCTGTGTCTGTATCAGTTTTTAAAATGGAATAACTTTATAAAGAGATTAATAAAACTGTTGTGTTCGTCTGTCCAGAGTTATTTTTCACTTAGAAATCTTTAATGTTCTTTGCCTTAGTTATGGGAAAACAAACTAATGCAGTCCAGGGCAGTAGATGGATTTCATTCAGAAGAGCAGCAGCTTCTACTGCAAGTTCAACAGCAGCATCAACCCCAGCAGCAGCAGCATCACCACCATCACCACCATCAGCAAGCTCAGCCTCAGCAGACAGTACCTCAGCAAGCGCAGACCCAGCAGGTCCTTATTCCTGCATCACAGCAAGGTGAGACTGGATTTGTTTTCCTACTTATGACTTGGAATTAAGTTTGTCGTCATGAAAGAAGAGAAATATTCTACATTTCTTGGATCTTGTCTTTTAAGGGGCGCATGGAGAACCTAAAAATAAACAAAAACCCCTATGTTGATTTTGGGCTTTTTTTCCCCTTTCTCTTGGCTGAGGGGTGTGGGTGTATGTAAATGTATATAAATTTGTATAAAACGTAGGTTGTATCTGTAGAGTAATGGTAGACAAGTAATTTACTAATTGAAAGCCTAAGTTGTATTACTATTTAGTTTTGAAAAGGCTATGTAGTGATGGATTTCCTGAAATAAGTTAAACCTAAAAGGTTTATTTACTAAGGACTTTATTATTTTATATGGTAAAATAGTTATTTGCTTTCTCTATGAAACATGTTCTTTCAGAGACATGTTTCAGATTAGTTTTTAAAATATATCTTAAATTCTAGAGTTTTTTGTATACTTTGGCAATCTGAAAATTCAGTTCCATAGTAATTTATGTAAGCCTAAACGGACTGAATTAGATTTATTATAAGTTAAGCGTGGATATATAACATATCTTAATTTATATTTCTTGGATTAAAGCTAAGAAAAAGCAAATATTCGTAGACTGTGTCCATAGTGCTTTGTACTCTGCAAGTCATTTTATAGATACTGTTTCATTGGCACCTTATAAGGGCTTTGTAAAATAGCCCTTGGCTCAGTTTCACAGCTGAGGAAAATCTGAGCCCAGAAAACGCTAAGAAACTTGATCTGTATTTTCTCTCATGACACACGTCTATTCAGTTATAAAACTTTCTGAGCATTCTAATTCAGTGCATCTGCTTTTATGGGAGAGGACACTAGAAGTAGATGAAAAGTTCATTTTAATGTAATCATTTAGTTACTTATTTGCCTCATTTGACAGTATATATATGTGTCTCAAAATTGGTAATGATACACAGTAGAAGAGTCTATTTGGGTTATTTTACTGTTGACGTCTAGTGGTAGTTTTCATACCTAATTTTAGTGTATACTTTGTATCAAATAATTTTATCCCTTTATTATTTTTTGATGACTGTTCTTCCTGTTGCCTTCAGACCTGGCATTAGGATTTTAGGTCATCATAAATTAAAATTTGATTTTCTTCACTCAGAGAATATTAGGATAATGGAGTTATCCGTCTGTTCTCTGAAATTTGCGGAATCAAACATTTAATTCCTTTTATGCTTAAGTAACATTGCCATTATTTCTGATTTGTATTTTTTCCAACTTGGGCCCGTTCACCACTCTTCAGGCAACCTGGTGGTCCTCTGCTTTCAGGAGGCCACCATATTGATGCCGAACTTAGTTGGACACCCAATCAGCATAGCGCACTATAGCCCAAAACTCCTGGGCTCAAGCGATCCTCCCACCTCAGCCTTCTGAGTTGCTGGGACTACAGGCATGCATCCCTGCATCCGGCTGATTTGTATTTTTTAAACAGCCGATGAAAGTAGCATGAGTCTGTCAACTTTCATGTTGGAAGAAAAGGACTATGTAGGTTTCAAAAACTAGTCACAATTTTTTGAGCTTACTTTTATTGGATTAGTAACTCATTGCAACAGTGGTATCATTGTATCAGTAAAACAGTTAACCTTGAGTTAAGACAAAATTATGTTTGAAAATATCCAGTTTACTTAGGAATGCATAGAACTGTGTATGTGTGTATGTTTAGGTGTTAAGTAACTCACTACTTCATGTTCCTAAATGCCCTTGCATCCTTAGGAATTGTCACTTAAAAATTTTTTTTTTTTTTGAGATGGAGCTTGTCACCCATGCTGGAGTGCAGTGGCATGATCTCGGCTCACTGCAACCTCCAGTTCCCGAGTTCAAGTGATTCTAATGCCTCAGCCTGACACCCAGCTAATTTTTTTGTATTTTTAGTAGAGACGGAGTTTCACCATGATATTGGCCAGTCTGGTCTCGAACTCCTGACCTCAAGTGATCCGCCCGCTTTGGCCTCCCAAAGCTTAAATATTTGTGTTTTCTAGTATAGGGTGGGTATATCACAGCTGTTATTTGCCGTATAAATTTATACTGTCCTGAGAGCAAATGATTGAAAGCATTTGAGTGCAGAAAACATGGAAAACATGAAAAAAGTTTTCATCATTGTATGTAAAATGTTCTTGTGATCAGAAAATAGCCTCATGGTTCCTTGTTTACATGTGTACTTGTTTTTTTGTAGCCACAGCACCACAAGTTATTGTTCCAGATTCTAAGTTGATACAGCATATGAATGCATCAAACATGGTAAGACTCAGAATGTAGCAGTTTGATTGGCTGTACTTAATTCTAACTCAAATTGTGATTATGCCTATAAATGTCATATATTAACAACTTGAAGTTTATTGAAGACTCAGGCAGAACAGCTATTTTAGTTTCCTGAATATTGGATCTGAAGTTTAGCTTGGTACCTAGACATTAAGGTTCATAAAATTATGGAATTGTTTAAGAATACTAAAAGAATGGTGCTTTGTGAGAGTTACTCCATTCCCTACTATGTCCGAAAAAGTTTATAATGCCAAACTTATAATGCCAAGTATGGTTCTGTTTCAGGAGACCTGGTAATTGCAAGAAGTTGGGAAGGCTAAGAATTGTTAACTTTTAAAAAATGAAGATGAACTGTTTGGATAGTTCAGTATAACTATTTTTAAAATCAAGCATTTAAAAATATTGCTTTGACTTAACCATAGTATAGTCTAATAAGTCATTATAGTGTGTAAATTACCAAAGAATACATTTTAACCAGTTGAGTTACATTAGAAGTTTTATATTTCTGAGGACTATCCACTAAACTTTACAAGTCCTCACTCATTTTCAAATTACATTTCAGACATATAATATTTCTCAACAAATATAGTATAGTTTAACTGTGAACTTGAAAGAACCTCTTCAGATCCTTAGAAAATCTTTACCTATATGCTTGAAGTTGTTTTCTTTTTTTTTTTTTTTTTTTTGGATAAAACATTAAAATACAGTCAGAGTAGTTCAACACTTCCTTATAAATGGTTTTTCTTTATTCTGTTTAAAATATACAGACTGTTAATTTCATTGAGTGTTGACTCAGTTCTTACATTTCATTCTTCAGCCAAAATTTTATTTAAAGGAGAAAGAATCAATATTTGTAAAAAGATCTTTTAGCCTACGTAAGTAGTTAGTACTAGGAATGAGATTTTTTTTTTTTTTCTGTTCAAGTTTTTTTTTTTGAGATGGAGTCTCGCTCTGTCACCCAGGCTGGAGTGCAGTGGCGCGATCTTGGCTAACTGCAACCTCCGCCTCCTAGGTTCAAGTGATCCTCCTACCTCAGCCTCCTGAGTAGCTGAGAGTACAGGTGTATGCCACCAACCTGGCTAATTTTTTTGTACTTTCAGTAGAGATAGGGTTTCACCATTTTGGCCAGACTGGTCTCCAACTCCTGACCTCAAGTCATCCGCCCACCTCGGCCTCCCAAAGTGTTAGGATTACAGGTGTGAGCCATCACACCCAGCCTCAAGTTTTTTTTAAAAAAGCAGTATATGAAAAGATCAGTTCTACTTTGCAAGTGATAGTGAATCACAAAGCTCATTTGTGGTAAAAGCCAGATGAGAAGGGCTTACCACTAGGCAAATGACTTCCTCCTACACATTACCAGCCTCACAAATTCATACTGTGGCAGAATTGAAAGTTTCTACATGATAGTAGAAATTGCAGTTTTTAAATTCACAAATATCAAGGATCTCTGTTTGTACTTGTAGTTATAGTTACTAGAATCATTTCGTTTACATGAGAATAAATTTCATGCCCGTTATTTCTCACAAGATTTTTTGTTGGAAAAAAACTCCATTTTAAGTCTCAGGCCCCAATTTTTTTTAACCTCCACCCTTAAAAAAAAAAAAAAAGTCTCACTATATGTTGCATATTGCAGTTGATATTATTAAGACTATATCCTAGGGAATAACTCGCATTATTTTAAAACAAATTTTGGCAGAATCTCCTTTAACATTTAAAAGATTTTTAAATGTTGTGGAAGATAATTTTGAATTAATAAATTATTTCTGGGATAAAAATTAGTGGTCCATCTCTACTACTGGTTAAATCTCCTTTATTCTAAAGAGCAGATGTATTTAAACAAATTGTAGGTCAGTTATTCAGGAAAAATTGATTTAACATTTCTGTATATTTTACATTTTACTCTATTGTTTTTAGTCAGTGTTTCCTTCATGTATTTCTGAACATAATCAGTATAAGCTTTGTACCAGTGAAAGTGTTTTAGGTTTTTGTGGGTTTGCATTATTACTTCTGATTCAGAAATATTCAGCAGAAATACATTTGTTCTTTCTAATGGCTCTGTTTGCTTTAGAAATGAACTAATCATAAAAATGTGAGATAATAATAGTGGAAGGCTATTTCAGGGAACTTCTATTAAACCATTGTTTTCAGTTCATTTTTATGAAATGATTGGTCTAATGCATTATTTGTGTTTGGGCTGTTTTGTGGAATACAAGAAGAAATTTTAATAGTTACTAAGTACAAGGTGGTTTGTGTATGGTACGTGACTCAGCAAATACCTGTTATGCAGCTTGAATTTGGGGGGTGGGGTGTGCAGGTAGTTACTGGGTCATGTATTCTGTATAGAAACTATTATGTCGGTTTGCTGGTAGAGGAAGAATTGTTATCTTTCAAAATACGAATTATAGGCCCTTGATATTTCTAAATAATATTTTTGTTGTTTTTTTTGTTTTTAAATATTTCTTAGTAGTATGTGGTGGTTAATATTTCCCTTAAACTTAGATAACCTTTAATTTGCTTATATAGACAAGATTTATCTTAAATTGGATAATTGAGTATTCAACTTAAACACGGATCAACCTGGTGGGCTATCGTTAAATTCTGGAGACATAGTGGGCATTTCAGGCCCAAGTTGTAGAAATTACTTAGGTTTTCAAGTGGCAACAAGTTTATTTTCTTGGAAAGCTATATACCTAGAGCCCAGACTAGACAGTAGTTGAATTATTAACTTGGTTTAATAATTTTCCAAGTTTGTTGACTTCTCTGACACTAGCATTTCCAAAGCAGTTATTTTTTTAAGCTTTTCTAGATATGGGTAGTTCTAAAAATGTATAGGTTAGATTGAATATATGAATGGTTGGTACCCAAAGAAGATTGAAAAGAGAGGGAAAAAACTACCAAAATGTGTAGCTCTAGTGGGATACAGGAAAATACTTAAAGTACAGAATAGAAAACGAGAGAATGGCATAATTCTTTGTGGGAGGACAGGAGGAGAAAACTCTCCAGAACTCTCCAGGAAGTCAAGAATTTGTCCTGGATTTTAAGAAATTCATAATATAATCCCATGTATATCTTTATAACTTAAGTGTCACATGCTAACTTCATTTCAAAATGTTGAAATTAAAGTTTGCGACTGTCACCCAGGCTGGAGTGCAATGGCGCAATCTCAGCTTACTGCAACCTCACCTTCCAGGTTCAAGCCATCCTCCCACCTTAGCCTCCCAAGTAGCTGGGACTACAGGTGTGCACCACCACGCTCAGTTAATTTTTGTATTTTTTGTAGAGATGCGGTTTCACCATATTGCCCCAGCTGGTCTCAAACTCCTGAGCTCAAGCGATCTGCCTGCCTGGGCATCCTAAAGTCCTGGGATTACAGGTGTGAGCCACTGTGCCTGGTGTGGCTTTTCTTAAGAATTACAGAATTTTTGTATTAATCTGTTCTTAATACATGTTTCACCTAGAATATAATGCCAATATGTCCCTTTTTTTCTTTGCTAATATGACATCTTAGAAGAATTGTCAGCTATACTCCCAGTGAAGTCTTCTGATATAGTGTTCTTTATAGATATCTGTTGATTTAGTAGAAATTTTAAAAGTTAAGAATTCTAAAAAGTAGACAGTTACACTTCTACCTCAAGGAAATGGGGATAAGGAAACAGTGGGAAAGGAAGCAGTAATGAAATAGCTATTTCATATGTTGTACAGCATTGTTAATGTGGGTATTGTCTAAAAGTGTATAGGTTAGATCAAGTATAGGAAGGCTTGGTACCTTAAAGAAGATTGATGGGACGAGAAGGAAAAAAAGAGCTACAGTACCTGTGAGATTTACTTAGAACACCTTCTCTAGGGGAAAAAACCCAATGATATTGTTGTATTTAACGACTTAAAATAATTTAGTAGGTTGTTTAGGCTAGGTTGATCTTTCTTGTACCATTTTATAAAATGGGATTTAGCCTTACTAGATTCTTAAAATTTTGATATATTCTAAACAAAAAGTCTCATATACTATTAAAATATGCTAGAGATAAACAGATAGTATTATATATGTATGTGGTTTTGATATTTTTTCTTTGTTTTTTTCAGAGTGCTGCTGCTACGGCAGCTACCTTAGCACTCCCTGCAGGTGTGACTCCTGTTCAGCAGATATTAACAAATTCAGGTAATTAGGAATGATGGAACCATTTTAAAATGTAATTCAGAAAATTGTACTATCTAGCCCTTAGGTTTTGTCTTCTTTGAAGGACAGAAAATACTAATATTTCTTTTACCATTTGGTTTAGGTTATTAAAATAACTTTATTTGAGGGCTGTAACACATACAACTGTAATCGTTGTTGAGGATACAGTAAAGAAGATGCAGATTGTACTTGAACCTTTGATCTGTGCATGATAACCCTCTTATTGAAGTATGATTATATAAAAATGCTTACTTAGTTTTTTATTAAACACATTTACCATGCCAAGTGAGTATTAAACTTATTTGAACTTGTGATATGAAAGTAATTCCTAGAGCATATTAAGAGCAAATTTATTGTATGCTATTATTATACATAGTATCTCTTCATTGACAAAAGACCAATGTCTAGCTCATGTGTTTTGGCATATTAGTACTTGAAAAATTTATTTACATGGATTTTAAGTGTCCCCTGTCATCTTGATTATATAGTTATTATTTATTTTCTATTCTATGTATGTATGTTATTTTTGTTATTGTAAATTTGTGAAATTAGGGGCTTATCTTGCTACATGTTTAATAAGATGTAATTTGCTTTTTAATCAATTCAAGATTCTGGGTCATCTAAAGGAACATATTGAGGGAATTTGATTCTGTGTGAATTGTATGATGATAACTGGTTAGCGAACTTTTATTGCTTTTACCAATTTTGAAGCAAAGTTCTGTGGTACTTTGTTTGGTTCAAGATATTAAATGAGCTATTAAGCTTTTGTTCCTTTAAAACTTTAAAAATGAACAGCTCCTAAAGTGTCTGATCTTATTGCTCTTTCTTGACTCCTAAGGTTAGCAAAGATAATGTAAGCTTTAGTCAAGTCTCATAATCTGTTGTTAAAACCTTGTTGGAAATAGCTGAATGAGGATGTAAATATAAAAAATAAAACATTTTAAGGAATGTATTTGAACATGGCGAGAAGTCAGAGAAGGGGAGGATTATGCATACTGTGTATGAATGATAGTCTTTAATAAAATTGTCAGTTTTCTTGATAATTTCTTGTGCCTTTGGTGGTATGAAAGTAAATATGAATTCATTTCTTTTGAGATGGTCACTGCTAAAATGATAACTTGGAATGCATGCTTTTTGCTTTAGGCCAGCTTCTTCAGGTGGTCAGAGCAGCCAATGGTGCCCAATATATCTTTCAGCCTCAGCAGTCAGTGGTTCTACAACAACAGGTTATACCACAGATGCAGCCTGGTGGAGTACAAGCTCCTGTTATACAGCAGGTAAAATAATCTTCTATTATGATCAGTATGGGGTTCTGTTTTCTTCTGTATGTATTCCCTGGGTACTTTCCCTCTTCTTATATGCACAAAAGACTGTTCTTCAGTGCTATAGACCCAGTTGTTTCTAATTTCTCCTGTATACAGCTTAACTTAGATTCAACATGTATTAAACATGTATTAAAAAATTACTGTTGTCTGTGCCCATCCTTCATCATCCCCTCAAAGGTGGCAGCACTCTCCTTCCAGCCTTCTAAGCTGTTCATTCGGCCTTTATTCAATAAGCAGTTACTGAGTCTCGGGCTATTTATAAGGGTCATGAGATTTAGGAGTGAATGAGGCAGACATGACTCTAGTTTTATGGTGCTTACTCTGTTTTCTGGAACTGGTTGTGTAGAATCCTCCCTTTTCCTTACCTCTAATATCCAAGGTATCAAGCCCTACCAATTCTTGTTAATAGTTTTTCTTTTCTTTTTTTTTTTTTTTTTTTTTTTTTGAGATGGAGTCTTGCTCTTTCACCTAGGCTGGAGTGCAGTGGCGCAATCTTGGCTCACTGCAGCATCTGCCTCCTGGGTTCATGCCATTCTCCTGCCTCAGCCTCCCGAGTAGCTGGGACTACAGGTGCCCACCACCACGCCCGGTTAATTTTTTGTATTTTTAGTAGAGACGGGGTTTCACCATGTTAGCCAGGATGGTCTCCTGACCTTGTGATCTACCCGCCTTGGCCTCCCAAAGTGCTGGAATTACAGGCGTGAGCCACTGTACGCGGCCTTTTTTTTTCTTTAACTGCAGTTTTGCCATGGTTGCAGTCCCTTAATATGTTTGACACTGTTTTTTTTTTTTTCTCAGCCTCTCTTTTCATTTCCTTAGTTCATAGTGTCCATAATTTGTCAGTAAATGCTGTATTGTCTCCTTAATGGTTTCTCTGCCTCTCATCTTATGCCCTCCTAACCTGGCTGATTTATAGCCATCTTTTTTTTTTTTTTTGAGACAGAGTCTCGCTCTGTCGCGTAAGCTGGAGTGCAATGGCACAATCTCATCTCACTGCAACTTCCGCCTCCTGGGTTCAAGCGATTCTCCTGCTTAGCCTCCTGAGTAGCTGGGATTATAGGCACGCACTACTGCGCCCAGCTAAATTTTGTATTTTTAATAGAGACGGACTTTCGCCATGGTGGCTAGGCTGGCCTTGAACTCCTGACTTCAGGTGATCTGCCTGCTTTGGCCTCCCAAAGTGCTGGGATTATGGGCATGAGCCACTGCGCCTGGCCTGTCTTTCTAAAAATCTTAAAACCTTTTAACAACTTTTCATTGCCTACTGAGAAAAGCCTAAACAACTCAACATGGTTTATAAGATCTTTTTGTGGATCTTGTTTCTTTGAAGTCTTCAGGTTTATTTCTTGCCATACTCCCAGGTATTTTCTTTAGCTGCATTTACATCAAAATAAACACTTGGATCTACTTGTGTTATATTCTTGTGCTGTGAGCACTAAAATGAAAGAGGAATGGTTATTTTCTTGAGGAACTTATGTACTTTATTTGTTTATGTGTCTGTCTCTTTTTTAAATGTCAGTAAAATAGTATGACGATAGAGACAAGATCAGATCAGTAATATTAATCCAGTTTATTTACATCTTTCCAAAATTATGTACTGCTTTCACTTCTGGGTTTCACTTGATGTTACGCATCTCTTAAGAATGCCGTCTGGCAACTCCCTGCACTTCCCCTAAACAAATAGAAAAACCTGGCTAATCTCCTTAAAGCAGCGGTCCCCCAGCTTTTTGACACCAGGGACTGGTTTTGCGGAAGGCAGCTTTTCCACGTACTGGGCAGCAGGGATGGGTTCAGGATGAAATTTTAATTCAGACCATCAGGTGTAAGGAGTGCACAACCTCCATCCTTGCATGTGCAGTTCACAGTAGGGTTCCTGCTCCTATGAGAATCCCATGCTGCCGCTGATCTGACAGGAGGCAGAGTTCAGATGGTAATGCTGGCTCATCCACCACTCACCTCCTGCTGTGCAGCCCGGTTTCTAACAGGGGTTGGGGATCGCTGCTTTTAAGCACAAACAGAAACTCAAATATTATTTACTAATAATATAAGTAATATTTGATCATGCTTTGTCCCCCAAGTTGAATTTGGTACACTCTCTTGTGTTCCCATAACACTATGTCATATTTGTACTACGTCTTGTCTCTGTTTGAGTTGTTAGTGCTTTGTCTATTTTACCTTTTTTTTTGTCTTTTGTGCTGTTACACCATGTGTAAGCGTTTTAAAGGAAATTCTGTGTCTTATTTTTGCATTCCTTGAACCTAATGGCAAGTAACAAACATCAAACATCCAGTCCTCTTTTATTGTAATACGTATAGTATGTATAGTTAATATTTGTTAGTGTATATTTTTTCAAGCTGTGGCTTACTTTAGAATCTTAGATGCAGAACCTGGAAAGGAACTTTAGAAATCTGATCTGGTGGTTTTTAGAAAAATAATTAGCGTTTATCTCACACTGAATCAGAATATTAGTGTTATGACCAAGGTATCAGTACTTTTTAAGCTGCCAGGTGGTTCTTATTTGCAGCCAGGGTTGAGAACCATTAATCCTAGTCTGACAGTGAAATGGCAGAGGCCAAGAGAAGTTAAATGACTTGCTTCTACTGTATTTATGTCTGACTTTAGACAAAAGTAGACCCAGGTTGGCCAGGCACGGTGGCTTATGCCTGTAATCCCAGTACTTTGGGAGGCGGGCGGATCACGAGGTCACGAGTTTGAGACCAGCCTGACCAACATGGTAAAACCCCTTCTCTACTAAAAATACGTAATTAGCTGGGCATGGTGGCATGTACCTGTAGTCCCAGCTACTCAGGAGGCTGAGACAGGAGAATCGCTTGAACCCAGGAGGCATGGGTTGCAGTGAGCTGAGATTGCACCATTGCAGTCCAGCTTGGGTGACAGAACGAGACTCCATCTAAAAAAAAAAAAAAGGTAGACCCAGGTTTTCAGATTCTCAGTCCCGTGTTCTTCATGTGAAGGCAGTGTATAACTCTTGGCCTGGTATCTGGCATATACATAGTATGTGCTCAGTGAATGAAGCAGTTATCTTTAGAAAATCCTTATTTTCCAGAAATTTGATAAAGTGGAAATTTAGTGGGTCACTACACTAGTTAAACATTGCTTTTGTACTTTATTAGTTTTAACTGTGTGTGAAATATGGCCATTCTGGTGATTCTTCAGCATTTGTTCCTACTTCTGTGTACCGTACTTGATCCTCTTAACTAGTTACTGTTATGTGGTTTTCTTTTGCTTTAGGTACTGGCTCCTCTTCCTGGAGGTATTTCACCACAGACAGGAGTCATCATCCAGCCTCAGCAAATCTTATTTACAGGAAATAAGACTCAAGTTATACCTACGACAGTGGCAGCACCTACACCAGCCCAAGCACAGATAACTGCAACTGGCCAGCAGCAACCGCAGGCCCAGCCTGCTCAAACACAAGCTCCATTGGTCTTACAAGTTGATGGAACTGGGGATACATCGTCTGAAGAAGATGAAGATGAAGAAGAAGACTATGATGATGATGAGGAGGAAGACAAAGAGAAAGATGGAGCTGAAGATGGGCAGGTGGAAGAAGTAAGTTTCTAGTAAAATACTTACAATGATAATCTACTTGATTATTTCCATTTTTAGTTGGTGCAAAACTGGTAAATTATATCCTATTTTTTCAGAGACAGGTGCTGTACAACGTAAGATTTTAAAGATAAAGTTAGATTGATTTAACTTTAGTAAGGTTTTTATATTCTGGCTATATTTATCTTCATAAAATACAACTATTTCATATAGCTGGTAATAAATTATAACAAATTAAATTGTATTAATATGTGTAGTAAAGAGTACAGGTAATTCTAACTCTGGCTTACACATTTATAATGTGGCTTAAACATAAGACATTGGTAGATAAATAGATGTGGTTAAGCTTTTCTTCAGTAATATAAAAAGCATGGCAACATTTGGGGAGAGAGCAAACTCAAGAACCAAATGTCACAAATTTATTAAATATTTAAAACCTTTTGGTCCATGTTCTGTACCATTTCCTTAAAAACCCATGTACCCTTAATGTCTGTGTTCTTCTAGAAGCATGTAAGTATGCCTTTGTTTTCCTCACTATTCCAGCTTAGTTACTAGGCTCCAAAAACTATTTGTCCCACCACAGTTTTCATTTTAATTGCCTTTGTTAGCCTAAAATGCAGTCTTCTTGTTTCTTAGTACAAAGTTCTTCTAAATTAAGTAATTTTTTTTTTCTAAAGAAAACATAGTTTATTATTGAATATTGAATAGACACAAATGAATAGAAATGTTTCAAGATAAAAATCATCCTGGTGCCCACCATCTGGTTAAAATAAAATTCCATTATTTAAAGCGCCTTGGGTGCCTCTCCCTAATCCCATATTCTTTCCTAGGCCATCAAAGTACCTTTGCTCATACATTTGTGTTGATTATTAATTGCTTTTATATTTTACCATATATATTTATATTCCTAAATAGCTTATTGTTTAGTTTTGCATGTTTATAACGTAAGTGAAGTAATTATGTATTCTTCTGCAAGTTGGTTTTTTTCCCTCAAAATAATATTCCTGAGGTTTATCCAAGTTGTTGCTTATAGCTATAATTATTTTCATTGCTGAATATACCATAATTTTATTTATCAATTTTTCTAATCCAGTGGACATCAGGATTGTTTCTAATTGTTTACTGTTACAAACAGTTATAAAATATTGTAGTGTATGTCTTCTGGGGACACAAATGCAAGAGGTTCTCTAAATTTTATACCTAAACATTGAACTTCTGGCTCCTAAGGCATGCACTTCTGCAACTTTACAATAAAATGCCAAATCACTTCTGCCATTCAGTACATAATTGTGCAGATGTCCATACTGCCTTATCAATACCTAATAGTGTCAGGCTTCCTAATTTTTGCTGGTCTGATAGGTAGAAAATAGTATTTCATTTTGGTTTTAGTTAGCATTTCCTCACTTAGGAGTTGTAGCCTCTTTTTGTATATTTATTTGATATTTGTGTTTTGTGTGGAAGTGCTTATTGAGGTCTCTTGCCCATATTCCCCCCTAAATTCTTTATAGTTTGAATGCTACTCTAAGTAACATGTTTTATTACCTTTTCCAGTTGTTTATTGGTAGTATGGAAATATGTAGAGCGTTTAATATTCATCCTTGAACCAGCCACCTTCCTAATGTCTTTTGTTAGTCCTCATAATGTATCTGTAGATTCTTTTGTATCTTCTGTGTAGACATTCACATCTTATGAAGAATGGCAGTTTTTTTGTGGCTTGTTGGCTAAGCCTTCCAGAACAATATTGATTAGAAATGGTGATAGCAGGCACCGTTCTCTTCTTCTGAAACTGAAAATTAATCTTTGCCATGCGTCACTGTTAAGTTTAATGTTCATTGTGGGTTTTTTTTTTTTTTTTTAAATGGATATCTTCATCAGGTTTAAGTACATTCCCTTCTTTGCATTGCTTTGTTTTTTAAACTGTAAGCGGATGTTGCATTTAATTAAACAGTTTTTCTGCGATGATTGTGTAATTTCTCACTGTAATGTTATTTATAATGAATTTCATTAATTAATTTTCTATTTGTAAACCAATCTTGTATTCCTGGGGTAGCATAACTTGATCATTTTATATTTCTCTTTTTATCAATTACTGAATTCATTTTGTTGGGGCCTTTTTTGTAGATACTTATGAGTGATAGATACTGTCTGTGATTTTCTGTTCTCATTCTCTTATGAGGTTTTCAGGTTACATTAGCTTTATAAAATGAATTTGGGGACATGTTTCCTCTATTTTGAGCTCTTTTTTTTTTTTTTCAAAGATTGTATTTTATTCTTCTGTTGATATTTATTAAAACATGCCACTACAGATACCTGGGTCTAGTAATCTCATGCCCTTCAAGTATTTTGTTTCCGTTTGAGACCTTTTTGATAAATTATGTTTTTCTAGGACTCTCTGTATATTTATCTAAATTTTCAAATTGATTAACATAAAGTGAATCATGATATTGTCTTTTTGATGCCAGAATCCTTTGTCATCTTCATTCCTGATATAATTATTGTGCCATCTCTTTTTTTCCTGTTCAGTCTTCTCAGGGGTGTGTAGATTTCATCAGTGTTTTCAAAGACTAAACTTTTAGCTTTATTCTCTCTAGTGTGTTTTTCCCATGTTATTCTTTTCTATTCTATTCTGACTTAACTGTTTTGTTTGTAAAGAATATGATCTGTGTGATGTGTGAATCCTTTGAAATTGCTTGAGACTTGCTTGATTTGGTCAGTTTTTGGTTTTTGGTTTTTGTATATGCTTTGAAAAGAATGTGTTTTCTGCACCTGTTTGGTACTTGTATGTGTCTGTTAGACTTACATTTTTACACTGGCAGTAGGTTTGCTCAGATGCTCTTTGTGTATCCTTGATATTTTTTGTGTGCTTGATCCTTTCTTTTCTTTTTTTTTTTTTTTTTTTTTGAGACGGAGTCTTGCTCTGTCGCCCAGCCTGGAGCGCAGTGGCATGATCTCGGCTCACTGCAGCTCCACCCCCCGGATTCATGCCATTCTCCTGCCTCAGCCTCCTGAGCAGGTGGGACTACAGGCGCCTGCCACCTCGTCCCCCTAATTTTTTGTATTTTTAGTAGAGATGGGGTTTCACCATGTTAGCTAGGATGGGCTCGATTTCCTAACCTTGTGATCCGCCCACCTCGGCCTCTCAAAGTGCTGGGATTACAGGCGTGAGCCACCGGGCCCGGCCACTTGATCCATTTTTTACTACTGAGTGAGATATGTTCATGTCTCCTACTATGGTAGTTGATACGTTTCTTCTTGTTTTTCTGCCATTTTTCCTTTTTATATTTTGAGCCTCAAAACAGGTGCATGTAAGTTTCACATTCATTGTTTTTTTCTCAGTGAATTGAACCATTTATGATCATATGTCTTAATTTATTGCTAGTAATTTTTTGTTAACCATAAAGTCTGTTTGTGTAATACTAATAGAGCTGTACCATCTTTGTTGTGGTTAGAATTTGCCAGGTACAGCTTTTTTCATTCTTTCACTTTTCAAACATTTTGGATCTGTAAACTTTAGGTTTATCTTTTTAAGGTAGAATATTGCTATTTATGCTATTTGTTGCAAAACTTTTACATCAGCCAAGACTGTTCAGTAGGGACAGAATAGTCTTCAACAAATTATGCTTGGACAATTAGATATCCACATGCAAAAGAGTTAAGTTGGACCCCTATGGCATACCATATACAAAAATTAACTCAAAGTGGATTAGGGACCCACATCTAGGAGCTGAAATTATAAAACTCTTAGAAGAAAACATAGGGATAAATCTCCATAGCTTTGGCAACAGTTTCTTTTTTTTTTGAGACAGAGTCTCGCTCTGTCACTCAGGCCAGAGTACAAGTGATGCGATCTCGGCTCACTGCAAGCTCCACCTCCCGGGTTCACGCCATTCTCCTGCCTCAGCCTCCTGAGTAGCTGGGACTACAGGTGCCTGCCACCATGCCTGGCTAATTTTTTGTATTTTTTTTTTTTTTAGTAGAGATGGAGTTTCACCATGTTAGCCAGGGTGGTCTCGATCTCCTGACCTTGTAATCCACCCGCCTCAGCCTCCCAAAGTACTGGGATTACAGACATGAGCCACCGTGCCCAGCCGCTGGCAACAGTTTCTTAGACATGACACCCGGAGTACAAGCAATCAAAGAAAAAGTGGACTTTGTAGATTAAAAAGGTGTTTTTTATCTTTGTTTTTTGAGACAGAATCTCACTCTGTTGGGGCTGGAGTGCAGTGGCATGATTGTGGCTCGCTGCAGCCTCAGCATCTTGACTTCCGGGACTAGAGTGTTCCTCCTGCCTCAGCCTCCTGAGTAGCTGGGAGAAAATATTTGCAAATCATGTATTTGATAAGGATCTACTATCCAGAATATATAAAGAACTCTTAAACAGTGTAACAACAAAAAGATAACGCAGTTAAAAACTGGCAAAGGACTTGAATAGGCGTTTCTCCAAAGAAGATACACAAATAGGCAACAAGCATGTGAAAAGATGCTCAGCATCATTAGTCATTAGAGAAATGCAAATGAAAACCACAGTGAGATAACCACTTCACACCTACTAGAATAGCTATACTCAAAAAAGAAAGAGAAAATAAATGTAGGTGAGGATTTGGAGAAATTGTAACCCTTGTGCATTGTTGGTGGAAATGTAAAATGGTACAGCTGCTGTGGAAAACAGTTTGATAGTCCTCAAAAATTAAGTATAGAATTATCCATATGACCCAGCAGTTCCACTCTTTATATACACAAGAGAACTGAAAATATGTTTTTCAACAAAAACTTGTATATGACTCTTCATAGCAGCCCTATTTATGATACCTAAATGGTATAAACCCAAATGTTCATCAGCTGATAAATGCACTGATAACAGTGGGATATTATTTAGCCATAAAAAGGAATGAAGTATTCGTATATGCTGCAACATGGGTGAACCTTGAAAACATGCTATATGAAAGACATCAGCCACACAGCACCATATATCATATGATTCCATTTATATGAAAAATGCAAATCCATACAGACAGCAGATTATAGATTGCCAGGGGACAGGGAGAATGGGGAGTGACAGCTTAATGGGTAAGAGTGATGAAATGTTCTGGAACTAGGTAGTGGTGAATGTTATATACACTATAAATGTTCATTGCACCTGAATTGTACATGTACAAATGCTAAAATGGTGAATTTTGTTAACAAGAATTTTACCTCAAAAAAAATTTTTTTTTGAGATGGAGTCTCACTCTGCCGCCTAGGCTGGAGTACAGTGTCACAAACTTGGCTCATTGCAAGCTCTGCCTCCTGGGTTCCCATCATTCTCCTGCCTCAGCCTCCCGAGTAGCTAGGACTACAGGCACCTGCCACCACGCCCAGCTAATTTTTCTGTATTTTTAGGAGAGACAGCGTTTCACCGTGTTAGCCAGGATGGTCTCGATCTCCTGACCTCGTGGTCCGCCTGCCTCAGCCTCCCAAAGTGCTGGAATTACAGGCGTGAGCCACCGCACACGGCCTAGAAATTTTTTTTCATTTTACATTGATGATACCTATTTTAAGTTAAAGAATATCTAGACATAATTCTTTTTTGTTGTTGTTGTTCTTGTTGTTGATATAGAGTCTCAGATTGTTGTCCAGGCTGGAGTGCAATGGTGTGATCAAGGCTTATTATAGCTTCAACCACCTGGGCTCAAGTAATCCTCCCACCTCATCCTCCTGAGTAGGTGGGACTATAGGCATATGCCACCATACCTTGCTATTTTTTTTTTTTTTTTTTTTTGTAGAGATGGCATCTCACTGTATTTCCCTGGCTGGTCTCAAACCCCTGGCCTGAAGTGATTGTCCCGCCTAGGCCTTCCAAAGTGCTAGAATTAACAGGCATGAGCCCCTGTGCCTGTCCATAATATAGTCTTGATTATTGTCCTCTCTACTTTCATTTTGTCTTCTCTTTCTGCATTTATTAGAAATCTCAGTTACATCTTTTATCTTCTGTCTCAATTGAAGCAAAATTTAACATGGTTGGTTATTTTATGCTCTAGTTAGGTTTTATCTTGGCCCCTAACTCTCTTTAATGCTGAGATTTCCTACTTTCTGCCTTTAAGAAAAAAAAAAGTCTGAGTCTTAATTCCGCTTCATACCTCTACCATAACCATCATCATGCTAAACATGCTGATTTGTATTTAGAGTCCAGGTTCTTTAACGTAAAGACAACAAGATAGACTGTTAGCCTATTGCATTGACCTTCTTTTCTCCTCTAATTTCTCCACTGTTAACCTGTTTTATATGATTTGTAGTACAAAGTGCCATTAGCTCCTTTGAACCTTCATATTAGGTCCTCTTCTAGGCATCTTAAACAGTTATTGTGGAGAATTATCTTCTTGAACTGTTTTTAAAGAATAAAGAAAATAAAGATAGGCCGGGTGTGGTGGCTCACTCCTGTAATCCCAGCACTTTGGGAGGCCAAGGCAGGTGGATCACAAGGTCAAGAGATCGAGACCATCTTGGCCAACATGGTGAAACCCATCTCTACTAAAAATACAAAAATTAGCTGGGTGTGGTGGCGCGTGCCAGTAGTCCCAGCTACTGGGAGGCTGAGGCAGGAGAATCACTTGAACCCGGGAGGCAGAGGTTGCAGTGAGCCGAGGTTGCGCCACTGCACTCCAGCCTGACTACAGAGCAAGACTCTGTCTCAAAAAAAGAAAAACGAAAATAAACATAAACATCTTTTCAGACTTACAAATTACGTAGCTTAACTAATTTAATTATATTTAATTTCTTACAAGATTTCAGTAATATTGGCAAACTGTTAAACAGCTGATTTGACAGTATTAAATTCATGACGTACATATTATGCATTTGGCGTTTGGTTCTCAAAGAACATCAAGGTCACTATATTTTTTTTCAGTGAGTATTAGGCCTTCTTATAGTAATACATAAATAAACTCTCCTTTTATTTGTAGGAGCCCCTCAATAGTGAAGATGATGTGAGTGATGAGGAAGGACAGGAACTCTTTGACACAGAAAATGTTGTTGTATGCCAATATGATAAGGTAAGGATATCATCTTCAGATTACTGACGTTATTTGTGTTGTAATTTCTTCCCTACGTTATTCTTTCTGCCTTATTGAAACATTTGCGCAGCTGATTCATACCTCTTAAATTCATTATGAATAGTATGAAAACACTGTTAAAGAGTTTTGTGGATTATTTTAATAGAATGAAAGATTAATTTCTTAGCTTTACCTTTGAAAAATAAGTTATGAATGAAATGAAAAGAGCTACGATCTTTTTCTATTTAGACAGTCTTTCAACTTGTAAGCAGAGTAAACAGCCACTTTGAGGTTGTCCTTTATGGTAATAGCTCACTCAATGAGATAATTCTGTTTTCTATTTAGCCTCAACTATCTCAAAACCAGAAGGGTTCAGTTGAATATAACTGTTATTATTAAGGAGAAGACTAAGGCAATGAACAGTACTAAAAACAGATATATTTTTACTGAAAATCATTTAAAATATTATTTAACTTTGCTGTAGTTTGCTCACATTAAGGAATTTTTAAACCAGATACCGTGAAAACTAGCCATTGATTCCTTATGTTCTTAATTCTTAAACAGGGTGCTGCTTTCTAAGTATTTTTGTTAGATTTATTTGTATTACTTCTGAGATTTTTGTTTTTAAGACATTTAAACTGGAATACTTTTTTTTACTGCAATCATTAAATTTATAATACAGCAAATATTACGTTGCATTTATAATTTTAGTAGAGATTTTTACCACATGATGAAAATTCTAACAGAAGCTTATTATTTAACATTTATAGAGTGCAGAAATGTACCAGACACTATTCTAGGCCCTGGAGATGTAGTTATGAACATGTAAAATTCGTGCCCTGCATGAAGTTTCCTTTATAGATGAAGAAAATCTTAATTCTGTTGCATTTATGGAAATGAATGTGATAGGTAGCCGTGCTTACTTCAAACAGATCTATAGGGAGAATGCCAGTACTATGGATCTTATTTGCTAATAAAAAGGTGGAGTTAGACTAGTTTTTTACCAGTGAAGTTATAGAATAAAGACAGTAAGGTCATTGAGAGTTTTACAGCGTTCATTTTTGTGCATAATGACTTCTGAGAGACTATTTTTAAAACCATATACCATGCGCATTATAACAAGTGTAATTTCCTGTTAGATACACATAGAGCCAGACTATGAGGTTAAAACAAGAGATACCATTAAATCTTTATTGTTAGGAAGTCTCAGAGGATCTCCTTGCAACCAAATTATCCAGAACACAATTTCATGATGAGATGTCAGATTTATCAGGCAACAGAGGACCTTTGTTTTCGCCTGACTGAAGAATATACTTCTAAGTGTCTTCCTACTTTAAGACAATGGTTGTATTCTCCTTTGGCACAAACTGTACTTATAGTAGTTTAAATGTTAAAATTGGTTTGTTTTGCTCCCAGAGACATTACTTTAGTGTTTTAAATTAATAAGTGGAAAATAGCTCTAAATAGTGTGCTGGATGATAAATAATTTTAAAATTTGCAGAGGTCTAATTTTGAGAATCAAATGAGTTGCTCTGGAGATTGGAGGGGAGTGGTGACTTGATGTCTTTAGCCAATAGTAAAGAATAGCAGTGTTCTGTGACTGCATAAAATGAGGTTGGATATTGTTTGAGCCAACTTGAATTTCAGGAATGTAGTTTTGAAGCCTAAACTTTAGAATGTCAACAATGAGTGAATTTTAGAAGAGATCATAGAAGAAATAATAAAGCTTGTATTGCCAATCAAATGAGAATCTTAGTTAAATGCTAATAATATGGCAGAGTTCCTGCTTACATGTGGGTGGATAAGGGCTGATACAGCATTTGGCAAAAATAGCATCAGATGTAGGTAAACTTGCTTTAACACATTTTTAATTAGGAAATTTAAGAGGGCTTTCTCCTGGCTTTAAGAACATTCCCTCATGAAGGGCTCAGGGCCAGGAAATGGATTGCTTTTTTAGTTGTGACTTTGTACTTCTATTAATATAAAAATATTTTTCATTTATTATATTACCCAACATGACTTCATTGTTAACTGTGTGGATTATTTGGCCCATGAAACTTTCCTACATTTATTTTTTGCAAATTGTCCTGTCCTGTGACAAAATGCAGTCAATTTCTTTACTTGTCTGTAGAATCTCTATTTCCTGGCTGCTCATCACTTTCTTGTTTTTGGCTAGTTAAGCCCACTGTCTTTCTGGTTGCAGTCACTTGGTTCATGCTGGAAATACATTTATATACACGTTTGTAGGATAAATACTACTTTATAGGAAATCAAAGAAAAGGAGGAGACAGAGGTCTTTTCATGCAACAAATACTTACTGTTTATGATGTCCCTGGGCACTATTCTTGGAGCTTGAGATACACTAGTGATCAAAACAGAACAGTCCCTGCCGTTGGGAAGCTTACTCCAGTCAGGGGAGATAGATGCTAAAACAGAATAAATTAGGATTTATTTATTTATTTATTTAGAGCATAATAAAAGATTAATATATTATGTTAGAAGCTGATAATTGGTATGGAAAAATAAAGATCAGGGAAAGAGGACAGGTTTGGTTTCAGTTTTAAATAGGATAGTCATAATAGGTCTTTGGAGAAAATGACATTTTAGCAAAGACTTGGAAAGAGTTAGCCCTATTGTCTGGTGGCAGAGTCTGTTGTATGTGAGGAACAGCGAGGAGGCCTGTGTGGCTGGACTGGAGTGAGGGAAGGGGAGAGTACAGTAGTAGGTGGAGAGGTAGAGTAAGGGAAGGTGGATGGTAAGGATTTTGTAAGGACATGGCTGTTACTCTTAAGTGAATTAGAATGTTACTGGAAGGTTTCAGTGAGACAAGTGGTATGAACTGATTTAAATTTCGAAAGGATTACTTTGCTTTCTTTGTAGAGAGCAGAATATGAGGAGGAAGCAGAGGTTGCTGAAACAAGGAAGACTATTTAGGGGGATATTATTATAATTCAAATGGGAGATAATGGTGACTCAGCCTATGGTGATGGTATTAAAGTTGGTGAGAACTAGTTGGATCTTGGATTTGTTTTGAAGGAAGAGTGTTAACAGGATTTCTTGACTCTGAGATGTGTGGTAGAAAAGAAAGAGGAATCAAGAATGACTCTCAAGATTTTTTGATGAGGATTCTGAAAGAAGGATGGTGATACCATCAATTCAGATGAGGAAAAGCTGCATGTGGAGCTGGTTGGACATGCCAAGTCTGGTATGTCTGTTAGACATTCAAGTCATCAATCTTAAGATGCTACATTTAGCATTTACGTAGTGTATTTAGACCAGAGGTATAATTAGCTCTTAGTCCAGCAGTCTCTGCCCTACCTGCTGTTTTACCTTTATTGTGCTTTGTTTTGCTTTAATAAGTAAGAAAAGTTTGAATCCAGAAGAAGAACATGAGAGTGGTTTCCAAATAAGATGAAGGTTGTTTGATAGAGTGATTTTTTTTTTTTTTTTAAAGTCTCAAAAAGCAGAGCTGGGATCAACAAATGGAAGTTGGAGAAGCAGATTTCAGTAAGGGTAAACTCTGAAAGATTTTACAAGAGAGCTGTTCCAAAAAGGAATAACTTAATTTGAAATTCTTTGCTTACTGTTTCTAATCGTATTTAAGCAGATACTGCACAACCATTTGCCAGGAATATGTCATAAAGAATGTTTGCACTGGGAGGTTAGGCCATGGAATTTTAGGAATGAGATCTTGGAAAATGTCTGTACCTGGCCGGGCGCAGTGGCTCACACCCATAATCCTATCACTTTGGGAGGCCAAGGTGGGCGGATCACCTGAGGTCAGGAGTTCAAGACCAGCCTGGCCAGCCTGGTGAAACCCATTTCTACAAAAATTAGCCAGGTGTGATGGTGAGTGCCTGTAATCCCAGCTACTCAGGAGGCTGAGGCAGGAGAATCACTTGAACCTGGGAGTGGGAGGTTGCAGTGAGCTGAGATCGCACCGTTGCACTCCAAGCCTGGGCAACAGAGTGAGACTCTGTCTCAAAGAAAAAAAAGAAAAAGAAAATATCTGTACCTGTTGAGCATTTCTGCATTATTATGTGAAACAGACTGATTTAGTAAAAAGAGTACTGGACCAAGACTTGAAAATCATGATTGTCACTTAGTAGCAGTATACCTTTGGTCAAGCCATTGAACCCTATCCAAGCTGTCATTTCTTCTTCTGAAAATGAAAGCCTGAACTAGTTGATTTTTTTTTTTTTGTTAGGTACCTTTAGATCATAGAATAGGGAGAACCATGGGGCCTTCTTTGCAGAAGATGTGGAACTTGAACTGAACATTAAATAATTAGTGTGAATTACTGGGAAAAGGAAGAAAGGTCACTTCAGTTCATTAAGTTTTACAACTCCTCTCCCCCACCAAATCCATGGAATTACAAACAACTAAGGACTATAAGTGAAGGCAAAGATGGGAGTGCCCAGAGCCTGCCCTTCGGCTCTTTTTGTTTAACTGTGGATGTACATAGTTTTTGAAATCTGCTGTAAGTGACTGGATGATTAGCATCCTTTAGATGTATATTTAAAATACTGCTATGTATAAGGTTCCACGTTAGGTCTTGAGAGCGCTATAAGGAGTTTTATTTTGGTAGAAGAAGCGAGTCCATACTTGTATTACTTAACAAATAATGTAAGAAATGTCAGTGAAAATACCATTGGGAATTTAACAGTGGAAAAGAATAGTTTTAGCTGGTAAGATTTGGGAAAACTTTGTGGAGGATAGTCTTTTGGAGGTAGACCTTGAAAATATGCAAACCTGGTAGAGAGAGAAGACATTTTGTAAAGAAATATTTTTTAACTATTTTAATGAACACAAGTACTAAAAGCTATAAAATAGTACTAATTACAGATAAATTTGTTTTTAAACCCACCTAGTGAGGTTTTTTGTTTTTTTTTTTTTTTTTTGGTGTGTGTGTGTGTGTGTTTGTTTTTGTTTTTTGGTGAAAAACTTTATTAAGAAACCAATTTTTAGGCCAGGTGCTGTGGCTCACACTTGTAATCCCAACACTTTTGGAGGCTGAGGCAGAAGGATCACATGAGGCCAGGAGCTCGAGCCCGGCCAGCACAACATAGGGAGACCCTGCCTCTGCAAAAACAGAATAAACCAGTTTGTAAATACAATACTGTAAATACTGTTTTGTTGAGGTGGGGGGGTGTGGGTGTGCGTGCGTGTGTGTGTGTATGGATGGATTTTTTGTTACTTGTTTTCTCTGTTTTCTGATTGTATCTCTCAATTTTTTAAATTTTGCTTTCGTTTAGATACACAGAAGTAAAAACAAATGGAAATTTCATCTCAAGGATGGCATTATGAATCTTAATGGAAGAGATTATATATTTTCCAAAGCCATTGGAGATGCAGAATGGTGAAGAGTTGCTTTTTTTCTTTTATAAATAAAAGAAACTTAAAAAAAGTTTAAAGCGGACAGTTTGAAACTTGGGGCATACGCCAACCAAAACTTCATTTCTGCATGTCAGAAAAGTGCAGTAGAAGCAAAGCTACTGGAACAAAGATAGACCTTGACAACATAGACACTACTTACTGGCAAGCCATGGAACTGTAGCACCTGGGGTTGTTGGGTGGGAGGGTTGGGGTTTTGTGTAGGAAAACCATAATTGTTGATTTTAAATACAGGTACCTGCCACCGGTAATTAGCATGTAAAGCTTTGTCTATATTCCTTCCTCCAACTTGGGTTCAATCAGAAGATACTTGTTGGAATGAACTGAAGAAACTTCGGTTTTGATAGATTGAACTGAAACTGCTTATTGTATGTGGTTATATTTGGTAAAAGTTGCGTGTGAGCTTTTTACAAAAGGGTAAGAATTGTGTTGAATTTTAATTCACTTGTATAAGAAAACAGTTTAAAACTCTCATAGTAGGTCTTAAATATTTTTACTTGCTATTCTCCCTCAGTGATATATACCTCTTCCTTTCCAGCTTTATGAAACATCTATTTAAGATTTAAAGTTATCAGTGATCATAGTTTGGAGATAAAATTTGACCCAGGAATGAATATTTATTTTAATTAGGTTTTCATACTTATTAAATGTAATTAAAGACTTGAGTCTTGTCTGAGTTCAGTGGAATTGAAACGACAACTTTAATTTCCTTACAGAAAAACTTAATTTGTTTCTTTTAGTGCCACACCTTAAAAAGAAACCCCAAACTAGCTCCTCAGGAATATAGTTTTATTTTGCAAGCATACCATCTAGCTGAAATTGTATACACATGAATATATGTAGACTTTTCCTGTTGGGCTGAAGTGTGTGCTTATAAATGTGTTTAGTTTTTAAGCTAAACATCCAGTAAACAGTCTGTGCATTGATTAGCATAGGGCAGGTGGTGAGGACCTGGATTTTTATTAAACAATTTAGTAATTATAAAAGTTTCTTGTGTTTACTAGTAAAGAATTTTAAAAATCTATTCTAATTCAACAAGTTTTTAAAATCAACTTTGTAATTTGAGGGGAAAATTTGGGGGGAAGAGGTGGGTGGGCCACTAAGTTACCTCTCTTTCATTTGGTGGCCCTTCCAGGCCATTGAAAATAAAGACGTTGGCTCCAGTTTGCACATCGGGAAGAAAGCATAGAAATTTGACTTGTATATTAAAAATAATAGAAATGTAATATGTATATTAAGAATGCATAGGTCTGTATTCTGTAAGGGGCTCTGAAGAACAATATGGCACTGCTGTGTTCAGTGTGAATTCGCTGCCTGGGAGAACTGCAGGAATGCTTGTCTTCACCATTGTGTTCTTACAACGAATTCAACTTTCCATGGTTTATCTTGACAAAATTTACATGTGTTTAGGTTACTTGTATATTGATATATTTTTTTAATCTTCAGTTTTTGTCTTCCTTTTGCCTTTGTGTTTTCAGAAGTAACACATAAACACTTTTTAAAGTACATTACAAAGAAGAAAACTGTGAGCTACTATTATATAGTATTCCTTTTTTAACACAAATCTTTTAACTTTAAAAAAAGGCAAAAATTTTTTTTTCAACTTCCCACCCAGCTTACCACCTTGATCTCTTTAAATTATGTTCTAAACTTTGGTGTAAATGGTGGTGTCTAGCATGCTAGTAGTTAGATTTTATTTAGCTGCCATAACTGGTAATACAGTTTTTATTTTGACTATATTAATTAGTTTTTTGAGGGGAAGTTTGTTTATTCTGCGACTCTCAAAGCACACAGAGGTTTTAGAATATATATTATTATTAGTGAGACTGAGAGAAGAGGAAATGGGAGGGAGTAACATCACAGAAGTCCTGTTGTTCAACTGTTCTTTAATATAGTTGCTAGTAGGTTTGTATTTACTCAATAAAGCTTAAGTCAGTGACCTGAACTACCTATAAAAATTCAGCAGTGCTGCAGTGTTGCTTAAGTGAAACCCTTTGGCTATCTAGTAGTTTTTATGCTACTGAAACTTGGATTACTGTATGATACTCAGCTTGTCTTGGGCCGTCTATGTAGACAAACATTCGTATTCATAGTAGCATTGTTTACTGGCCTGTTTTTATAACTTTATTTTTCAAATATTAACAACCACTGCTTTCAGAGTGGTTATTTTGTTATTTTTGAAGCAGGAAATAACCCTTTGTATTTGCACCTGTGTATTGCATATTAATTATGGTATACTTGGCAAATGCTTTTCTTTTACCTGTGAAAATTCTGAAGGCTGGTCCAAGCTACATTGCATACCAAATTGTGCTCTTACATATTATTTGCATTTTGTCTTTTTTAATCAAATAGCATGTTTTAGTTTTATTATAGTAGCTTTTGCTGTAAGAATGTCACTTGCTTATCTTTTATTGTACTTGAATTCTTAATCATGCTTTTAACATTGTATTTAACAAATCATTTCGTATTAGGTTCCATTGAAATGTCATTCCTTTGAAAAGGCAAGGGATTTCCACTTTGAGAATTTTAAAATGAAAGTAGCATGTTTATCTAAAGGCAGAAAATAGTTCAGACTTGGTATTATGAAAATAAGTAATGGTTTCTGGAGAGGATTTGTTTAGATTTGCACAGATGGTGATGGCACCTTTTACTTAAAAAAACATTAATCAACAGTGCTAAAGAAAATTTACCCAAAATTACAAGATAAAACATGGAAATGTGTGCCTTTCAGTATACAAACTCTTGCTTGGTGGTCATTTGTGTAATCAGACCATTTGAATGCCTGAGAGCATGTTTAATTTCTGTGGAGTGCCACATATGGCTAAAACAACTCTTTAATGTGCAATTAATTTCTAGAGTAAAATGTCTGTTATATGAGGGGGATCTTTATATTGGGCTTTTCTATTTTTTAAATGTTCACATTTCTTTCTGTTAATTAAAATGCCATCATAATGTCACATTTACACTGTTGCCTCTTTTAAAAGCAAAGCCACTCTGTTCTAAGATTACATCAAGACGAGCAGTGTGTAGTAATTAAAATGTATGCTTGATGAGCATAATAGATTCTGGTTTTAGGAAATAACATATAGCTTTTATATGAATATTTTCTTTTGCTGTAGTGAAAATCAAAGATTTTTTTTTCCTGGCTTTTATGGAGGAATGAAAAGAGTTGTCTCCCTCTAAGAGTAATTTTTGATTCTCATAGCAATAATGTCACCATTCTTACCAGAGGGTGAATACCCCTTGTATAGGAAAACAGACGTAATTTCCTCTTGGGAGTTCTCTTTATGACTTAGCATTTTCTTCCACTTGAGAAAATTCCTGTTTTTCCGATTATTTCATATTGAACTTTTTTTTGAGCTTTTGTGCAATGTAATAGTTTGTTGATCCATCTTTGTACATTTTCATTTCATGTCTTTCTTCCACCTACCTGTCAGAATCAGCTATAGCAGATTTTGAATTCTTTAGTTAAAAAATAGTTGCTTTATTTGTTTCCTCATGAGTTTGTTAAATAGCTTTGCATTTTAGTCCTCTATTATGCTATGGAAATGATTATGAAGTTTATATTCTTCCCTTTTTAAGCCTGCCTTACTCTGTCTTTTGTCATTGTCTATGGTTTAATGAAGAACACACCAAACTAACATTTTTGTTTATTTTGAGGAACAAAAAAACTTTTTCTCTTCTCTTTTAAGGGAAGTTACTACACATTGAGTTAGTAATTACTCTTTCAGTCAAGGTTCCTTAATAAGTCCAGTCTGCATCAGGACTATGATTTGGGGGGCAGGGCTAATCCTTTTTGCTGTTCTGAGCTACTATTGTCAACTGCTGTTGTACATACTGTTATGTGTAATGGCGTAAATATATTTATTATGTTTGTAAAATTCATTGCAGATCAAGGTTGCTCTTCTGTGATATATGGGATATTATGTTTTAAAGACCATCTTGGAATACAATTAGAGAACTTAGTATTTTGATGTACTAAGACCTATTTTAAGTTTAATATTCTACCTTTGCAAAAACTTTAATTAAAGATGTTATTTAAAAAAAGTAATGTTGCTTGCTTTGCTTACTAGTATATGGCATTGTTATAGATAATTGAATAAAATACAATTTAGAAAGGAAAATGCTTTACATTGTTAATGAGAATTCCATTTAACAACAAAAAGATGCTAAATTCTGTACCTTAAAGATAAGTAGGTTGAGATGTCAATTTGAATTAGTAAACTGTGTTGCAAATTATTAATAGTAGCTTTTAAAAAGTTGTATTTTCCAGGCACACAGGAATTTAGGTTGGGCAAATTCACATTAACAAATTATAACTAAAAATTGGTATAATTAACATTGTTTTTAAAAATAAAGATTACTCCTTGTGAAATATTAATAATTAACATATTGTATTAAATGAGTATTTCTACTCCAAAGTATAGATTACCTAGGATAAAAACATTGTTATTTCTGTGTTTAGCCAAACCACGTCCTCTTAGTTCAGAGGTTATAAATAATTGCATATTAGGAGAATTGGGTTACTGAGGTTTGTATTGCATATTGAATATATTTTGTGTTATTTCAGAAGATACTAAATAATTAGCAGGTATTTTAATTTTATAGTTAATTTAGCTGAATCATTAAGAACCTCACCTTTTTGTATTTTTTTATCCTGTTAACAGACTATCTAGAAAACATGCAAATTTTAACTATTAACGTAATCATAATAAAGATATCTTATTTATTGCCAGCAAATCTTGTATTTTGCAGTTTAATTGAAGCTCCTACTTTGATTAAGCTTAAGCTTTTGGCTTTTGTTTCTCTATCTGTAAAATGACAAGATTTTGAGGATGAAATGAGGTGTGATGCATGTAAAGCTCTTAGGCTGGTGCCTAGTACATGGTCAGCACTCAGATGTCACAATTATTTGCTTAATTTCATAATTATTTGCATAATTTAAAATTACTTGTGCACCAGGAAAAAAAATTAACGATCAAAAGTAGCAAAAACAAATTGAGAGTCAGTGAAACACAAACAAGCCTGGGAGGGTAAGTTGGTGAAACAATGCATCTGGTTACAGCAGAAAGTGTCAGAGGGAAGAAAATTGAGTGCTGGGTATGGGAGAGGGGTAATGAAACAGTGGGAGGGCTTTTAAGCTCCCTCTCTCCCCCTGCCAAAAAAGTCCTAGATTATATATGTCTAAGTAAGTCGAATTTTCTGAAAGCTAAAACTATGATAGAACTATCATTTTAAAAATTGACTTTTCCAAATATTAATGGAGTCTGTCCAGTTAATTTAGGGAGAAAAACAGAGTTGTCAAACACTGAAGATACGGATACATCACTGATTCTCGCAATGTCTCCTCCACTTTGAAAAGGGCATATTGACTTCTCTGTGTTGACAGAACCTCCATGCTAATGATGCATAGGTTAGGGTGGCTTTGCTGAGTGGGGCAAGTAGGACCAGGAAAACTAAAGTTCACCCAGGTTAGTTGCCGGAGATGAAGAAGTAAAGGTTTTTTGGGGGTTTTTTTGTTTGTTTTTTTTTTGAGACTGAGTCTCACTCTGTCACCCAGGCTGGAGTGCAGTGGCACTGTCTCGGCTCACTGCAAGCTCTGCCTCCCAGGTTCACGCCGTTCTCCTGCCTCAGCCTCCCAAGTAACTGGGACTACAGGCACCCGCCACCATGCCTGCCTAATTTTGTTCTTGTATTTTTAGTAGAGACAGGGTTTCACCGTGTTAGCCAGAATGGTCTCGATCTCTTGACCTCGTGATCCACCCGCCTTAGTCTTCCAAAGTGCTAGGATTATAGGCGTGAGCCACCATGCCCGCCTGAGAGTAAAGCTCTTTAGAGCTGTTTACTTTCAGCAGGGATGCATAAGGGACATTTGTTGTTTTGGCTTCTCAGTGTCAGAATACCCTTACTGTCTTGCTTCATACCAAGAAGAATGGAGGGTAATATATACCTCTTTATGGAAGTAGAATAGCAAGTAAGAAGTCACCCATCACTGGATCCAGAAACAGGGACCAAAATCTTGAGAAGTGGTCAGACTGATGCTTACACTCAGGACTTTGAGTCTTAAGAGCATGAAACAAAGTTGCAGGATCAGAGGTCCCGTATATGTTCAGGTCTGGTGGTGTGATAGTGACTGGGGCAAGAGGGCTATTGGCAACCTTCTGAGCAGACTTTTGCTGCAAACTACTGTACCCTTCCAATCCCTTTTCTGCTTAAAATAATCAGAGTCTCTTTCTATTGTTTGCAACCAAGAAAAAGCATTATTCATGCAAAGTATGTCTTAAGAATCACATTTCCCTTGTAGGAGTCTTGCCTTCACAATTAGCCCTTTCTTCCAATTAGGCATTCAATATCCTATTCAAAAATCTTCAGTGAATTACCAAAATAGCAATACTTGTAATATCAGCATCACAATTGTGGTTGGCTGATTACCTTGGAACATAAAGGAGTTTGTTACATTTAAGCCCATTATATATTGTCATTCATGTATTCTGCAAATACTTGGGTACCTACTATGTGTATCGTGACAACTAGACCCATATTCAAACCCAGTACAGTGTTCATGAAGTGACTGATTGGTAGAATTGGCAGAGTCCCTTCAAGATTCTTCATCCCTTGCATAGCCTCTCTCTGGGGGGCCAATCTGGGCCTCACTGGATGAGGCCACTGGAGGTCCATTTGTAGGATTTGAAAGAGCACAGAGACTCCAAAGTCCTTGACATCTTCCTGAACTTGTTCTAGCACAAGTCTGCTTTGATCTACTTTCCAAGACTTCCTCTCCTCCTTGGTGTGAAATATATAAGGACCCTGTGCTCTGTCTTGAGCTGGCACTCAGTTTTTAAGTTCTACATTATAAATAGGGTGTGTGCTATATATACTTAGTGTTATTTTCATGTTCTTAAAACTTCCTTTTTGACATGTGTTCTGGAGCCTTTCCATAGAATTCGTCTCCCACAACCAAGAGTTCCTGTTCTCAAGGAGGGCATTACAGGTAGAAGAAGGACACTGAAAGATTTTAGACACAGCTTTTGTGGAACAGAAGTGTTTGGAAATACTGGTTTTGAAGTATGCAGCAAGTATGAAGAAGAGGGGGATGGGGACTCGGAATAAATACTTCTTGAGTGCCAAATGCATTGTCTGTTTTTTCAAATACACACAGTACCCTTGAGGGTAGTTATTTTTATCTTCATTTTACAGATGAGTTGATGGAGCTTTGTGTGGAGGCCAAGTAATTTGCCTAAGGCCACACAGTGAGACTATAGTTTGAAGCTAGGGCAGATTGGCAGAGTGAGGTCAAGATACTCCATCCCTAGCTTAGGATGGGATGGGTCTTTTCATCACCTCAGTTTCCAGGAACGAATGGTTTCCATCTTAGATACTGTTAATAAGAGGCTGTGGCCTTGCAGCAACCTGGTCTCTTGTTTCTATTCAAAGGAGATATTCTGTCCGTACTCACCACTCTGAAAAGACAGACAAATAAAAACACTGGCTGGGACCATGACAGCAAAGTCCTGAAGAGTCATTCAGTGAAGACTTGGGGATTGGCAAAGTAGTCAGTTCTGTTTTTACCCTCTCCTAATAGTTCAATGAGTTAAAGGAAAAGAATGTTTTCACACACACACACACAAATCAGTATGTTTGTTTGCCTGAAGGAGATCTGTTTAGCCTCACCTCATATCACTTCTCTTCTGGTGAATCTGATGGTGAAATAAGTTTATTCCTAAGAGAGCTCCCTAATGCAATTAAAGTGAGCATGGCTTTTGCTGGTTTCATGGCGGGATGCATCAAGAATATAGAAACTTGGAGACAAATGTCCTGTGGTGGTTATAGTCTGAATGTTTCTACCCCCCCCCCCCAAATTCATATGCTGCAATTCTAACCCAAGGTGATGGTATTAGAAGAGGGTGTTTTTGGGCAGTGAGGGCATAATGCACTTATGAAGAGACTCAGAGAGCTAGCTAGCCCCTTCCACCATGTGAGGGTGCAACAAGGAACAGCCTTGCACCAGACACCAAATCTGCTGGCCCCTTGATCTTGGACTTCTCAGTCTCCAGAACGGTCAGACATAAATGCCAATTGTTTAGAAACTACCAATCTCATGGTATTTTGTTACGGCAACCTGAACTGACTAAGACAGTTACTGAAAAACCCCACTTTAAATATGTGAGCATGGGAGCCCACATTGCTGGACAGCCTCATGGTAAAGCTGTCAGATCCTGCTCTTGGCATATTTTGCAGTAGTGTTGTGCCCAGGGAGGGGGGCAGTCAGTCCTGAGGGACGGGCAATAAGGAAGTGAACTGCTGGCCAAAAATATAAACACAATCATAATTAAATTGATTAAATTTAGTGTGCTTTTTATTACTACAACGTGCCAGCAATCCTAAACTATGTCAATGATAGAACACCTTTCCATAAGAAATGATTTTTTTGTTCTAACTGGTCTGTTACAGTTAGTGTTGAGTGTTTTTCCATTTTTTTTTTTTACCGTGATGAAATATATGTAAAAGTTACCATTTTCGCCATTTTTAAGTGTACAGTTCAGTGGCGTGAAACACATTAATGTTTAGTTATAATAAAATATTTGTTAACTTCATTTTTTTTACCTTTCACATACATGAAATAAGTCAATCACAAAAAGATAAATACTACATAATTCCACTTAAATGAGGTTATCTATAGTGACAAATTCTTAGAAACAAAAAGTAGAATGATGGTTACCCCAGGCTGGAGAAAGCAGGAAATGATGAATTGTTCAGTGGATATAGAGATTGAGTTTTGCAAGATGAAAAAGTTCTGGAGATCTGTTGTACAACTGTGTGAATGATCTTAACACTACTAAACTGTACAGTTAAAATTGGGTAAGATGGTAAATTTTATGTTGTGTGTGTTTTTTGTTTTTACTACAGTAGTAAAAGAAGAAAAGCTTATTATTACTATTATTATTTTGAGACATCATCTTGCTCTGTTACCCAAGCTGCAGTGCAGTGGCATGATCATAGCTCACTGCAGCCTCAACCTTCGGGCTCAAGTGATACTCCTTCCTCAGCCTCCACAGAAGCTGGGACTACAGGTACGTACCACCACACCTGGCTAATTCTTTATTTTTTTAGTAGAGATTAGGTCTTGCTATGTTGTCCAGGCTAGTCTCAAACTCCTGGGGTCAAACAATCTTTCCACCTCGGCCTCCAAAAGTATTGGGATTACAGGTGTGAGCCATTGTGCCTGGCCTACATATTTTTTAGTGAACGTTGTGTTCAGTGTGGAAGTTAATTCAGACAACTCCCAGTTATATAGTCAGACTCCAAAGGGCACAGCCACATTAGTTTGTTTCTAAAGTAGATTCTTGTAGGTTTAGAATTGTTTCTACTCACTTATGGCTCAGCTCACGCCTCCAACTTCTGTGGTAGTGTCTATTTTTGTGTTTAAGCAGTAGAATAAAAAGGAAGAGTTGGAGCACAACAGCTGTAAGGAAAGAAACAAAATTTAGTTCTTCAATTACATCCTTCTATGTGACCACTGGGAATTTTTATTTCTGCTTAATTATGAAACAAATGCGTGGACTGTGAAGTGCAATCATTTTGTTTGGTAAATGTAAATTTTGGTCCGTACATGAAATACATTCATTTCATTTTATGATTATTACTGAAAATAATTGTGTCATATAAGAGAGGAAGAAGTATTAAGAAATGAAATGTTCTGGATATCAAATATGCTAAAAACTGGAAATCAGAGAATCGGAATCAGATCCTATTCTTTTTTTCTTTTTTTTTTGAGACAGAGTCTCACTCTGTCACCCAGGCTACAGTGCAGTGGCGCCATCTAGACTTACTGAAACCTTTGCGTGAAACCTCCACCTCCCAAGTTCAAGTGATTCTCCTGGTTCAGCCTCCTGAGTAGCTGAGATTACAGGCATCCACCACCACGCCCAGCTAATTTTTGTATTTTCAGTAGAGACAAGTTTTCACCAAGTTGGCGAGGCTGGTCTCGAACTCCTGACCTCAAGTGATCCACCGACCTCGGCCTCCCAAAGTGCTGGAATTACAGGTGTGAGCCACCGTGCCTGGCCAGATCGTATTCTTTAATTATTTGAAAACAAACATTTTATTAACTACAGAAATAGTGGCATGGTGGAGAAAGCATGAGCTTTAGAATTGGATAGACTTGAATTTGAATTCAGGCTCCACTCTCCTCAGCAGACCTTGGACAAGGCATTTAAGCGCTTTGTCTGTTAAACAAGGATAACAGTACCTCCCTTGTAAGGATGTTTTTGCCATGAATAAGGAGTGCAGAGCACATAGCACAGGTTTAAGCACAGAGCAGGCGTGCCATGGCCTAGTGCATTAGTTTCCTATGGTTGCCATAACAAATGACCACAAACTGGGTGGCTTAAAACAATAGAATAAATTTTGGTTCTCAGTCTTCTCTTCACTACTTGGTTCTGAGAACTGGTTAGACTTCGGAAGCTGCTCAATTTCTGTATTTTCTTGCCCCTAGGTCTTAGCAACAGAAATCAAGTTTATGAACGGGAATGGCTTCACTGCATATGAGGAGGTCTTTTTTTTCTGATGAACCCTGGACTTAAGGGAACACATGGGGAGAAGGTGAGAACTCTGGAGGGAGATGCTGTCCCTAAGCAAGGAAGTTTAAGGGAAAGGAATAGATCCCTGACAGGTTATAAGCATATTCAAGAAAATGATGAATTAGAGTGAGAGGCCAGGTGGCCCAGTCAAGTGCTAAGTGGAGAGGTAAGGACTTCACCTCTCTTGTATGAATTTTGCTGAACATTTTGCCGCCTTTTGCTAAGTTTCTCTTTTGAGCTTTAAAGTACTCATTAAGAATTGTTCTGACTCTGGCCTTGGCAGAAAAGGTTTTGTTTTGCAACCAGCCAGGCACAACCAACCCTACTGATATCATTGCTATTTCTTTTCATAAAGGAGTAGAATAAGGAAGCCAGCCACAGCTCTGTGATTTGGCATAAGATTTCAATTTGCTTCTCATCTGGACCTGGACATTGGGAGGAGGAGTGGGGTTGGTGGAAAGGGAGGAAGGGTCATAGCCATTGCCAGTGCTATTAATGATCTGATCTGGAACAAGGGATCTTTTTCAGAGTGGGTCTGGGGTGGAAGAAAGAAAAGCTACCCTCCATTGGCCATCAGCCTTGCTCCTTGTTGCTTAATGAGGAGTGAAAGAAAGGGAACTGCAGCAGGACCTCTCAGCAGCATGCAGCTGCTCTGAAACAGGGAGTAGACTTGTAGCTGTCCTCTCTCAAGCTCAGTTTTTGAACTGCACTCCAGGATGGCAGAACTGCCAAATGCCATGGCTGTTGCTTGGTGTTGCTATACTTTAGTCTTTCATTTGGCAGAGAGGAGCAGAAAGCTTGGGAGTTACCTGTGTGAAGCACCTACTCATCGTCAGGACTCTTAGTTTCATGGTACAGGAACCCAACTGTGAAGCACCTACTCATAGTCAGGACTCTTAGTTTCATGGTACAGGAACCCAACTCAATCTGGCTTGAGCAAAAATAGAAATGTAGTGACTCACTGAACTGCAATACCAGTTTCAAGCAAGACTGGAAACCAGGTTTAACTGAAGTTATCAAGGCGCTCTTTCTAGCTACATCTCTTAGCCCAGCTTCACTTTAAGTTTTAATCTCACATTTGTCTACCCTTGACAGACCCTTAATGCTTCAAAAGAAGATGGTGGCTACCCATGACCCTACATACATATCCTTAAAGTTTGTGAGCCACGAGAATTTCTTATTTTAATTTTCTATTTTGAAACTTTTGTTGAAGTACACCAATTGGCCTGGCTTGGACCTGTGGACAATCCTTGGACTAATCACTGTATTCAAAAGAGTGTAGGTTCATAATTGTATTAGTCCATTATCACACTGTTATAAAGAACTACCTGAGACAGAGTAATTTATAAAGAAAAGAGATTTAATTGACCCACAGTTCTGCATGGCTGGGGAGGCCTCAGGAAACTTACAATTGAGCAAGGTGCATCTTACTATGGGGAAAAGGAGAGAGCGAGAGCGAAGTGGGCAGTGCCACACTTATTTTATTTTATTATTTATTTTTAAGTTCCGGGGTACACGTGCAGGATGTGCAGGTTTGTTACATAGGCAAACGTGTGCCATGGTGGTTTGCTGCACCTGTCAACCCATTGCCTAGGTATTAAGCCTAACATGCATTAGCTCTTTTCCCTAATGCTCACCCTCCTGCCTTCCCCTGGCAGGCCCCAGTATGTGTTGTTCCCTTCCCATGTTTCCATGTGTTCTTATTGTTCAGCTCCCCTTTATAAGCGAGACTAAGCAGAGTTTGGTTTTCTGTTCCCACATTAGTTTGCTGAGGATAATGGCTTCCAGCTTATGTCCTTCCTGCAAAGGACATGATCTCATCCTTTTTATGGCTGCATAGTATTCTGGGGGGTGTGTGTGTATATATGTGTGTGTGTGTGTGTGTGTGTGTGTGTGTGTGTGTGTGTGTGTGTGTATATATATATCTATCTCACATTTGCTTTACCCAGGCTATCATTGATGGGCATTTGGGTTGATTGTGCTATACTTTTAAACCATGAGATCTCGTGAGAACTCACTATCATGAGAACAACAAGGGGGAAATCCGCCCCCATGATCCAATCATCTCCCACCAGGCCCCTCTCCTGACACATGGGGATTACAATTACATGTGAGATTTGGGTGGGGACACAGAGCCAAACCATACCAAGAATTGTCCCAAGTTGGGTCACATGCCTACCTCTACCCAAAGAAGGCAGGGTACACGCCATTATTGTCAACTTGACGAGGACCACATCAGGGAAAGAACATGTAAAGCAAAAGTAGTTGCAGTTTCTTTTATTCACTCATTCATTCATTTGCCAATTCAGTGTATCCAAATTACCAAGAGCCTACAATGTGACAGACACTATTCTAGGTGCTAGGGATATGGTGGAGAGCATAACAGACCAAGCCCCTGCTCTCACAGAGCTTACATTCTAGTTGGGAAAGACAAATGATTAGTAAGTAAAAATTTAAAATTAAATAAGTAGATAAATACATAAATGATAAGTGCAATTGAGACCAGAGAAGGACAATGAAATATACAGTGTACAGGGGAGTGAGTACTACTCCAGGAAATGTGGCTGACGAAGTCTTTTCCGAAGAGATAACATTTAAGGTGAAACTTACAGGATGAAGAGGAGGTCTCATATAGAATAAGGAGACAGAGGAGGGGCAAATTCTCTCTCTCATCTTGAGCTAAATAAAATATTCATCTTTTGCCCCTGAACATCAAAGCTCCCGGTTCTTGAGCCTTCAGACTCTGGGAATTATACCATTGGTTTATCCAGTTTTCAGGCTTCTGGACTCAGACTTAATTCCACCATTATCTTTCCTGGTTCTCCAGTTTGCAGACAACATATTGTGAGACTTCTCAGTCCCCATAATTGCATGAGCCAATTTTCATAATAAACCGATTATCTTTCTCTCCCTCTTTCTGTCTGTATATGTGATTGATCCAGTGGCTGGACCAATTTAAATTTCTCCCAACAGTGTATAAGTGTACCTTTTCTCCACAGCTTCACCAACATCTGTTATTTTTTGACTTCTTAACAAAAACCATTCTGAGTGTTGTGAGGAGGTATCTCATTGTGGTTTTGATTTGCATTTCTCTGCTGATTGGTGATGATGAGCACTTTTCATATGTTCGTTGGTCTCTTGTTAGTCTTTTGAGAAATGTCCATGTCCTTTGCCCACCTTTTAATGGGGTTATTTGTTTTTTTGCTTGTTCAATTAAGTTCCGTATATGTATATTCTATTAGTTTTGTTTCTCTGAGAACCCTAATAAAGACCTGAAAATCTACGTCTTTAAAATCAACAACAACAAAAAAGTCCTGTGTTAAGCAACAGATTACTCAGAACTGAAAAGAGAATTAGTGAACTGAGAGTTAGTCTTAAGGAAATTACCTAAAATACAGCACAAATAAGTAAAGATTTAAAAGGAGGAGAGGTTGCTGCATGGTGATTACAGTAAGGAAGGCAATCACACATTAATTAGAAGTTCCCATAGAAAAAGATAAAAGAAAGGCAATATTTGAAGAGAGATTAATCATGATTTTTCTTTTTACTTTTTCAACTTTTATTTTAGGATCATCAGGTTCATGTACAGGGTTATTACAGAGGTATTATATTGTGTGATGCTGAGGTTTGTGGTATGACTGAAGCCATCACCCTGGTAATGAGCAGAGTATCCAACAGGTAGTTTTTCAACCCATGCCCCTGTCCTTCTCTCCCCATTCTAGTAATCCTCAGTATCCGTTGTTCCCATTTTATGTTCATGCATACCCAATGTTTGGCTCCCACTTACAAGTGAGAAAACGTGGTATTTGGTTTTCTGCTTCTGCATTAATTCACAGGATTTCATTCTTTTTTTTTTTTTTTTTAGACGGAATCTCGCTCTGTCGCCCAGGCTGGAGTGCAGTGGCACCATCTTGGCTCACTGCAAGCTCCACCTCTTGGGTTCACGGCATTCTCCTGCCTCAGCCTCCCGAGTAGCTGGATTATAGGCACCTGCCACCATGCTCGGCGAATTTTTTTTTTGTATTTTTAATAGAGACAGGGTTTCACTGTGTTAGCCAGGATGGTCTCAATCTCCTGAGCTCGTGATCCACCCGCCTTGGCCTCTCAAAGTGCTGGGATTACAGGCATGAGCCACCGCACCCGGCTGGATTTCATTCTTTTTTATCACTGCATTGTATTCCATGGTGTGTATGTACCACATTTTCTTTATCCAGTCCACTGTTGGTGGGCACCTGGGTTGATTCCATGTTTTTTCTGTTGTGTTGCAATGAACACACAGGTGTCCTTTTGGTAGAACAATTTGTTTTTCTTTGAGTATATACCAAGTAATGGGATTGCTAGGTTGATTAGTAGCTCAACTTTTAGTTCTTTGAGAAATCTCCAAACTGCTCTCTGCATTAGCTGGGCCAAGTTACTTTCCCTCCAACGGTGTATAAATGTCCCTTCCCCCACGCCCCCAACAGCTTGGTCCCCATCTGTTATTTTTTGACTTTTTAATAAAGCCATTCTGACTATTGTGAGATAGTATCTCATTGTGGTTTTGATTTTGCCATTCTGACTGTTGTGAGATAGTATCTCATTGTGGTTTTGATTTGCATTTCTCTGATGATTAATGATGACTATTTTTTCATATGTTTCTTGGCTGCTTGTGAGTCTCCTTTTGAGAAGTTTCTGTTCATGTCCTTGCCCACATTCTAATGAGGTTATTTGTTTTTTGTTTGTTCAACTGTTTAAATTCCTTATAGATTCTGGATATTTGACCTTGGTCAGATGCATAGTTTACAAATATTTTCTCCCATTTTGTAGGTTATCTGTTTACATTTTTGGTAGTTCCTCTTGTTGTGAGGAAGTTCTTTAATTAAGTCTCACCAACATTTGTTTTTGTTGCAGTTGCTTTTGGGGACTAAGCCACACATTCTTTGCCAAGGCCAATGTCAACAAGGGTATTTCCTAGGTTTTCTTGTAGGATGTTTTTATAGGATTTTTGTTGTGGGAAGTCAGGGACCCCGAATGGAGGGACCAGCTGAAGCCATGGCAGAAGAACATAAATTGTAAAGATTTCATGGACAATTATTAGTTCCCCAAATTAATACTTTTATAATTTCTTATGCCTGCCTTTACTGCAATCTCTGAACATAAATTGTGAAGATTTCATGGACACTTATCACTTCCCCAATCAATACCCTTTTGATTTCTTATGCTTGTCTTTACTTGAATCTCTTATACCGTCATCTTTGTAAGCTGAGAAGGATGTATGTTGACTCAGGATCCTGTGATGATTGCATTAACTGCACAGATTGCTTGTAGAGCACGTGTGTTTGAACAATATGAAATCTGGGCCCCTTGAGAAAAGAACAGGATAACAGCAATGTTCAGGGAACAAGAGAGATAACCTTAAACTCTGACTGCTGGTGAGCTGGACGGAACAGAGCCATATTTCTCTTCTTTCAAAAGCAAATAGGAGAGATAAATATCACTGAATTCTTTTTCTCAGCAAGGAACATCCTGAGAGAGAATGGCCTCTGAGGGTGGGCCTCTGAAATGGCCACTTTAGGGGTGGCTGTCTTTTATGGTCGAAGCCGAAGGGATGAAATAAGCCCCGGTCTCCTGTTGCTTTCCCAGGCTTATTAGGACAAGGAAATTCCTGCCTAATAAACTTTGGCCAGACAGGTTGTCTGCTGTCAAACCCTGTCTCCTGATAAGATGTTATCAATGACAATGCATGCCCGAAACTTCATTAGCAATTTTAATTTCGCCCTGTCCTGTGGTTCTGTGATCTCGCTCTGCCTCCATTTGCTTTGTGATATTTTATTACCTTGTGAAGCATGTGATCTCTGTGACCCACACCCTATTCATGCACTCCCTCCCCTTTTGAAAATCACTAATAAAAACTTGCTGGTTTTATGGCTCAGGGAGCATCACAGAAACTGCCGACATGTGATGTCTCCCCCGGACAACCAGCTTTAAAATTTATCTCTTTTGTACTCTTTCCCTTTATTTTTCAGACCAGCTGACGCTTAGGGAAATAGAAAAGAACCCATGCCATGTTAACTATCGGGGGTGGGCTCCCCCAATAGATTTTGAGGTCTGACATTTAAATCTTTTTAATTTTTGTGTATAGTGATAGGTAGGAGTCCAGTTTCATTCTTCTGCATATGGATAGCCAGTATCCCAGCACTATTTATTGAAAGAGATTCTTTTCCTCATTGCTTATTTTTTTCAGTTTGTTGAAGATCCAGTGGTTGGGTGTCGCTTTATTTCTGGGTGCTCTATTCTGTTCCACCGATCTATGTGTCTGTTTTTGTACTAATGCCATGCTGTTTTGGTTACTGTATCCTTGTAGTATAGTTTGAAGTCAAGTAATGTGATATCTCTAGTTTTGTTCTTTTTGCTTAGGATTGCTTTGGCTATTCAGCCTCTTTTTTAGTTCCACATAAATTTTAGGATAGCTTTTTCTAATTTTGTGAAAAATGATATTGATATTTTGATAGAAATAACACTGAATCTGTAAATTGCTTTAGGCAGTATGGCCATTTTAATAATATTGATTGTTACAACCCATGAACATGGAATGTTTCTCCATTTATTTGTGTCATCTCTGATTTCTTTCAGCAGTATTTTATAGTTCTCCTTGTAGAGATCTTTCAGCTCCTGGGGTAGATTTATTCCTAGGCATTTCTTTTCTGTGTGTGGCTATTGTAAATGAGATTGTGTTCTTGATTTGGTTCTCAGCTAGAATGTTATTGGTATATAAATGCTACTACTAATTTTTGTGCATTGATTTTTGTTCTGAAACTTTGCTGAAATTGTTTATCAGTTCCAGGGACCTTTTGGCAGAGTCTTTAGGGTTTTCTAGGTATAGAATCATATCGTTAGTGAAGAGAAATAGTTTGGCTTTTTCTTCTCCTGTTTGGATGTCTTGTATTTTTTTTTTCTCTTGCCTGATTGCTCTGCTTAGGACTTCCAAAACTATGTTGAATAGGTGTTTAAGAGTGGGCATCCTTGTCTTATGCTGGTTCTCAAGGGGAATGACTTCAGCCTTTGCCTGTTCAGTATAATGTTGGCTGCGGATTATGTTCATTTGATGCTAAGTTTGTTGAGGAGGTTTTTTTTTTTTTTTTTTAATCATGAAGGGATACTGAATTTTATCAGAAGCTTTATTTTCATCTATTTAGGTGATCATATGGTTTTATGTGGTGAATCACATTTATTGATTTGCATATGTTGAAACAGCCTTGCGTCTCAGAAATAAAGCCTACTTTGTGGTGGTGAATTAACTTTTGATGTGCTGGTGGATATGGTTTACTAGTATTTTGTTGAGAATTTTTGTTTCTGTGTTCATCAGGAATATTGGCCTGAGGTTACTTTTTGTTGTTGTTGGGTCAGTGCCAGATTTTGGTATCAGGATGATGCTGGCTTTGTAGAATAAATTAAGGAGGAGGCCTTTCTTGATTTTTTGGAATAGTTTCAAAAGGATTGGTACTAGTTCTTTATACATCTGGTAGAACTCAGTTGTGAATCCATCTAATCCAGGGCTTTTTGTTTGTTTGTTTGTTTCTGTTAGTAGGTACTTTTTTAAACTGCTGATTCAATTTTGGAACTTGTTATTGATCTGTCCATGTTTTTTGCTTTCTTCCTGGTTCAATCTTAGGATGTTGTGTGTTTCCAGGAATTTCTACATTTCCTCTGGATTTTCTAATTTGTGTGCATAGAGGTGTTCATAATAGTCTGAGGATCTTTTATATTTCTGTGGGATTCGTTGTAATGCCATTTTAATCATTTTGTATTGTGTTTCTTTGAATTCTTTTTTGGTTGTTAGTCTAGTTAGCAGTCTGTTGGTCTTATTTATTCTTTTGAGAAGCCAACTTTTGCTTTTATTGATCTTTTGAATGCATTTTTGTGCCTCAATTTTGTTCAGTTGTTTTATGATTTATTTTTTTTTCTTCTGCTAGCTTTGGGGTTGGTTTGCTCTTTTTAGCTGTAGTTTCTTCAGGTACAGTGTTAGATTGTTAATTTGAGATCTTTCTAACTTACTTATATAGGCATTTGGGGCTATAAACTTTCCTCTTAACACCGCTTTAGTCATAGCCTAAAGATTTTGGTAAGTTTTAATTAGTTTTGAATATATATTTTTTGATTTCTGCCTTAATTTCATTCTTCACCCAAGAGTCATTCAGAAACAAGTTGTTCATATAATTTGTGTAGTTTTGAAAGATCTTCTTGGTATTGATTTCTATTTTTCTTGCACTGTGGTTAGAGAGTATGGTTGGTATGATTTCAATTTTTTTAAAAAATTTATTGCTTAATTGCTGAGCACATGGTTGATCTTGGAATATATTATATGTGGATATGAGAATAATTTATATTCTTTAGTCGTACAGTAGAGCATTCTGTAGATGTCTATTAGGTCAAATTGTTCAAGTGTTGAGTTTAAGTTCAGAATTTCTTTGTTAGTTTTCTGCCTTAATAATCTGTCTAATGCTGTCAGAGAGGTATTGAAGCCTCCCACTATCATTGTGTGGCTATCTAAGTCTTTTTGTAGGTCAAGAAGATCTTGTTTTATGAATCTGTGTGCTCCAATGCTGGGTGCATATATGTCTAGGATAGTTAAAACTTCTTGTTGAATTGAACCCTTCATCATTATGTAATGCTCTTTGTTCTTCTTCTTCTTGATTGTTGTTGTTTTAAAGTCTGTTTTATCTGATGTAAGAATAGCAACTTCTGCCCTTTTTTGTTTCCCATTTGCATGATATATCTTTTTCCAGCTCTTTACTTTGAGCTTCTCGATGTCATCACATGGAAGATGAATCTCTTGAAGACAACAGGCATTTGAGTCTTGTCTTTTTTCCAACTTGCCAGTCAATGCCTTTTGGATGGGGCATTTAGACCATTTACATTCAAGGTTAGCACTGATATGTTAACAACACCTGTCATCGTGTTGTTAGCTGGGTGTTTTGTACATTTGATTGTGTAGTGGCTTTATAGTGTCTTTGGGTTATATGCTTAAGTGTGTTTTTGTGATAGCAGGTGTTCTTTCATTTCCATGTTTACCACTCCCTAGGACTTCGTGTAAGGTTGGTCTAGTGCTAATGCATTCCTTTAGCATTTGCTTATATGGAAATAATTTTATTTCTCTTTTGCTCCTGAAGCTTAGTTTGGCAGGATATTAAATTCATGGTTAGAATTTCTTTTGTTTTTGGATGATAAAAATAGGTCCCCAGTTTTATCTGGCTTGTGATGTTTCTGCTGAGAGGTCCACTGCTAGCCTGATGGGATTCCCTTTGTAAGTGACCTGACTCTTTTCTCTAGCTGCCTTTAAGGTTTTTTCTTTAATACTAACCTTGGTGAATATGATAGCATGCCTTAGGGAGGCTCATCTTGTATCTCACAGGGGTTCTCTGTATTTCTTGAATTTGCATCTCAACCTCTCTAGCGAGATTGGGAAACTTTCCATCGACTATGTCCTCAAATATGTTTTCCAAGCTGCTTACTCTCTCTCCTTCTCTCTCAAGAATGCCAATGAGTCGTACATTATGCCATACTTCTCTGCAGATTTGTATATTTTTAAAAAATGTTTTCTTTATTTTTGTCTGATTGAGTTGATTTAAATAATCAGTTTTTGAGCTCTGAGATTCCGCAGCTTGATCTATTCCTCTGTTAATGCTTCCAACACTATTATGAAAATTTTATAGTGAATTTTTAAACTCCAGTTCAGTTTGGTTCTTTTTAAAAATGGCTATTTTGTCTTTCAATTCTTAGGTCATTTTTACTGGATTCCTTGGATTGGGTTTCTACTTTCTCTTGAATCTTGATAAGCTTCTTTGGCATCCAGACTCTGAATTCTATGTCTGTCATTCCAGACATTTTGTTTCTTGCTGGGGGTCTAGTGTGCTTATTTGGAGGTGAGGGGATATTCTGATGTTTTGAAGTGCCAGAGTTCTTGTGCTGACTCTTCTGAGAGGGCTGGTGTACCTCTGTCTTCTTGTTTTTATATTATTCATTTACCTTGAGGGTTTAACTGTGATATATACTGAGTAGAGTCAATTGGCTTCATTTCTGGATACACTCAGAGGGCCAAGGCTCTGTATGGGATCTTTATTTGTGGCTAGATTCTTGCTCTGGGTAGTATTTTTGGCATTGTAATTTCGGCTGCAAACCAGTAGAGGGCGCTTAAGTGTAATGGCCAGCAGGCTCTCATTCAGCGCTGGCGCTTTGGTATTTTGTATTCACAGCCATGCTCTATATTCAGGGGAGAGATGATCCTTTTGCCAAGTCCTCTCCTGGCCCTTAGAGGAGCCCCCTCCAATTACTGGAGCTGCACTTACGTTTCCTTTGTTGGGTGTTCGGAACTGTGGGGCTCTCTCCGCGGAGGCTAAGGCTTGCAGACAGGCCGCACCCTTCCCTGAAAGGCCCTGAGAGAGATGACTACTTACCCACTAAGAGCAGGTTCCTCATTAAAAATGAGGATAAAGGCCTTGTTAGTGTATTCAGAGTGCTAAGGGGAAATAATTCAATCTAGGAACCTAGACTCAGCTAAAAATATTATTTCAGTCAGGATGAAATAAAGATATTTTAAAATACAAACTAAAAGTGTTTATTATTTACAAGTCCTAGCCAGGCAGAAAAACCTAGTAAACAATAAACGTTAGAAAAAAGATTATGGAAATTCAAAAGGGGACGAAAGAAGAAATGGAAAACAAAGAAATTGGTAAGCATGAACAGGTCAAAATATTGACTGTAAGAGAAAAATTAGAGTGGTAAGTTTTAAAAGACAGTGAAACAAATATAACATATAACGACATTAAATTTCTTCATGAATTGTAGACAATAAGGACCTCTGTGGAAAAAAAACACACTCAAACTCAAAGTGTTTTTTCCATTCTCTCTCAACAACAATAAACACAAAAGATGTCTGTGACCAAATTGGGCTGGAGGTGTTCTTCCTGCCACTAAGCAAGCAACAAATTCTACAATTCTGTTGCAGTTTACCCGTAGATAGCATCAGATCCCACAGGTTGAGGATTCATTCCCACAAGACTGCCCCTACTTCACATGTCAGTTGCAACTCCAGGCCTCCAGAATTTCTGACCAATCAGCTTCAAGTTGGGGTTTTCATAACTCCCTCTTTGGGTTCAATTAATTTGCTGGAGTGGATCAAATAACCCAGGGAAACACTTATGATTACTGGTTTGTTATAAAAGATGTTAGAAATGATACAGATGAAGAGAGGCAAAGGCAAGGTAGGGGAGAAGGGGCATGGAGCTTCCATGACCTCCCTGGCCATGCCACCCTTTAGGGACCTCCATGTGTTCAGCTATCCAGAAACTCTCTGAACCTTGGTCTCTTGCTTGAGCCTTTCGTGGAAACATCATTGAATAGGCATGACTGACAACTGTGTAGAAATGTAACTGGACAAAAAGAGTATGGTCTAATACTCATAGACTGAGAGGGGAAACCCAGTAAGGCCTGTCTGTTCAGATTCCTTTTGGCCCCTCTGTGTAGAACTCCTTCTTTTAAGATATGGGGCAAGAAATTGGGTCTGAAATGAGGGTCTTCTGAAATGAGGGTCTTACGTCCCAAGTCAGACAAGGTAGGTCAGAGAATTCCTTTATGGCCAGTGCCAAGATAGAAAGACAAGGAAGATTCCTCACTTGGAGAGAAAAAGGAGCAGGTGCAAGGAGGGCAGGAGGGGAGCAGAGAGAGATTCTGTTTTCTCAGGCCTGCTTCTGAGCCCTAAAGTGCTCCAACATTATACCAAGAGCTATTGGAGTTATGAGCCAGGAACATGAATGGAAACCTATGTAAAACCACAAACACACAATAATAACAGCATCACAGTATCCTTTAAATAAACAAAGACATCATTAAGCTTTTATTTCAGTTTAGTTGTCTCTCTTCAGAGGAATGACCCAATAAAACTTCCTTACCTATACGGATAGAACAAAAACTCAAAAAACGATGCCAAAAATGTTCTTTGTTGATGCCACTATTATTAATCTCCTAACCCAAGTTGATTCTACTTGGAAAATGCACACTTTGCTTATTTCATTTATGTTGTTTTATCCTGCACTGGTGGAAATCTATAGCTGACAAAGACTGTGTTCATTTCTCTTTATGCATTTTGACTTGTATTCATTGATTTAGTCCCAGTAATTGGGCTTGATTTAGTCCAGGTAATTCCTTTTTTTTTTTTTTTTTTTTTTTTTTTTGATGGAGTCTCGCTCTGTCTCGCCCAGGCTGGAATGCAGTGATGCAACCTCGGGTCACTGCAACCTCCGCCTCCCAGGTTCAAGTGATTCTCCTGTCTCAGCCTCCTGAGTAGCTGGGACCACAGGCATGCGCCACCACACCCTGCTAATTTTGTATTTTTGTATTTTTAGCAGAGATGGGGTTTCACCCTGTTGGCCAGGCTGGTCTCCTGACCTCAGGTGATCCACCTGCTTTGGCATTCCAAAGTGCTGGGATTATAGGCGAGGGCCACTGTGCCCGACTTAGTCCAGGTAATTCTCATAATTTTATTAGTGAGATAGCATTAATACAGGTGTCAAAAATGTTAGAATTATTTCTTTTAAGAAAAAAGTGTTTTGAAGGTTCTTTATTGTCTTTTCTTGTACATTAGGCATTAACAGTGATTTCCTGTGTAATTTGGGCATGTTTATTGACAGTAATGTGTATTACAGGAAGATAAATTCTATTTTTTCATGAAATGGCCATCATAGAATTATAATAATTATTATTTTGTTGTTGTTGTTTTGAGACAAAGTCTTGCTCTGGAGTGCAGTGGCACAATCCTGGCTCACTGCAACCTCCGCCTCCTGGGTTCAAGCAATTCTCCCACCTCAGCCTCCCGAATAGCTGGGATTACAGCCTCGCATGACCACACACGGTTAATTTTTGCATCTTTAGTAGGGATGGGGTTTTGGCAAGTTGGCCACGCTGATCTCTAACTCCTGGTCTCAAGTAATCCACTTGCCTTAGCCTCCCAAAGTGCTGGGATTACAGGTGTGTGCCACCACACCCAGCCATCGTGGAATTATTAAAAAGAAGGAATCTAGGACTATTTTAAAGATTTCTCTCAGTGATTTAATATTTGGGTTTTATGTATTTTATTCCATCTTAGCACTGTGAGATAGCATGATTGCCTAAAGGACTGTGTAAAAGATGGTTGCACAGCTGTCTTACTTATCTGCGGTCAAGTTGTTTTGACACAGAAGAAAGTCAAGTAACATTGACAAAGAGCTAAAGTATGCTCTAACTATGGAAAAAATAAACATGAATTGTCCATAGTTGCTCAACTTCTGAAGTAAAAGGAAAGAATACAATGTAAGACTGTGAATGAGTTCAGGAAGGTAAACTTAGGTAATATGTATTTAACTTCAAATTTCAGTGGCTTAACTCAACAGATGTCTGCTTCTTCTGCATGTCACAGGACAATGCTGGTTGGTATGGATGGCTCTTCTCCATGCAGTAATTCAGAGACACAGGTTTCTTCCATCTAGTGATTTATTTTTCCCTGCGTCTTCAGATACTCTTTTTCCCCTCTCTCTGGGATCCTTTGCATCTGTCTGGCAGATATGGAAGACGGAAAGCACAAGAGGATTGTGTGAGAAGTCTTAAGGGCCTGGATGTGACACTCCTTGAAAGGGAAGCTGGGGAATGAATATGTAGGTGTGTGCCCAGGATGTAGGGAAAATGGGTTTGGTGAGTATACATGCTGGTGTTTGCTATCAGAGAGCTAATTGGCCAGGTGTGTTGGCTCACGCCTGTAATCCCAGCACTTTGGGAGGCTGAGGTGGGTAGATTACGAGGTCAGGAGATCGAGACCATCCTGGCTAACATGGTGAAACCCCGTCTCTACTAAAAATACAAAAAAATTAGCTGGACGTGGTGGTGGGCACCTGTAGTCCCAGCTACTTGGGAGGCTGAGACAGGAGAATGGCATGAACCCAGGAGAAGGAGCTTGCAGTGAGCTGAGATTGCGCCACTGAACTCCAGCCTGGGCGACAAAGCGAGACTCCATCTCAAAAAAAAAAAAAAAAAAAAAAAAAGAGAGAGAGTGCTAATCATGATTTTGTTTTGTAAGTATGAAAAGTATGAAAAAGATAACATGAATGATAAAATAAGCCATGGTCACATTTATAATTGATCATTGATGGTTTTTCCAAGTTAATTACTTCTGTGAATTCTTGATAGCTATCAGCATGAGCCCTGTGGCCTAAACATTATCTCATTTATTTATATACTTGAACAATTCATATATTTTTTATGTTTTGTAGAGATGGGGTCTCCCTACATTGTCCAGGCTGGTCTCGAACTCCTGGCCTCAAGTGACCCTTCCATCTTGGCCTCCCAAAGCACTGGGATGACAGGCCTCTGTGAGCCACTGTGTCTGGCCTCATAGATACGTATTTTTAATGTGCAGCTTGCTTCTTATTTATATGATGAGAAGAGAATAAATGTTGCATTATTTTAGTTGAAGAAGTTTGTCAACATTTTGTCTTTTAAATTTAATTCACCCATAAGTTTGTATCATTTTCCACTCTGTATTTAAACAGATAACATTCTTTAATAGAGACCGAACCATTTACAAACACTTTATGCTCCTCCATGTGGCCTGGGGAGTGCACTTGGATGTTGGCAGTGCTAAGTTCTTCTACCTATGAACTTTGAACTCTGACTTTGAGCTTTCATAAATGAAGAAGGCTATCCAGCAAAGCAGATGTAGAGCAACTCTTCACGTCTGCCTACTCTCACGGGTGGTGACAGCACCTCCTAGAATAATGTTGCTTTGGATTTAACAACGGTTGGGTAAAGGAGGTCAATACACAGATGGGGGACAAGAAGGGTGGTGTCAAAGGGAGGCTAAATCATTGGTTCTGGCTTCATCTAAGGAATTCTTATGAGAAATTGAGGGAGAGACTGTCCTGGGAAGTCTGATGAGACATGTAAGTTAATAGGCTGCAAGAATCATTTCTGTCTGGTGTGTTTCTTTCCTTACGTTTACTGTTACTCCGTGACTGTTCCCAAGGTGACTTGAAATCAGATGGCCCTATCCTTTTTGAAAAGGGAAGCTTGTTTTCAGTCCCCTGAGTAGTTTGTAATGGTGAGAGGGCAGGGAGGTGGTACAATCTACCACTTACCAACTTTTTACTTTTTTAATTTTTAAAATTAAAAAAAATTGTTTTTGAGACAGAATCTCACTCTGTCACCCAGGCTAGAGTGCAGTGGCACGATCTTGGGTCACTGCAACCTCTGCCTCCTGGGTTCAAGTGATCCTCCTGCCTCAGCCTTCTGAGTAATTGGGACTACAGGCAAGCGCCCCCATGCCCAGCTAATTTTTAAATTTTTAGTAGAGATAAGGTTTCACCATATTGGCCAGGCTGGTTTCAAAATCCTGACCTCAGGTGATCCACCTACCTTGGCCTCCCAAAGTGCTGGGATTACAGGCGTGAGCCACTGCACATGGCCTACCCCTTTCCAATTTAACCGTCATCAAATGGGACAAGCAATCTTGGAGAGTTTTAACTAAAACAAAAAAGTGCTGCTGGGACCCATAGAATGTGGAAAATTCCATTAGTTGGTGTTTTCTGGTTGTATCCTTTTCAAAAAGGATAGGGCCATCTGATTTCAAGTCACCTTGGGAACAGTCACGGAGCAGAAATAAATGTAAGGAAAGAAACATAGCTGATAGAAATGATTCTTGCAACCATTAACTTACGTGTTTCATCAGACTTCCCAGGACAGTCTCTCCCTCAATTTCTCATAAGAATTCCTTAGATGAAGCCAGAACCAATGATTTAGCCTCCCTTTGACACCACCCTTCTTGTCCCCTATCTGTATACTGATCTCCTTTGCCCAAGCATTGTTAAATCCAAAGCAACATGGATGTGTATGACATGTTACCTACATTAGAGACCAATGCAAAAAGGTAAAGAAGCATGACCAAGTTCCAGGCCCACACATTGTCTGGCAGTGTCTTTGTATTCCCTGGTCTGTGAAACAGGAGCAGAGCAATGAGTCATTATCACAATGTGCTGACTGAGAGGTACAGGGACATGTCAGTTACAGGGGCACTGCTGCGGAGAGAGGCCTTCCTTGTGTTTCAGCTGTGCTGCCTGTAGAGGGAGACACTGCTCCTCAGGTAAGGATTTAGAGTGCGGCATCGTCAACTATGAGTATGTCGAGTGGGCCCTAAGTCTCTGGCAAGAGGAAAAAGGAGAAAGATAGGTTTTCAAGCAGCTCTAAGAAGGAGGCTGTGCCTCATGTCTCAGATCAAAACTACTTAACTTTCTTCCTCTTTCCTCTCCATTTGTTTTGTTCCATTGGTTGACAATGACCCTTCAGTTTGGCAGATTCTTGGCCTCACTCACTGACCTAACAGATTTACTAAGTGTCTGTAATAAGCACCTAATGACGCAGGTGTATTTCATTAAGCTTCTTTTTTTTTTTTTTTTTTTTTAATTCTTCACAGGAAGGTCATTTCTATCTGGCAAAGAACAGAAGAGCTTTGGTTTTAGGTCATGTTAACCTGCCTCATATTCAAAAGAAAGGTTTGTCCCTTGCCATGTTTTGACTTTGAGGATGAGTCTGCTCTGTCCATTTTGGGCCATTACTGCAGAGCTCAGCTGCCCAACAACTGGACTTATCTAGGTCTCAGGGGAGAACATAGACGTATGTAGATAAAACATGTAACTGGCCGATATTCATGTTAATAACTTCAATCCTAGTGTGAAGGCATGTGTATCTGACTCATGGGAGAACCTCTTACGCTTACTTTACACAAAGTAAAAACTAAAATTCTCTGTTGATTTACTAACAAAATCAGGCCCAGATTCAGGTTGGCCAAGAAACTACACTCCATAAAGAGAAGGGTACCTAAACTTTAAAACTTGAACTTCTAATCTTCTCCTTCTAATCTTCTCTGTTGCCAGTCTTTGAAGGCAAGGGATTGACATTGATAAGGGCACTGACACTATATATTATGGTTAGTGGGTTGTGTTGTTGGATTAATGGGATTTAACCTAGCTACTGGCTGATGGTGGCCCAGATACAGAAGTACACGTAGAAACTTCAAGAGAGAAAATCACAAAACTGGTCAAACTTCCATGAGATATTGGGTATCACCAAGACAGATGTTAAGTCCCGTATAACATTGGAGGTTGGAAACACATCACAACAGGACAGGACAGTCCCTTTCCCAGCTAAAGAGTCACGAGGACAGAGTGACTCACAGGAGAGCTAGAAAGGTTCCCAGCAAGATAAGGAGGCAAACTTGATGTGGGCCCCAATACCCCAAGTGTGACTAAGGGCATTTTGTAAGACCAAATATTTAGTGGTGTCACTTCCTCTTTATTCTAGAATCCCATGAGTTTTTGAATATTCTTAATCACAGCTGGTGGCTGTTGTACCCCGGCGCTGGGCAATGTCCATCCAGGGCAAGGGCACCTTTTTCTAATTTGTGCAAAGATTCGATATGGGCTAGCTGTGACCCTAGCTGTGACTTCAGAGAATCAGAGAGGAGTTATATGCCTGTAATTGGGTCAAATGGTTTTTAAATTTTTTTTAAAGATACGGGGGTCTCCCTCTGTGGCCCAGGCTGGAGTGTAGCGGCACAATCATGGCTCACTGCAGCCTCAAACCCTTGGGCTCAAGCGATCCTCCTGCCTTAGCCTCCTGAATAGCTGGGACTACAGGGGCATGCCACCACACTTAGCTAATTCTTAAATTAATTATTATTATTATTTGTAGAGACAGGGTGTTACTGTTTGGTTCAGGCCGGTCCTTGAACTCCTGGCCTCAAGTGGTCCTCCACTCTCAGCCTTCCAAAGCATTAGGATTACAGGCATGAGTTATATGCCTGTAATTGGGTCAAATGTTAAAGGGGGACCAGGGCTTGCCTGAGGTCACTGATAGTTCATGGGAGAGTCCCACCAGGATGAGACTCTTGTGCAGATGGAGTTGGAGCTCTAAGGCAGAACTTCACACCTTGAGCTCTAAGTCTCAAGTTTGTTGCAAGTGTGCCTTGAGGAAGCTGGCCAAGGTCTGGGGAAGCCAGAGCCTCTGTACTTGTCACCTGTGGCTGGGAGTACCCTTGTTCATTTACCTAGTGTGTGTGCAATATGATTATATTCTCAGAATGCCATGATGTGAACAAATTTGGGAAGCACTGCTATAAGATATTACTTTACAAAGGACTTGGGTTTGATATCTTGAAGGAAATGTGTGGTCTTCCTTATACGTGGTTTCTGGAACCAGCACACACTAATATTACACAATGATGAAGTGGAAAAATGTTTGCTGAAGAACTCTGAGCTACAACTGGCTTCTAAGCTGGAAGTCATGGAGGACCCTGCAGTGAACCGGCACTGGTTGCTGCAAAGAGCAGCTCTGGAACATAGCACAGAATATGAGCTACTTAACTCAGAGCTATCAGCAGCTGTGGTAGTCTCTAAAATGGACCAGGCCACTCTTACTCCTCCCAGTGCTGGCACTGTGTGCCTATGACATACTCTCAGCTACTGATGACATGGTTATGCTGATTCTCTCCTTGAACTGCCTCCCAAGCCCTCCTCCTTTTTTATTTTCTTTAATCATCTCTCTCTCTCTCTCTATTAAGAGCCAGGGTTTCCATATATAGTTGTGCAGTGCACAACCCACACAACTCTATGCTAAGAGCCTTGATGCTCTCTATTGTCTACTGAATACAGGTCAAACTTTATAGCCTGTCATGTGAGACCCTCAGATGATGATGCAGCTTCAATCTATCTGAGTCAGTGAAGAGGCTGGCCAAAAACAAATGGTCTCCTCAAAGGGTTTAACTGAGGAAAACGTACAGACGATTTACAAAGAGGTGGGTGGGGTGACAGGAACCAATCAGGGATGGTGAAACACTTAGGAATTAGTCACAGCAAAGCGGTTACCACTCCTAAAGCTGAAAGAACAGAAAAAACAGGGAATGATACTGAACCCCAGAGGGAACTTGGAGTCACAGAAGACAGGACCTGTAACTATGGAGCTAACACTGCCGGAGCAGCCAAGAAGCAGGGAGGGAACCAGGGATAAATGCTCACCTACCTGTCTCTGCCCTTGTAGTCTGATCTCAAGCCAGAGCCCCTGTGGCCAAACCCATTGGAACACAGAGGACAAAAGGGCATGCATGATGCAGTCTATAGTGGTCAGTCCCTGCAGGGCAGAAAAGTTGGAGAATACCTGTAATTGGGTCAGTCACAGGGAGAGTAACTGGTACATTGCCTTCCCTCCTTCCAGCCCTCTCATCCTGTATGCTGATTCCTTTTCCAAGCAGTACCACAGCCCTCACACTTCTGTCATTTTGTTCACGCTCAGGCCTCAATGGAATGCTCTTTCCTGCACCCTTCTATGTTTATACATTTGAAATCCTACTCATCTTTAAAATCCCAGCTTAGAGGTGACCTTCTTAAAGATTTCTTTGATCCCTCAAGCAGAATCCTCTAGAGCAGGGACATCTATGGCTTGCAAAGCCTAAAATATTTACATTTTTTTTTTTTTTTTTTTTGAGACGGAGTCTCTCTCTGTCACCCAGGCTGGTGTGCAGTGGCACGGGCTCACTGCAACCTCTGCCTCCTGGGTTCAAGCAATTCTCCTGCCTCAGCCTCCCAAGTAGCTGGGACTACAGGCACAGGCCACCATGCCCAGCTAATTTTTTTTTGTATTTTTTAGTAGAGACGGGGTTTCACCGTGTTGCCCAGGCTGGTGGCGAGCTCCTGGGCTCCAGCAGTCCACCCGCCTAGGCCTCCTAAAGTGCTGGGATTACAGGGGTTAGCCACCATGCCCGGCCAAAATATTTACTCTTTAGTCCTTTACAGAAAATATTTGACAGTCCCTGCTCTAAACTTGTGCTATTCACTATGGTATCTGTGAGCCATGTGTGGCTACGGCACATCTGAAATGTGAGTAGTGAGACAGAGAAACTGAATTTTCACTTTTACTTCATTTTTATGAATTGAATTTCAAGTTAAAAAAAACACACAGGCCTGTAATCCCAGCACTTTGGGAGGCCGAGGTGGGCAGATCACGAGGTCAGGAGATCGAGACCTTCCTGGCTTACACGGTGAAATCCCGTCTCTACTAAAAATACAAAAAATTAGCCGGGCATGGTGGGGGGGCGCCTGTAGGCCCAGCTACTCGGGAGGCTGAGGCAGGAGAATGGCTTGAAGCCGGGAGGCGGAGCTTGCAGTGAGCCGAGATCGTGCCACTGCACTCCAGCCTGGGCAACACAGTGAGACTCTGTCTCAAAAAACAAAACAAAACAAAACAAAACACTCAATTCAGTTATGAAAAACTTGTAAGTCTGTTTAGATCAATTTGGGTTTGTAAGTCCTTTTTTTCAAGTGTACATTTTACAAACTTTGAATATGGCTCAAGTATTTCTGAAGAAAATTTAGTTTCCAAATTGCCATGTGTTTTAAGTATACATGGAATTTTCAAGACTGAGCAAACAGAAGGGAATGTAAAATATCTCATTAATAATTTTCATATTGATTTCACATCAAAATGATATTATTTTATAATAGTGAGTTAAAGTATATTATTAAAACAACTTTCACTTTTTTCTTTTAGCCTTAAATTTTTTTTTATTCTTATAGATTCAGGATTAATGTTCAGTTTTGTTACATGGTTATATTGTATAATTGTGAGGTTTGCACTTCTAGTCTACCCATCACCCGAATACTGAACATTGTACCCAATAGGTAATTTGTGACCTTTGCCCCCTCCGACTCTCCCCAGTATCTATTATTTCCCTCTATATGTCCATGTGCATCCCTTGTTTAGCTCCCACTTACAAATAAGAACATGTAATGTTTGACTTTCTGTTTCTGAGTTATTTCACTTAGGGTGGTGGCCTCCAGCTCCATCCATATTGCTGCAAAAGACCTGCTTTTATTCTTTTTTAGGGTCGCATAGTATTCCATGATGTATGCATACCATATTTTCTTTCTCCAATCATTTGTTGATGGACAGTTAGGGTGATTCCATGCCTTCACTATTGTGAATAGTGCTGTGATAAACAAAGAGTGCAGGCATCTTTTTGATAGAATGATTTCTATTCCTTTGAGTAGGTACTAGGTGGGATTGGTTGGTCAAATGGTAGTTCTACTTTTAGTTCTTTGAGACGTCTCCATACTTTTTCTGTATTCTCACCAACAGTGTATAAGCGTTTGCTTTTCTCCACATCCTTGGCAACATCAGCTGTTTTATGATTTTTAAATTAATAGCCATTATGACTGGCATGAGATGGTATCTCATTGTGGCTTTAATTTGCATTTCTCAGATGATTAGTGATGTTGAGCATTTTTCATGTTCGTTGGCTGCTTGTGTGTCTGAAGAAATGTCTATTCATCATTGTTTACGTCCTTTGTCTACTTTTTTTTTTTTTTTTTTTGAGACAGAGTCTTCCTTTGTTGCTCAGGTTGGAGTGCAGTGGCATGAATTCAGTTCACTGCAACCTCCGCCTCCCCGGTTCTAAGAGATTCTCCTGCCTCAGCCTCCAGAGAAGTTGGGATTACAGGTGTGCACCACCATGCCTGGCTAATTTTGTATTTTTAGTGGAGATGGGGTTTCGCCATATTGGCCAGGCTAGTCTTGAACTCCTGACCTCAGGTGATCCACCTGCCTCGGCCTCCCAAAGTGCTGGGATTACAGGCATGAGCCACCGTGCCTAGCCATCCTTTGCCCACTTTTAAATGGAGTTATTTGTTTTTTTCTTGTTGAATTGAGCCAAACAAGCTCAATTCAGGCAGGCCGTGGTGGCTTATGCCGGTAATTCCAGCACTTTGAGAGGCTGCTGTGGATGGATGGCTTGAGTCAGGAGTTCTGAGACCAGCCTGGGCAACATGGCGAAACCCCATTCTACAAAAAAGTGCAAAAAATTAGCCAGGCATGGTGGTGCTCTCCTGTAGTCCCAGCTGCTTAGGAGGTTGAGGTGGGAGGATTGCTTGAACTTGGCAGGTGGAGGTTGCAGTGGGTGACAGAATAAGTCCTTGTCTCAAAAAAAAAAAAAAAAAAAAAAGGCTTAATTCAACAGTTTTTCTTGCATATGAATGACCTCTGAGCTTTTAAATGGAAAGTTGACACTGAGTTTTAGTGAATGGCAGGGGTTTTGGGTTTGTAATACAAGTGCTTTTTTTCTTATTAAGTTTTTCCTTGTAGGTTCTGGGTATCAGTCCTTTGTTGGATGCATACTTTGCAAATATTTTCTCCCTTTCTGTAGACTATTTACTCTGTTGATTATGTCTTTTGTTGTGCTGAAGCTTTTTAGTTTAAGTTTCATTTTTCTGTTTTTGTTACATTTGCTTTTGACATCTTAGTCATGAATTCTTTGTGTAGGCCAATTTCTAGAAGAGTTTTTCTTAGGTGTTCTAGGATTTTTATGGTTTCAGGTTTTATGTTTAAGTCTTTAATCCTTCTTAATATTTTTTGTAGCGTGAGAAATAGGGGTCAAGTTTCATTCTTCCACATGTGGTTATCCAATTTTTCCTGCACCAATTATTGAAAACAGAGTCCTCTGCCCAGTGTAACTTCTTGTTAGCATTATTGAAGATAAGTTGGTTGTTGGTATGTGGCTTTATTTCTGGATTCTCTATTTTGTTCCATTGATCTATGTGTGTTTTTGTATGTACCAGTACCATGCTGTTTTGGTTATAATAGCCTTGCAGTGTAATTTGAAGTCAGGTAGTGTGATGCCTCCAGCTTTGTTCTTTTTGCTTAGGATTGACTTCTATGGAGTAACACTGCTCTATAGTAACATTCAGAAACTGCAATGATTTTTATACTGCAGTGACACATCTATCTTCCTGTCTAGATTCAAAGTTTTTTTAAAGTCTGGGACACAGTTAAAAAAAAAATTCTGATGTATATGCTCTGCTTGCAGAAGGTACTCAATAAATGAATAACAAGTCAAACAAATGCTCAATTCAAACACTTTCTTGCATGTAGATGACTAGTTCTCTGGGCTTTTAAATGGGAAGTTGAGACTGAGTTTTACCGAATTGCAGGAGTTTTTAGCTTGTAACCACAAGTGCTTCCTTACTGTAATATTGATGACTCAATGAATAGGCTTCTTACAGAGAAAATGATGGACGGTGGACTCTTTTTTATGATCTGTAAGAATTTATATAAGGCCATGTCTAATTTTTAACTACAGAGGATGACTATATCATAAAGCAGAAAATTGTCAAATGTTCATGCTCTAACGGGGATAAGCTATTATATTTGAGAGGATACATTTTTTAAAATTTCAATAGTTTTTGGGGAACAGGTAGTGTTTGGTTGCATGGAAAAGTTGTTTAGTGGTGATTTCTGAGATCTTTGTGTACCCGTCACTCAAGCAGTGTACACTGTACCCGTTGTACTCTTTAATCCCTCACCCACCTCCCAACTCTTCCCCCTGAGTCCCCAAAGTTCTTTATATCATTATTATGTCTTTCATCCTCATAGCTTAGCTCCCACTTATAAGTGAGAACATATGATGTTTGGTTTGAGGGAGGATACATTTTTAAGGGCTCAGCATCAATTAAACATATCATAGACATGAAAAATAATATATCAGAAATTCAGTTCAAATCCAGGCACGTATTTATTGAGCACCTACTATGTGCCAGGGATTGTTTTAGGCTCTTGGGATGCACCAGTGAATAAAACTGACAAAAATGTCTGCCATTGTGGAGCTTATGTCCCATTATGTTTATTATAACATGATAAATAAACAGTATATTAGGAAATGATAAGTACAGTAGAAAAAAAGAGGAAAATAGAGCAGGGTGAGAGGATCAGGAATACAGCATGGAACAAGTAACAAATTTAAGTTAGGGTGGTCAGGACAGGCCTCACTAAAAGGTGCCATTTGAACAAAGGCTTGATGGGGGTGAGGGATTTATCCATACAGCTATCCAGGAGAAAAGCATTCCAGACAGTGATGAGCCAATGTCACAGGTCTGGTTGGGGAGTTCATAAGTATGACCAAAGAAGGGCAGGAAGGCAGAGCATCAAGAAGAAGTCAGCAGGGAGAAGATGTGTAGGGGATTAAAAAAAAAAAAAAAAAGAAAGAGAGAGGCAACTGGGACCAGATCATATGGGTCTTGTTTAAAGACTTTGGCTTTTTGTTTTTGAGACAGAGTCTTGCTTTGTCACTCAGGCTGGAGTGCAGTTGCATAATCTCGGCTCACTACAACCTTCGCCTCCTGTGTTCAAGAGATTCCCTTGCCTCAGCCTCAGGAGTAGCTGGGACTACAGGTGCCCACCACCGTGCCCAGTTAATTTTTGTATTTTTAGTAGAGATGGGCTTTTGTCATGTTGGCCAGGCTGGTGTCGATCTCCTGGCCTCAAGTGATCTGCCTGCCTTGACCTCCTAAAGTGCTGGGATAACAGGCATGAGCCACCATGCCCGGCCGACTTTGACTTTTGATATGAGAAAACTGGAGGGCAGAGGAATGACCTTATCTGACTTAAGTTTTAAGAGAACCACTGTAACTGACCTGTTGAGAATACACCAGAGGTTGGCAAACTGTTCTGTAAAGGGCTAGAGTGATTAGGCTTTGTGGGCTATACAGTTTCTGTCACAACTATTCAATTATTGTAGCACAAAAGTAGCCATGCATAATATGTAAATGAATGAGTGTGGTTGTGTTCCATTAAAACTTTATTTATGAGCACTGAAATTTTATATAATTGTCATGTCCCTCAAAAGATTTTTTATTTTGATTTTTTTTCCAACTGTTTTAAAAATATAAAATCATTCTTAGCTTTTAGGATGTACAAAAGCAAGCAGTGAACCCAGTCTGGCCACTGGGGAGTAGTTTGTCAACCCCGTGAATAGATTGTAGGGGGACAGGAGAACAATGGAGACTATTTAGTAATCCAAAGAAAAGAGATGGTGGTAATCCAGACCAGGATAATGGCAGTGCTTGTTTAAGAAGGGGCCATATTCTAAATATATACTGAAGGTTAAGCCAAAAGATTTGTTGATGGTTTGGACGTGGAGTGTGAGAGAAAGAGAAGAAACAAGGCAGACTTCAAGATTTTTGGTCTGAGCACTTGGATGTATTGCCATTGACCAAGATGGAGAAGGCAGTAGACAAAGTGAGTTTTGGAGTAGAAGACTAGGAGTTTGGTTTTGGGCTTGTTGATTATGAGATTCCTATTGGATAATAAAGTGAAGCTGGTGAGGAGGCAGATGGATATACAAGCCCAGAGTTTGGAGAAAGGTCTGGTCTGGAGATAAGACTTTTGGGAAGCATTGAGTGTAGATAGCATTCAAAGTCTTATGATTGCATGAGATCACCTAGGGAATAAGTGTTGATAGAAAAGGCAAAAGAGAACCAAGGACTCAATCCCAGAGTATTTTAGGAGGTTGATGCAAAGAGAAGAAGGCAGCAAAGGCCATTGAGAAGGAGTGGTCAGTGAGGTAACTAGAAAGCCAGGATACTGTTGTGTCCTCAAAGCCAAGGGAAGAAAGGATGTCAATGAGGAGGGAGTGAACAATTGGATCAAGTATTGCTGATAAGTAAGATAAGGCCTAAAAACTGACCATTAGATTTAGCCATATGGATTCACAGATGCCCTTAATAAGATCACTTTCCATGAGCTATGGGATTGAAAAACTAATTAGAATGGATTTAACAGAGAACGGAAGGGAAGTACTTTCCAAAAGTGAATAAAGATAACTCCATTTTTTTTTTTCTAGTTTTGTTGCAAAGGTGCCAAAGAAATAATGGGGGAAGAGTGAAATCAAGCCAAGATTTTTTTTTTTTTTCTGAACATGAGAAAAACGTTTGTATGCTGATTGGGGGCACCATATAAAAAGGAGAATCCAATTACAGTAACTTTATTATTTTATAATACCTCAAAGAGGGAAATCTATACTCCCTTTACTAGGAAATGGGCATCAATGTCTACAATAATCACAGTAGGTGTATTTATATACACATAACATAAAAATACTCCAATCCAGTTAGACTAACTAGCTGTAAAAAGTTTTGCTTGCAACCTTAGAATTTACAAGGCCTTTTTGGTGATGGATTGTATGGCCTATTTCTGTTAAAGAAGCTGACCTGATAACTTGATTTTCCTTTTCATTAAACTTCCCCCTAACAGAGGCATTCAGTATCATTTTACTGACCATAGAGCTATCATCATTAGTCTTATTTATCCATAATTTTATTAGCAACAAAGTCGACAATGATTCTTCCCTTAAAAAATATTTCTGTATGTATCACTAATACCAGTTTCTCCATTTCATCCTCCTTTTCCTTCTTAGTTTGTTTAGAACAAGCACAATCAGAGGAAATATAGGTTACTAGGAAACAAATCATTGTTTGTTTTTTTTTTTTTTAAGAGACAGGGTCTTGCTTTGTTGCCCAGGCTGGAGTGCAGTGGCACCATCTTGGCTCACTACAATCTCTGCCTCCTAGTTGGGACTACATGTGAGTGCCACACCTGGCTTTTTATTTCTATTTTATTATTATTTTTTTTTTGTAGAAACGGGGTTTTGCGATATCGCCTCGGCTGGTCTCGAACTCCTGGACTCAAGCAATCTGCCTGCCCGCAGCCTCCTAAAGTGCTGGGATTACAGGTATGAGCCACCACACCCAGTCAAATCAGTGGTTAAATCATTCAATTTACAAGTTTCAATTTAACCTTTTGTTGACAACTCTCAGAGGACTTTGTAATTGAAAAGACAGAATCAGCCGGGCGCGGTGGCTCACCCCTGTAATCCCACACTTTGGGAGGCCAAGGCGGGCGAATCACGAGGTCAGGAGATCTAGACACCATCCTGGCTAACGTGATGAAACCCCGTCTCTACTAAAAATACAAAAAATTAGCCGGACGTGGTGGCAGGCGCCTGTAGTCCCAGATACTCGGGAGGCTGAGGCAGGAGAACGGCATGAACCCGGGAGGCGGAGCTTGCAGTGAGCCAAGATCGTGCCACTGCACTCCAGCCTGGACGACAGAGTGAGACTCTGTCTCAAAAAAAATTAAAAAAAAAAAAAAAAAAGAGAGAAGAAAAGGCAGAATCATAGAGACAGTAATCAGGTTCTCAGCAGACTTTTCAAAAGAGGTTTCCAAGCATCCCTGTGGAATTAAGACCAACATTAGAGAATCGACTGATTTTCCAGCCTGCTGGTGTCTCTCTGTGCTCAGATTTTGAATAAATGAATGAATTGAGCTTCATTTTTCAATTAATTGCTATTTAATTTAGTACATCTTAAGAGAGGTACATAAAAGTACTTTGTGTAAGACAAAGGTGAAGATTGCCTCAGGTATATTTGAGAAGCTTTGTTCAATAAAATCTTAAGAAAATAAGTGAATTAGATGTTTCTGGACATTTCTTTCAACCACTGATTTTGTTGCGCTGTTAACTTACGAAAAAGTTATAGAACCTTTCTCTAGAACTCGTGGATAATGCTAAGCAATTGCTCTAAGAGTTAGCTATGTACGTATGTAATTCTTAGCCCCTACGTTTCCTTTTCAGCTGACTGGGACAGATGAAAAGCATCACCAGCCACAGGTTTCTTTCTGGTTCTGTGTGATTACCATCTCTAAATCCTGAATCACTCCAACTTTCCTACCACTATACTCTGCACCTATTCTCTGTTTCATATCCTATCTATGATGATGATTCTTGAAAAGTTTCTCAATATATCCTAGATGCAGCATCCACCGCCACTGGCCCTTTTCTCCCTTTTGATGGTGGCAATGGGCGTACAGAAACTGTACTTTTTAGGAGTTGGACAGGGACAGAATGGAATAGGTTGGACAAAGTATATTGGGATTAGAATAAGATGGAGGCGTTGGTGTAGGTTGAGTGTCTTCCAGATGTAATACAGGGCGTGGCTGCAGGGTGAGTGGGTTTGAGGAGAATTGATGGATACCAAAGAGGCTGGATGGGCAAATAGTTAAAGAAGCAGGAGAAAATACTTCAACTTTCTCCAAGTATTGCTCCCATGAGTGGTTCAACTGTACTAATTAAAATGAAATCAAGTAGCAACTTGGATGTCTGGGAAGACCTCTGAGAGCCAAAGGTGTGTGCTCACTCTTTCCTTTCCGCCAGAGTTGGCCTGCAGATGATGAAAACAGGTGTGATGTCAGGCATCTCCTCTTTCATCCGGACCATGGCATTGGTTGCTCAGGGAATCTCATTTCTCCAACATTTGCTGAAGCTATTAATACTTCCCCCAGTTTCTTTCCTGTCAGAGCGCTTGAAGAACACTTTGAGAAATCAGAAAAATATCTGAGAGCAAATAATGTGAAATGGTTCTCTTCGTTATTAATAACAAATCACGGGAGTTCCATATTCCCACGGATCTACAAATCTTGTGTCAATATCTAGTTTGTAAGTGTCTCCATTTGTCCTCTATCATTCCAGAGGTCTTTTTCACATGATGTCAGGGGAACTGAAATGGAATGTAATAAAATTTAAACCTGGGATTTGCTAAAAAGAAACAGAGGTGGTATTAGTCTTGTTTTTCTCAAACTTTTACCTCATTTCTTTAATATAGCTCTCACTGAGCAACTTGAAAATTCTCCTGGAGAATTGAGGCTTGGACTTTTTGCAGCTGCCCTTGGGGTCAATCTTTAAATTGCAGTGTCTATGGTGAAAGAGAAAATTGAGTCACAGGAAGGAATAAGTTATGAAGAGATTTTTGTCAAAATATTTCTCTTCCAATAGGCAGATAGACAGTGCTGCTCTTGACAGCAAATTTCTTTTTATTTATTATTATTATTATTATTATTATTATTATTATTGTTTTCAGATGGAGTCTCACTCTGTTGCCCAGGCTAGAGTGCAGTGGCACGATCTCGGCTCACTGGAACCTCCTCCACCTCCCAGGTTCAAGCTATTCTTGTGTCTCAGCCTCCTGAGTAGGTGGGATTATAGGCATGTGCTACCATGCTCGGCTAATTTTTTGTATTTTTAGTAGAGACGGGGGTTTCACCATGTTGACCAGGCTGGTCTCTAACTCCTGACCTCAAGTGATCTGCCCCCCTCAGCCTCCCAAAGTGCTGGGATTACAGGTGTGAGCCACTGTGCCCAGCCTTGACAGCAAATTTCCTAAATACTAGAATTCTGTGTTGAAACCTCATTATTGTAAATAATGCTGCAATGAACATAGGAGTGCAGATACCCCTTTGACATACTGATTTCAAGTCCTTCCAATATATTCCAGAAGTGGGATTACTGGATCATAAGGTAGTTTTGTTTTTAGTTTTTTTGGGAACCTCCATACTATTTTCCATAATGACTGTACTGATTTACATTCCTACCAACAGTGTACTAGGGTTCCTTTTTCTCTGTATCCTCACCAACACTTGCTATCTTTAATCTTTACTCAGTGAAATACTGTTCAGGTTTAAAAAAGAGCAAAATCCTGTCATTTGAGACAACATGAGTAAATCTAGAAGACATTATGCTAAGTGAAATAAGCCAAGAACAGAAAGACAAATAGCACATGATCTCACTTATATGTGGAATCTAAAAAAAGTTGATCTGATACAGGTAGAGATTAGAATGATGGTTACCAGAGGCTGGGGGAAAGGGCGGAGGGAGCGGGAATGGGGAGTTACTGGTCAAAGGGTACAGAGTTTCAGCTAGGCAGGAGAAATATGCTTTGCTCTCTCTTGCACAGCAGGGTAACTATGGTCAATGATGAAGCATTATATATTTCAAAATAGGTAAGAGAGTAAATTTCAAATGTATCAGCACAAAAAATGTCAAGTAAGTGAAGTGATGAATATGTTAATTAGCTTGATTTAACCATTCCACATGCATACATACATCAAAGCACCACATTGTACTGTGTAAATCTAGTATGATTTTCCAATTAAAATAATACAAAATTTAAAAAATTCCATTACAGGCTGGGCAGGGTGGCTTACGCCTGTAATCCAGCGTTTTGGTAGGCTGAGGCAGGCAGATCACTTGAACCCAGGGCAACATGGTGAAACACTGTCTCTACAAAAATTAGCCAGGAGTGGTGGTGTATACCTGTATTCCCAGATACTTGGGAGGCTGAGGTGAGAGGATCGCTTGATCCAGGAACGTCAAGGCTGCAGTGAGCAGAGATGGCACCACTGCCCTCCAGCCTGGGCCACACGGTGAGACTCTGTCTCAAAAAATAAATAAAATAGAGAATAAAAATCCCATTATGGTGAATTATTAATACATCATTACATGGTTTCCATACCATGGAGCTGTTTCTATAGTGCTTCATGACTTGAATCCCCCCAAAATTGGTTACAAAGAACCATGTTATTGTTTTTTTAAGACCAACAGGCATAGGACTGATATATATATATATATACTTTTATATATATATTTTTTATATATATACTTTTATATATATATATATTTTTTATGATATATATATATATATACTTTTAATTGTGTGCTGTTAAATAATGATGGCTATTACCTTCTTAAGCCCTCTCCATTGAAAATACTTCAACAAATGAAACAGAATACTCCAAAATATTTCTAAATTTCCAGGAGAAATTTCAAAATTATACTAAGTGATTGAAGGTGATAGATTTGAAGTTGCTTATACAAAGAAATTTTTCTCTATTCTGTTGAAAACTTTTTATTTACTAAATTCATATGAAAAACAACAATTAGTTGCTTAATTTTCCTTATGCAACTTATAGCTATGCATTTATGGGAAACAAGTATTCTGACAGAATATGACTATGCTGCCCAATGGAGTAAATGATATAGGGGTTTCAACTTCTTAATGTTCAGCTTACCAGATGTTGCTACAAGATAAGCACTTTAAAACTCATTGACTTAAGCACAACTCAAAATTGCAAAATCATGGGAGCAAACCAAAAGCCCATCAATCAACGAGTGGATAAAGAAACTGTGGTACATATATACGGTGGAATACCATGCAGCCAATGAATTAACAGCATTTGCAGTGACCTGGATGAAATTGGAGACTATTATTCTAAGTGGTGTGTCTCAGGAATGGAAAACCAAACATCGTATGTTCTCACTGATAAGTGGGAACTGAGCCCTGCGGACGCAGAGGCATAAGAGTGATACAATGGACTTTGGGGACTGGGGGGAAGAGTGGAAGGAGGGTGAGGGATAAAAGACTACAAATATGGTGCAGTGTAGGTGCACTAAAATCTCACGAATCACCACTAAAGAACTTACTCATGTAACTAGATACCACCTGCACTCCAATAACTTATTGGAAAAAAAAAAAAAACAGCCCAACTCACTGGCTTAGATTTATCACATCCCCAAAAAAATCTAAATTTCATAATAGCCTGATTATTATTCAAGTCACATCACTGTGATATCTGCCTTCCCTACTAGAGCGCTAAATACACGATAACTCAATTAGCCATTCTGCAAATTTATTTAAATGCCACATCTTTTATTGTTATTTAAAACATAATATTATTATGATAATTTCCAGTCCAGTATTTTTAAAAGGTATGTACATATTTAAAAATCAGCAGTACAGAAGAGTGCCAGTTGAAAAGTTTGTACTTGTATTTCTCTGCTTGGGCTGCCATAACAAAATACCACAGCCTGGCTGACTTCAACAACAGAAGTTTATTTTCTTACAGTTCTGGAAGTTAGAAGTTCAAGGTCAATGTCCTGTGTGAGGGTTGATTTCTGGGGATACTTCTCTTCTTGACTTGTTGACCTCTGCCTTCTTGCTGTGTGCATGGGAGTGGGGAGGAGGGACAACTCTTCTTTCTTTTTTTTTTTTAAATTTCATTTTCAATTATTATGGGTACATAACAGGTATATATATTTATGGGGTACATGTGATATTTTGATACAGGCATGCAATGTGTAATAATCACATCAGGGTAATTGGGGTATCCATCCTCTTAAGGATGATAATTCTACTGGTTTAAAGCCCAACCCTTGTGACATCATTTAACCTTAATTGCTCCCCTAAAGGCCCAATCTCCAAATACAGTCACATTGGGAGTTAGGGCTTCAGCATATAAATTTAAAGGAGACATAACTCAGTCCTGATATCACTCAATCCCTAGTCCAAATTCCAGAGAAAACCACTTCAAGCCATTTTCTAATTTTAGTCACTGTAATTGTATTATATACTTATGTACTTGTTTTCTGAACGATAAATATTTAGACATATCTTTTGGCTGCATATAGTGAAGATTAGGAAATTACAACTGGCCTTTGAACACTACAGTCTACTTACAGGCAGATTTTTTCTATCTCCGCTACCCCGAGACAGTAAGACCAACCCCTCCTCTTCCTCCTCCTCCTCTGCCTACTCAGTGTGAAGGCAAAGATGAAGACCTTTATGGTGATCCACTTCCACTTAATGAAGAGAAAATATATTTTCTCTCCTTATGATTTCCTTAATAACATTTTCTTTTCTCTAACTCACTTTATTGTAAGAACATAGTATGTTATACATATAAAAAATATGTGTTAATCAACTGTTTACGTTACTGGCAGGGCCTCCAGTGATCAGTAGGCTATTAGTGGCTAAGTTTCTGGGGGGATGAAAAGTTGTATTCAGATCTTCAACTCCAGTTTGTTTTTTTTTTTTTTAATTCTAGAGGCATTGAAGATGTTGCTCTATTGTCTTCTAGTTTATACTGTTATTAATATCTTTTCCATTGTCTACTTTTCTTTCTTGATTCTCCCTCAAGCATTTAAGGTTTGCTTTCAGTGTTCTGACATTTTATAAGTACTGTTCTGCCCATGTGCCTTTTCATTCATCACCTTTTGCACTAAGTGGGCCCTATCACTCTTTACCAGCTTCGGAAAACTTTCTCCTTCTGTTTCCTTGATGATTATGCCTTGTATGTTTTCTTTAGGATTCCTCTTGGACAGATGTTTGGCTTGGAGATGGATCCTCTACATCTTTTAACTTCTGTCTGATATTTCACAACTTTGTTTACTTGTTCAACATCCCAAGAAATTTCCTCACTTTAACTTCCACTCCTTTAGGTAAATCTCTTACTTTGGCAATCTCATTTAAAATTTTCCAAAACTCTTTCTAATTTTTGATTACTACTATTGTTTTAATAGTAATTTTTATTGTTTTGGGGTCTGATAGTCTCTCCAATTTCTCTGAAGTTATTTAGTGAAATTAAACAACAATATTCTGTTTATGGATGATCTATTTTCTCTGGAGAAATATTCTTTTGTTCATTCTGGCCGTGTGTGTTTGTGTGTGTGTGTGTGTGTGTGTGTGTGTGTGTGTGTGGTGTGTGTGTGTCTGTGTGTGTCTGTGTGCTATTGATGTGCAGTTTATTTCTCTCAAATATCTGGCAATTCTTGTGTCTTGTTTACATTTTTGAGTGAAGAATGAGAATGGCTAACATCAGCAGATTGTGTAGATCATTTCCCCCATGATGTTTCTCCCTGACTTCATGTGGGGGTGGCAGGGGTTGCTGATGATAACGCCTCAATGATCAGGCTTCACTTATATGTGAGGGCAGGAAGTGGGCCAGTGGGAGGAGTTCCCTGTTTACAGGAATCATTCACTTTCTTTGGGAGATATTAATTGCAGCAAACCCTGCATATGTCAGTTATTCAAACTGAATGAAGTGATGGTAGATGGGAGGGTCCAAGTGACACAGACTTTCAATTAATTGCCCTAATTAACCCTCAATCCTGTAACCTTCAGGCTTGGAAAGCTCACTGGGACTCTGCAGGGAAGTACATCCTTCTGCAGCTGCAGCCTTACCCTGTCAGTATGTTCTGGGCTGTAACCTCCTCTACAGTGAGTTACCATCAACTCAAGGCCATAGACCTTTCATCTTTCAGAAAGCTATCAACATGTTTGCTTTGCTGGTGGTTCTATTTCTCACGTTCACCATGCAGTTTTGGCTTGGTCTCATTTTAAATTTCTTCCCTGTCATGTCAGTGGGATTTGAAAGAAAGTCAGTCTACCACTAGGAACTGGAACTTTTATAGCTTTTAAAACAGAATGCATTGATGCCAACAAGTTTCTATGGCGCCCCTTAGGTACTCGGAATGAATGAGAATCACTCAATTATGTTATGAAACAGTTTTCTCCCAAAGTAAGAGCATCTGTTCTCAAACTTTTATTGTTTTTTAAAAAAGTATTGTGGTTACAGTTTTCTTCTTTTTGCCCTTTTTCTTTATTGCCACTCTCATGGTGCTGCCTTGTAATACCCTCTCCTCACTGGCTGCTTCTTTGATGCAGTAGATTATCTTTAAAGCAGGAGTCAATAAATTTTGGGGGTGTTTTAAGAGACACTCTCTTGAGAAACATGCATGAGCTTTAGAGAATGAATTGTGTGACCTCCACTGTGACTAGTCTGTGGCCATTTATCCTCAATGATTTGGGTTTATCTTCAGATAATTGAAAGGTGCTAGATAACATGAACTCTGAACAGGACTTAGAGGTTTATTGTCTTCATTAGCACACTATTTAAATTGCTAGTGTCAATACCAATCATTTACTTGATATATTTGGTTTTATTGTTTTTTCTCTTAGTGATCCCTGTCAATTAATCATAATTCAATTCACCAGGAGTAAGTTTTTCACATAAAAACCACTTATGATCAAGACAGAATGTTATACTTAAGTTATTAATTGGCTGTCAACACTTTATTTATTAATATGGATTCATTAGCAAATGTGCCAATTATTTTCCTTGTCTTCAGTTTTAACACATACAATAGTAACCCCCAAAGAAACTCACAGGTTAACAAAAAAAGAACAACACTCTAGGACTTGGCACCGTTGTTCCATAGGAAGAAAATTTATTTCATGTTGTGAGTGCAAATTTTAGTAACAATTCTGTTGAAGTCACTTTTCTGGGACTCTGTTTCCAAAGCATTAGTTCAGCTGTTCAAGATGCAACACACTATCTATCAAGATGTGATATTTTGAAATGTCACAGGAGAGAAACATATGACAAAAGGCAACACATTTGTTTAATTTCATTAGTTACAAGTGAACTTCTAGGTAAGTCATGATTTTAGATGTTTATAATAGTTTTATTAAGATGTGCAAGTCTCAATGGTAGTGATGAATGGGTATGGCTGTGGAGAGATTCCAGGTGAGTCCAGCAGGGACCATCTGTGGGGCCCCATTAACCACACTCCACAATCTGAAAACAACAAAGAGCTTTTATTTCATGGTGTGGTTTATGAGCATTCAGAAGTAATGCCATCTCTGCTTGGAGACTTTTCTAACAGGACGTTAGAGGGCTATCATCACAGGTAACCTGGAGAGTACATCTGTAGATAAAGATCCTGACTATTTTAAGTAAAGAAGAATTACTGGGGAAAAGAGGTTTTATGTCCAGTGATAAATAGGGCTGGAAAGAGCTGGCAGTTTCAGAAAAGAAGAAACCTCTCTTGACAGCTTTAGTATCATACTGTGGGCTGGAAATGGCAAAACCCATCCCTAAAGACAAGCGAAGTGTTTTGAAGTGACTCTTCATGGTGAAGTGGCAACTCTAAATAACCAAAATTTGCAACCATAGTTTATTCTTCTATATAAACACGAATCTGTTTTTGGCCTGATAATTATAGCTGGGTAGATCTAGTAATTAAATGAATGATTCAGATCCAGGCGAATATGGTTACTCAATTGAATTTTTGGTTCAGACATCGTAATCAAAAGTGAAACAAAGGAAAAATTTCCTGGGTCATATGTCAAGGCTTCAAGGACTAGGAGACAGCAGCCCTACAAAATAGGAAAAACAGATTCTACTTACTTAGTGCTGTTCTTTCTCTTTATCTTAGAAATACGTTTTTGAGGGAAAGGGTTGTACTAGAGTTTTAAAATTGGAAGAGACTATTGGACTCCTTCATTTCTACAGATTTCTGAGGTCCAGTGATTTGCCCAAAGTCCCATAGTTAGTGTCCAGCCTGTTTTATTAATCAACAGGGGATTGAGTGTGCTCTGCCCATAATTCCCACTTATTGCCACTTAGAAAGACTTTCTAGGGTTCACATCTTTTATGCTGTGAGGCTGGCCAAGAAGAGCAATTCTTAGTTTGCTAGGCCACATAAGCTGAAATCTTGCCAGTTTTTCCAGGCAACACATCATAGCTTGCTCACATCAGGTGGATTCTTGTCAAGAGATGATTAATAGGTTGAGTTAAAAAAAAACAAAACAAAGCAAAACAAAACTTAAAGCAAATTCTTTCCCTCCTTCATGTCTCATAATAGCTGTTTCTTGTATGACAGCTAGCTGTGTTTGGCTTTTCAGTTTTAAGGTAATCAAGTTCTCTTTGTATCAGGGAACAACAATTTGAACTGAGCCAACGTGGGACTGATTTTATCTTGTGGTCACCAACCAAATTAATAGCATTTTCCATCTGCTGAATCTTTAGTATGAAACGCTATACGAAACTGAGAAGCTCTATATTGACATGGCTCAGTTAATATTTACTGAACATCCTACACGATGTCATCGCTGGACTTGGTATCAGTAAAGTCTTCTAGATAGTATGGATTATTTTGATTTCACCTGGGATTCAAATATGCTGGTAGCCTAACTTCCTTCTTGGAGGCAATGATTAGGTTAATACTAATCACTCTCCAGAGATAAACTCTTGCCCCATGAAATATTGAAACATCGCCTGCACAAGAGTGAGGGCAGCTATGTGTTGGGGGTGTCATGAGATTGGAATGCATATTCAAGAAACTGTTATTGTGTAAGCTCCCCTACCATTGTGAGTAGTGTAGTGTTAACTTACAAAACCGTTTGCATATACTCTTCTGAGATTTGGCCCTGCTTCTTTGGGGTTAGATGGGAGTTTTCAAGTAGTTCATAGACATCTTGCATGTTGTGGAGATTCTTCCTCATGTTGTGGGTAACCTTTTCAACCTGAATATCAGTGCTGTTCTTTGGAGGAACCCTCTGCCCCCGGTATGCCTGAGCCTGGCGTTTACAGATGCCAAACTTGCTGAGTAGGATGAACACATCCCTCTGGAAGGCCTTGGTGAAAATAGCATAGAGGAATGGATTGGCACAGGAGTTAAGTGGATAGAAGAGGACCAGCAAGATTTTGGAATTGCTAACAGTGATGAGAGGCTTGTTCAGAATTGCTGACAGAGCATAGAACGAGATTGGGGCCATGCACATGAAGTCGGTGAAGATCAACACAGCCATCCTCTTGGCGATTTTGGTATCTTTGTCCCCTGGGTTGTACTGCGGATTCCGGACTGTGATGTAGATCTTCACATAACAGCAGCAGACGATGACGAAGGCAACTATGTTGAGCGTCAGAACAAAAACAATATATGCCAGAGCAAGAGGGGTCTCGGTGTCCATGGGCAGGCAGATGCTGACTTTGGCATAGCTACTTATTCCCACCAAAGGGAGCAGGGCGAGAAGGAAGCAGCAAACCCAGCCCCCAACCATGATGGCACATGCGTGCCTGAGGCGGATCTTCCGGTCCAGGCGCATGGCGAAGGTGATGGCATACCAGCGCTCCAGGGTGATGACCGTCAGTGTATACACCGACAACTCGCTTGCAAAGACAGTGAAGAAACCAGCCGTGTTGCACCCAGGGCCTGTCTGCCAGTCGATGGCATGGTTGTAGTACTCAGAGTGAGTGTAGAGGTCTACAGAGGCAATGAGGAGCAGGTACATCCCCATGCAGAAATCTGCAAAGGCCAGGTTGCACATGAGAAAGCGGGGGACGTTCAGTTTGTAGTGGCTGGTGAGAAGAATAAGCAGGACAAAGACGTTGCCCAGGAGAGCCAGCAGACTAACGAACCACACCACAATTCTCAGGAACTTGTAGCCCATTATGTCTTCACACGGGTTGAACTCATCGGACTTGGGGGTACACACCATGTCTTCATTGTCCCCACACACGGTGTAGTCATAATGGCTGTCAAAAGCTTGTAGAGTCTCTTCCTGGGGGTTTTTGAGCTCCTGGCCAAAACCAATGATCTCATCCTCTTGTTCTTCAAAGAAGACGTAATAATGAGCATTGTTATGAGCATCCTGGAACTTGGACTTTTCCTTGTACCCAACAATGCTGTCATCCAGATTCTCTTCATATTCCTGGTGGAGGGGGCTATTCAAGGCATTCACAGATTTTCTCTGGCGCAAGCTCTGCATACTGCTCTCATTACACATCAAGGACTCAAGGATTCTGCAAGGCAACAAAAAAGTCAGTGCTAGGCTGGGCGCGGTGGCTCATGACTGTAATCCCAGCACTTTGGGAGGCCAAGGCAGGAGGATTGCTTGAGCCTAGGAGTTTAAGACCAGCCTGGGCAACATGGCGAAACCCCATCTCCATAAAAAATGCAAACATTAGCCGGGCACGGTGGTATATGCCTGTGGTCCCAGCTACTTGGGAGGCTGTGGTGGGAAAATCACTGGAGCCTGGGGAGGTCAAAGCTGCAGTGAGGCGAGATCAGGCCACTATACTCTAGCCTGGGTGACAGAGTGAGACCCTGTCTCAAAAAAAAAAAAAAAAAAAAAAAGAGTGCTTGCTTAAAACCCATGAATGGTTCCCACATTTACAAAAATATGCAAACTACTTACTATGATGTACATAATTCTGTAAGGTTCTACAGGATCTGGGCAGGCCTGTTTCTGTGACATCATTTCTATGACCTCCCCTCCCCTACTGTGATCCAGTGGCATTGGTCTTATTTATCTTCTGCAACCACTTCAAGAACAGTGATTGAAAAACAAAAACAAACAAAAAAACCCAACAAAGTGGCCAGGTGTGCTGGCTCACGCCTGTACTTAGCCAGGCACAGTGACTCAATCCCAGCACTTTGGGAGGCTGAGGCAGGCGGATCACTTGAGGTCAGGGACTCGAAACCAGCCTGGCCAACATGGTGAAACCCTGTCTCTACTGAAAATACAAAAATTAGCTGGGCGTGGTGGCACATGTCTGTAATCCCAGCTACTTGGGAGGCTGAGGCAGGAGAATCGCTTAAACCTGCGAGGTGAAGGTTGCAGTGAGTCAAGATTGCACCACTGCATTCCAGCCTGAGTAGCAACAGGGCAAGCAAGACTCTGTCTAAAGAAAAAAAAAAGATGTGGATGCTGAAGCCAGTCGCCGTGGTGGGAACCTGGCTTTATTATTGACTAGCTTGGGTAGACCCATGAAGTTTGGTTAACTCATTTGTAACATGGGACAATGGGAGTGACTATTTCATATAGGGTTATTAAAGGATTCAATGAATTTATCTTTTTAAGGCTCTTACAATAGCACCTATAGCTTTGTAAGTGCCATATGGTGGTTATTGTTATTATTATTATTATTATTCCTATTCAAAGCTCCAAAATCCTATGTTCCCATTGCCTGAAAAACACATGGCTCCCTCTACTCATCATTATTTAGTTTCAAACTGAATATTTTAAAAATAAAACATTTATGTATTTTTAGTAGATACAGGGTTTCACCATGTTGGCCAGGCTGAGCTGGAACTCCTGACCTCAAGTGATCCACCCACCTCAGCCTCCCAAAGTACTGGGAATACAGAAGTGAGCCACTGCCCCTGGCCAGCCTGCTTATTTTCTGACTTCCTCCACTAGACAGTAAGTAAAATATGAGAGGGAATTCTTGTCTGTTCTATTCACAACAGCCAGGCACATAGAAGGTGCTCAGTAAATATGTGTTTAACAAATGAACGAATGGACACTACCATACAGGCATGCTTGTGGAAATAAGATTTAGTTTTTTCCTTGCTCACCAGACTTACAGCAAAAGGGATTCTTTAACTTGCCTCAGCTGTTGAGCAGATTTTGATTGATCTCTTGGGTTCTGGTTAAAATGTCCAATGGACTTGATCTTCTCAACTGTTTGGAGGCTAAGGAGAAAGCTAGACCCTGTCCCTGAGGTCCACTTAAGCCTCCCACCCAGCCCCAGTCCTTCTCAGTGTCGCATGGCATCAGTGTAGAGTCCACTATCACACTATCACCATCCTCTACCCCACTCCTAGCTTTTTGCAGTTATGATGCCCATGTTGGCCTTCTTTGTGTGTGTGTGCGTGTGTGTGTGTGTGTGTGTGTGTGTGTGTGTGTGTGTGTGATGGAGTCTCGGAATCTTGCTTTGTCGCCCAGGCTGGAGTGTACTGGCATGATCTCGGCTCACTGCAACCTCCACCTACTGGATTCAAGCGATTCTTCTGCCTTAGCCTCCCCAGTAACTGGGATTACAGGCACCTGCCACCACATCCGGCTAATTTTGTTTTTTGTATTTTTAGTAGACATAGGGGTTTCACCATGTTGGCCAGGCTGGTCTCGAACTCCTGACTTCAGGTGATTTGGCCGCTTCAGCCTCCCAAAGTGCTGGGATTTCAGGCGTGAGACATTGTGCCCGGCTGCCAGATTGGCCTTCTTTGTATGGCTGTTTTAGCTTCTGCCCTCACACCTGATCTGATATTTTCCTGACTGCAATTATGTGTGTAGTAAGTCAATCAGTAAATACATAGAAGCTGAGGAGGACTGAATAGAGATAATCAAGGTGGATTAGGAGGACAGATCGTAGAAGACACAACAGGGGAAATAATGCAGAGTAAAAGTGAAAAAGTAAAAGAATCAGAGAAAGCCTGCAGAGAAAATAAAGGCCATCCCTCCTTCACAGGCTCATAAGCAGCCTGATGTGCACATACTATATATCATAGTTAATATTAATGAAGATCTTATAATATTCCAGGCCATTCCATTCCAGTGTTTTCCATTCAGTTTCCCATTTAATCTTCTCAAAACTCCTATGAATGATAGCATTACGATCTCCATTCCCAAAGATTCAGAGTGGTTAAGTAACGAGGCTGGGATAACACAACTTGGAAAATGGAAGAGCTGCGGTATAAACCCAGCTGACTCCAAAGCCTGCAGGCATGTAGCCAGTGAGCTATGACATTTGCGAGGCCCAAACCGATCAGGTAACCCAACTGTTTGTGTTATTTATAAGTCTGTTCTCATGGTTGCGGTGTCTGGGGTCTAATATGTATTGCAGTATCTAATTATGAATTGTACCTGGAAACCGGAAATCATGTCTGCATAACCTCTACAAGATTCTGTGAGATCTGGTTGTGTTTCTCTTTCCTGTGCTATCCGTCACCTCTTCTGCTCTACAGCTATCCAGCAACATTTGCCTTATTTCTTAGCTGTACCCACTTTTGGTCCTCAGGGTCCCTGTGTCCCATGGATCTCCTGTTTTATGTGGATGCTTCCAATATCATCTCCACCTGGTTTTCAAACCAGGAAGCGTCTTCCCCAAAACCAAGAAATGAATTCCACTTCCACCAAGGTCTTTTGTCACTTATGCCGGGTCCCTGCCACTTACCCTCTGATTTTCTTCTGATTCTTAAAAGCACAGCAGTGGCTTGGGTAAGAAAGGTCAGCCCGTGTGAGGTGAAGGAAACTCAAGGAAAGTGGAAGTTTCTTAAGAGTCCAGGTGTTTCTTGCTATCAGTTCCTTCAGGTGCTCCAGGCCTTTGGATGGAAGGGCAGTAACACTGGTATGAGACACGTCCCTGGGAGGTAGAGAACAGAAAAATGCAGAGAGGTAGTGAGCAGCCAGGGCCTTCTCAGCCTTGGCCAGAAAGTCAAACAGGCCTGAGGTAAATGGGGAGATGACATGCTCCTTTCTTATACTGAGTACAGAAGCTGAGCTCCTGGTCTAAGGAGGGATGGATATTAGGCTCCTAAGTCTGTGTTACAGGAACTCCTTGGAATTCCAGTATCCATCAGTACAAATGCTATTTCTACGGTCATTTTATTCTATCCATCACAATACACACAAACCCTTGGAATCAGAGAGAGATGTCAATTTTACTCTGCAACATGCCACCATGTGATTATGAAAGGGTCTCGAGAGGCGAGAGAAATAAAGTAGAACAAAGACAAAGGGGCCTACCTTGCTATCAGCCGCTGTGGGGACTAGAGTTTGGGGACTGATAAACTGATCACTGATATGAATCAACATCAGTACCATGAAAATCTGATAATGATGCAGACCTCGGAGTCATAACCAGTTACACTGGGAATTCATGACTGAAAACAATTCCCCTGCCCCCACCCCTCCAGTGTCTTTAGAAGACTATAAATCAATTCTTGGAAAGAAAACTCAAATGTTGATATTAACAATGTGAAATCAGATTCAAATCAGTTCCGAGAACAATGGGGTAGGGGGTGGCGGTCAGGCTGGGAACAGTGTAGACATCAGTGTTAGTTACTAAAGTAGAATGAATTCATGGCATTAGTGTGGCATTCTCTGCTCTTTTCTGAATCCCAAAGGGTCCAGGTTCCATGTCTTGCTCCATCATTTTTATTGGCACCATTAATAGCTTGAATAAATCCGTGAATATTTAACCTAATATCCCTCCTATTTTATATTTTGTCAATTAAAATATTCCTCATAGAAGATAATTCCATTTAAAATATTTAATATAATTAATAGTATCCGATTAGCGAGTGAATTCCATTATTTTCAATTTCTTCCCCCACATCACTGTCATTGGACTTAGCTGGGATTTACATTCTCAAGGTTCAAGGCCTTCAGAACATGAAGCTCATGTATTAACCCCATTCTCATCACAGGGCTGTCACTCTTGTGAGGAAAGTGTTGGTGCGGTTGCTATTTTGTTTTGTATTTAATTAAAAAGTATATATAATCTAGCATTTCCCAAATTTGACTGGTGGTAAGAATTACCCTTGGCGCGGCCGGGCGCGGTAGCTCGCGCCTGTAATCCCAGCACTTTAGGAGGCCAAGGCGGGTGAATCACGAGGTCAGGAGTTCAAGACTAGCATGGCCAACATAGTGAAACCCCATCTCTACTAAAAATACAAAAGTTAGCCAGGTATGGTGGCATGTGCCTGTAGTCCCAGCTACTCAGGAAGCTTAGGCAGGAGAATCGCTTCAACCCGGAAGGCGGAAGTTGCAGTGAGCTGAGACCACGCCATTGTACTCCAGCCTGGGTGACAAAGTGAGACTCTGTCTCAAAAACAACAATAACAAAAAATACCCTTGGCGCTTGTTTCTGTATTATCCCCAGGTGATTTTTAACATTAGACATTTATAAACTGGCATAAATAAACACCTTTGCAGTTAGTGAGAGAGTGGAGGGACTTTTGAGCCAGAGTTAAGCACAGTTGTGAAGCAAATGAAGCTGGGTTTGCTCTCCTGCCTCATCTGTCCTTTTTGAGGCATGTCTTTCTCTTTTAGCCATGCTGTCTTCAAGGTGTGGCCATCTTTCAATTCCAGCTTTCTAGAAGCATCTTAGGTTGCTCTTCCCAGCGATGCTTTCATGTCAGAGCATCTCGTGGCTCATTTCCTTGCTTTGTTGTCTGCTAGATACACTGATTGTGTGTGTTCATCTGAAAGAGTTGATCCAAGTAATGTGCTTGCATTTTAACACATTATTTCTTGAGAAAACATGTTAGTAATTATTTCAGTTACTGCATGACAAAACACCCCAAAACTAAGCGGCATAAATCAACAATATTTTTATTATGAGCATAAGTTTTACGGATCATGAATTTGAACAGGGAATGGTGGGGATAGGTTGTCCCTGTTCTGTGATGTCTGGGGCGTCAGCTGGGAAGATCTGGAGTCTGGGATGACTCAATGCCTGGGTTGGGATTATCCACAATTTCTTTCACTGGCATGTCTGGTGCCAGGGCTGAGGTGACTCAAAGACTGAGATCAGCTGAGACTGTTGCTGTGGCTACTCCAGGTGGCTTGACCTTCCCACATTACATCAGCCAGATTCTAAGAGAACTATCAAATTCAAGGGCAGAGGACATACAGTCCACCTCTTAATGGGAAGAGTGTCAAAGAATTCGGTGCCTTCTTGTAAAACTGCCCTAATGATCTAAGTGATGGAGACAGCATTGAGGCAGATAATTTGGGGAAAAACTGGCAGTTTATCACTCTGCAAATCAGCATTTCTAGTCCAGGGATCACTCTGGACCAGCATCAGAATCATTTGTAATACAGATTGAGACATGTCCCAGACCAAATGAATTATTATCTCTGTTTGTGGAGCCTGGGAATCTGCATTACTTAAGATGCTCTCCAGGTGATTCAGAAGCTGGTTTCAATTCTCAAAGCATTTTTATGAAGCAGGCAGATACTAAAATTCAGACAAAGAAATATCTCTTTGTGTCCAAAGAGATACAGTGAACCAAGGGTGGCGTCATAACTATCATTTGGGTCTAGAGAACTCAGCTTCAGTGTCCCAGGAACTAGACTTCACTTTCAGGTCTTTGGAGTCTTTGAACACAGATCCAGGTGCAGTAACTCTCCATGGACTCAGTAGGAAAATGGGAGGGAAGATTTGATTCCAAAGTTTGTCTGAGTATGTGTAATGATGTATCCCAGGTGGCCTCTAAGTTAGGTCCCACTCGGGCTGAACTAGGAGGGTGCTTGGTCAGGCAAGGAGAAAGTACGTGTGGGGAAATGTGGATAAACCTTATGACAAAAACATTTATCACACAGTGGGTGCTTGGCATATGGTAGGTCCTCAGTAATTGTTAATTTCCGCCTTGTCCCAATTTGAAGTTTATCTGAGCTCAAGCCAAAAGCAATGAAGTTGGCAAATACAGCTCCAGTCCAGACCTCAACTTGTAGATCCAATTGCTTATTTGATATCTCCACCTGGGTGCCTCACAGGCATCTCCAACTTAATAGGTCCTTTCAAAACTTAACTTTTCATCCCTTGCCCTCAGATCAACCTGCTCCTCCTCTATTTCCCCCCAACATGGTAATTGACACTCTCATCCACTTGACTGCTCAAATTAGTAACCTTGGAATCACTACAACATGTTGGATTTCCTCAAGACCATTGTCCCATCCACCTTTAATCTTGCAAACACCTATGATTCTGAACACTCCAAAGGAATCTCAAATCCATGTATTTGCATCTCCAGTGTAAGCTTTCTAGTCCAAGCTAACATTATGTCTTACTGCAATATCTTTCCTGTCCAGTTTTATTCTTTTTCAATCCATTCCTCACATAGTAGCCAGAGTAATCATAACATATGAAGTGAGTAATGTCACTTTCCTGCCTAAAGGCCTACAGTGACTTCTCAATATACCATGAATAATATCCGTGCTTCCTGCCACGCCCTTTAAGCTCTTGCAGATCTAGCACTGGACTACCTCTGTAACCTCATCTCAGAGTTCTAAGGCCACTTACAGGCAAAATTAGAATCTATTATACTTGAAGACATCTTAATCCTTACTTGTCATAGTTCTAAGTATCCATTAGGCATGCTGCACCTTAAGTGCTCCTGTGCACTCCACCCACAGTATCTCTGCATTTACAGGGTCAAGCCGGGGGAACAACCGCCTTTTTTCTTTTTTGATTTAACCACCCTTGCAGTGATCTGCAGTTTTAATCAGACAGTCTGGTTGCTATCAGACAGAAAGGTAGGAGATCCTCTATACTTTCCTATGGATCTAGCACTGCCTGTCCACCCAAAATATCTCAAATATAATGATTCTTGCCTCGAAGCCTACTGGAATTTCTTTATTTCTTGTCTTCCATCTATCATTTTCCAGGGCTTAAAGCTTCTATGTCCTTGTGGAGTCTCTCTGGCCCTTGCCTTACATTCATGCTGTGAATATTTACAACAACATGAAATTGTGCTGGAACTCCCCCACCCCATGATCAGATGTCAGCCCAGCTGTTTGCACATCTACAGTTTCATTGCTACCACCTTAGTTTAGGTCTGAACTATATTTCACCTGAGTTTTGCCAAAACTTCGTGACTGGTCTCAGAAATCTTCCACTATTCCGATCTTAGGAACTCAGGAAAGAATGTTTTTTCTAAAGGACATTAGGAAAGACTTAGGAAAGAATGTCCTTTCTAAAACACAGATCTTATCATATTGCTTTCCAGCTTGAAATCCATGCCTCCTATAATATCTACAGATTGAAGTTCAAGTTTCCTAGGAGACTATTTCCCCCCCTCCCCAATGGGAGTCTCTTTCTGAATCTTGTGTCATCTTTTTTCTTGATTTTCTCTTCTAGAGCACGTTTTCAAGTAATTTCTTAGGCCGTGTGAGGGAGATATTTTCTGAGTCTTTTGACTTGTTATTACTTCTGGAAGCTTCTCAGACCTCTTTATCCCTGATGTGACATTTCATGAAAGTGTACCTTGATAGGAATCTTTTTCCATTTATTATAATGGGCACTGGGGGAAGAGAGGCCCCTTCAATCTGAAGACCTTTGTCCTTCACCTCTGGGAAATTTTCTTGTATTGTTTCTGGGATAACTTATTCTCATTTTATCTGTTTTGTCTCTGGAATTCTTAATAAGAGGAAAAGTCACCTCCTGGTCCCTCAGACATATCTCCATCTTTTGTTGGAATTTTCTCCTATTACTTTTATTATATTGCCTGGTAAAATTCCTTGAGTGCATCTTCCATCTCTTCTATTAAATTTTTAATTTTAGCTTCATGAGAGCTGGAATACTGCCTGCTCTGTTTATTGCCATATTTTTGGTACCTAGACTGGTGTTTAGCCAACAGAAGACTCTCAATATGTACTTGTCAAATACTTGAATAGATTTTTAAGAGAACTTTCTTGTGTTCTGTTCCTTTTAAAAACAGCGTATTTGGTCGGGCATGGTGGCTCACGTCTGTAATCCCAGCACTTTGGGAGGCCGAGGTGGGCAGATCACCTGAGGTCGGGAGTTTGAGATCAGCCTGACCAACATGGAGAAACCCGGTATCTACTAAAAATTCAAAATTAGCCAGGCATGGTGGCACATGCCTGTAATCCCAGCTACTTGGGAGGCTGAGGCAGGAGAAAATCGCTTGAACCCAGGAGGTGGAGGTCGCGGTGAGCTGAGATCGCACCATTGCACTCCAGCCTGGGCAACAAGAGTGAAACTCCTAAAAATAAAAATAAAAATAAAAGAATAAAAAATAAAATAAAATAAAAACAGCATATTTGAGGAAGCATACCCCTTTGTTTAGGATCATGGGTTTTAAATTCACACCATCTGGACTTAAATCCTGGCTTCTGCACTTACTTTTAGTCACTTAAACTTTGCGTGCTGCAGTTTCCTTGAGTTTGTTGAACAGTAGCTCTTAGTGTCTTCTCAATAAATATTAGCTGTTATTATTATTATATATTTATTATTATTATCATGATTATTATAGTAATAGGGATGAAATGTGTTCTCAGATTTATCTCGGGTCCTTAATTATTGGTCCTTTCTCATTTCTGTGGTGTCTTTGATTTCTCCAGGCTTATTTCCCCCGCTTTGTGTATCTTGGTTTTGATCTTCCGTGTTAGGAGCATTCATTGACTGGTGATCTCTGGTTGCACACTTCATATTTAAGAGGATGCTTTTCTGTTGGCAGACTTTGCTTTAGGGTAATTGTGTAGGGAGCTGGCCATTATGCTGGTAGACCCTAAAGTGCCAGAATGTGAATGTCTTTTTTGTTTTAGGATTTCTCAACTTCTTCAGCTTATTGAGGAGGTACTTAGCTGTTAGAATTCTGCATAAATAGAGTAGAGGATTAATGTTTCCAGATATAAACTTTCAGTTAACTCTTCTGTTTTCAGTCCCATGTCTTACTCTTACCACATGCCGTACCCATCACCTCTAAGTCCCATTCCTCCCAGAGATTTTACAGGGCAAGACAGCAGTCTCTGACTATGCTCCCTCTGAGTACTGTGAGTTTTGCCTTCCTTCTCTTCTGTTTTCCTTCATTCTGAATTCTGTAGCTCTTCAGGCCATGGATGGGCTCTCACCTGTCTTCTGTGAATGTATGTATAGTAAAAATTCTTGTGGATGTATAAATAGGAAAAATTCCTTTCTCATCTTTTTAAGGGGATCTCAGGAGGGAGAGAAAATAAAATCTTAGGTTTAATGCTTCATTGTAACTTTTAATCACCACTGTATTTAGCACACAGAACTGTGCAAGAGCTTGGAACAAATACTTGTTGAGTACTGAGCCACATTTGATAGTCTCCCAATTCTGGAGTTGTTGGAGAATAAATCTCAGTCTGAAGAGATCCTCAAACTCAACAAGTCAGGAATCATTTTAAGTTATTTGAGGCTGTATTTTTTCCTACTCACCCAAAGTTTTGTTTGATTACTTCAAATCCAGGATTTTTATTATTATTTATTTATTTACTTATTTATTTATTTGAGATGGAGTCTCGCTCTGTCGCCCAGGCTGGAGTGCAGTGGTGTGATCTCGGCTCACTGCAAGCTCCCCTCCCGGGTTCATGCCTATCTCCTGCCTCAGCCTCCTGAGTAGCTGGGACTACAGGCACCCGCCACCACGCCTGGCTAATTTGTTTGTATTTTTAATAGAGACGGGGTTTCACCGTGTTAGCCAGGATGGTCTCGATCTCCTGACCTCGTGATCCGCCTGCCTCGGCCTCCCAAAGTGCTGGGATTACAGGCGTGAGCCACCGTGCCCCGCCTAGGATTTTTAAATAATGTACCTTCTTTCCTAAAATAAACCTGTCAACATGTAGTATTTTTTTTTCTGAGTAAGAAGAATATAAAGAGTTGTTATGGGTGATGAAGGGGTCTGAAATCACTTATGGATGTAGCCATATCGATAGAAACCTACAAGCTGGAGGGCTTCCCTCTGTTTTGTTGACTCTGGCACTCTCTTCAAAGAGCTCATCAAGCAATGGGCATTGAACTCCATGAGAATTTGTCTCTAGCAAGTATTTACTTGTAAATCAGAATGCAGCTGAGCTGAGTCTGGCAGATGGTTTGAAGTCTAATTGCCTAGGTCGTGGGAATAATCTCGAGTTAAGTGTCTAATGAAAGTAACAAGACCTGAATTTGGAGACAGTGAGTCCTGCAGTGTTATATACAGAGAAGAATATCATGAGATTTTAATGATGCCAGGGGAAAAAAAGAGCTAACTATGTTTAATGTCATAGGAAGAGCAAATTGCACCTCAAAAGCAATTATGTACTCTAGTATCCCCAAACATTGGAACTATTTTTATTTTTTGAGAGATATTTGGTCATTGATTATTATTTAAGATTAACTTATAATGAACTCAATTGCAAATTAAAGAAGCGCTAATTGGCTTGCCAGTGTTCCAACAGCAATTGCAAGTGGCTTTTCTGTTTGCTTGTCATGAAAGTAAGTTTTCCCAAAGGTCAATATGTAGAAGCTGCTCCATTATAAATGTGCAGTTACATCTGTAAATTGGTAGATGAAATGCATCTAAGAGCAGAAAGATTAATTTACTGTTTAAAATGCAATGTAATTAATTTATGAATACTGAATTGAAAAATAAGTTAAAGAAGTTTAAAAGGTATACACTGAAGACAGTGAGCTTATCTATTAATATGTTTAAATAATTTAGAAATGCAATATGCATTTATTTAGCAAGTACAGAATGTATTGATTGCTGTCTAGGTCTCAAGTATAGTTCTAGAAGCTAGGGCTATAGCAGTAAACTAAACAGGCAGAAATTCCTGCTGTCCTCATGCTTACATTCTAGTGGAGAGAAAGGTAACTTTTTCTTAAAAAGTGAAGATACATAGTATGTTAGATGACAATGATAAGCACTATGGGGAAAAGGAAAACAGGGAAGAGAAAAGGCAGAGACCAGGAGTGGGTCACAATGAGAGATGAGGGGACAGTGTCAGGGAAGGCCTCATTGAGGAGATAGTTGAGGAAATGTCTGAAGGAGGTGAGGGAGACAGCCAAGCTGATACCTGGGGCAAAAGCATTGCAGGCCAAGGGACCAGCAGTGTAAAGACTGTGAGGAGTGCACCTGGTATGTTTGAGGAAGCAAGGAGGCCAGTGGCCTTGTAGGCTGTCAAAAGAACATTGCATTTTCCTGGAAGTGAGATCAAAAGGCTGCAGAGGAATGGTATAATCTGACTTATTTAAAAAGGATCATGCTGCTGCTTTGAAAATAACCAGAGTGAGCAAGGGGTAGAAACAGGGAGACCAAAAATAGAGAGGATGGTGCTTTGGACCAGGGTGGTAGCAGTGGAGACACTGAAAATGGTTGGAGTTTGTAGGTATTTGAAAAGTAGAGCCATTGGGACTTTCTGATGGATTGGATATGGGGTATGTGAGAAACAGAAGAGTTGAGAATGACTCCAAGATTTCTAGTCTGCAGCTGGGAGAATGAAGTTACCATTTCCTGTGATGGGGAAGGCTGCAGGTGAGGTAGGTTTGGAGAGAATGATCAGAAGTTCACTTTTGGGCATGTCAAGTTTGAGATGCCTATTGGACATCCAGATGGTGACGGCAGGCAAGTGGTGTTTTATGAGCATAGAATTTGGGAGAATTGTCTGGACTGGAGATTTCTATTTGGGTATCATAGGCTTTAGGTAAAGCCATACAAGTGGATAAGATCACCAAGGAAGTGAATAAAGATATAGATAAAAAGAATATCAAAGATGGAGCCCTGGGGCACTCCATCTTTAAGAGATCAGGAAGAAGAGGAAGAGCTAGAAAAACAGAGTAGGAAGGAACAATCAGAGGTATGGATAAAAACCAAGAGAGAGTAGTGCCTTGGAAGCCAAAAGAAGAATACATTCCAAGGAGGATGGAGTCAGCAACTGAGTCAAATGCTTCTGAAATAAGTACTAATTGGCCATTTGATTTAGCAACCGTGGAAGTCACTGTTGACATTGTAAAGAGAGTTTTAGTGGCATGGTGGGAAGTGAAAACCTGATTGGAGTAAGCATAACAGAAATTGGGATAGTTGCTGCAAAAAGGCACAGATAAATAGGGCAGTAGGTGGAAGCAGATATAAAGGAAGGGGTTTTAAAAATTATAAATATTTCAGTATTTTCCTAAAAATTAAGTAATCTTTTTAAAAGAAATAAAATCTAAAACAATAACTCTTTAAGGCCATGTAATATTCAATCAGTTTTCCAAGAAAGGCAAGGTAGTTCTTACCTTGTTTAAGTCAGATCCAAATAGATATAGAAAAGGTATCCAATTGATGCCTCTTAGGTGTCTTTTAATCCATATTCACAAAATATTGTTTTAAGATGGAAGAAACTACAGCATGTTTACACACTGATGGGAGATAATTTAGTAGGGAGGGAAATACAGATGATTAGGAAAGAAGGGAGAGGATTGCTGAAGCGATGCCCTTGAGTTTTTGAGAGGGGATGGGATCTAGGGCCCCAGTGAAGGGGCCAGCCTTAAAAAGTGACTTAAAATACAGAAAAGAGGAGAAAGGATGTGGGTGTAGATGCAGGAAGATGGGTAGATGTGGTAGTGGGACATGAGGAGTTCTCTTTGGATTGATTTTATGCTCAGTGAAATGGAAATCAAGGTGATCAAGTGGACATGAGAATGAGGAAGAGGACTAGAGAACTGAAGAGAGGGGAGGCCATAGGACACGGTCATCCAATAGAGTGGGAGAGGGAATGGGGAAGTGGGATGTAATCGCTGTGCAGCAGGTAGAGCCTGCTTTGGGTGAGTGATTTAAGGTGAAACCACTTGCCATGTTCAGCTGCAAAAGCCCAGGCCTGCAGCAGGTGGGTGGTTAGACCTAATCAGGGTTGGACTTGGCCAGAAGAGGCTGATGAGACAGAGAGGCAAGGTAGTTAGTTGGCTGCGTATACAAGTCAGTGTTTTTAATGATGGAACATGGCATTTAAGCTGCCTAAGGAAAGAGTGAGGATATGAGGGAGGTGAGAGACAGTGAAATGTTAGTAACAGACTGTAGATCCTGGCAGAACCAAAAAATTGAAGGATTAATGTATTCTAAGGAAAGAGATAGAAAGAGAGCAGGATGTTTAAGATTAAGGTTATGGAGGCTCTGTAGTCATTGGTCATGACAGGTCTAGTGAAGCCTGGAAGTACAGTGGAGGGCAGGCTTGTTGTGGGAGTGGAGCTCAGAAGTCAAGGTATAGGAAAGATAATCCATGTGGATATTGAAATAAATAAAGTTAGGACAGGAGCAGTGTTGGAGGGAAAAAAATGATGTATATAGGGTTAGGGACTATCCTCTGTTTCAGTCATCCCTGTGGGTCTTGGAGCATATCCTCCATGGTTAAAGGGGGTACCACTGTAGGCAAATGTCTAGAACGTCAGATGGTAATAAGCATCATGGGCAAAAATAAAACGGGGGAGTGGGATGAAGAGTGGTGGGCAGCTTTCGAATTTAAATAGCGCATTCAGGGAAGACCTCAATGAGAAACTTACCCTTAAGCAAAGACATGTATCAGGCAAAGGAGCCAGCTATGGATATCTGGGGAGAGGGTTCTCTGGCAGACAAAACAACTAGTGCCCAACCCCTAAGGTGGGAACATGCCATGTATCCTATTCAGTGTGGCTGGGGTAGAACCAGGAAGAGGAAAGAAATAGGAGGTAGGATGAGAGACTACGTGGCGTGGGTGCGCGACAAACAGCATAGGTCTTTGAAGGCTGTTTGTGAGGACTTTGTCTCTTTAAAAATGAAGATGATAAACCACCACTGGAGGCTTTTAAGCAGAAACTTAAGAAAATGATTAAGTAAAGTTGCAGAATTACAACAGATACAAGAATAATCTTACATAAAAAGGGTTGACGTGATGTACCAGGAAGAGATTGTGTTTTAGAGTTAGTTAATACTGAATATCTATCCTAGTATTTCCCTTACGGCCAGGTGACCTCGCGGGACTTACCTGATATCTCTGCACCAGTTTCCTTATGCGTTAAATAGGAATAAGAATACTTTCTATTGAATACTTAGGCCCAAAATGATAGACTGTAAAGAACCAAGCACAATGCTAATGCTCAAAAATGACTTATTATTAATAAGAAAATTCCTGTCTGACTATTCAGAAAATTGATCAGAAATTATGAATCATTTCTCAAAGTCTATGTGTACAAATAAAATTGCTTTGTAACTCAGATATTACTATGATCATTTCTTATAAGCCTCTACTTTCCATGATCTATGAACTCTTTCAGCATTTACTATTGCAACATAATGGATTCTGCAACGGAAAACTGGCATATACTGTAAGTTGGTGAGTCAGCATTCTACCACACAGTGACAAACGGAAACCAGGGCAATTTGTAGTCCATTTTCACACTGCTGATAAAGACATACCAGAGACTGGGTAATTTATAAAGAAAAAGAGGTTTAATGGACTCACGGTTCCACATTGCCTCCTGCCTCACAGTCATGGCGGAAGGCACAAAGCAAAAGGCAAAAGGCACAAGGCACGTCTTACCTGGCGGCACGCAAGAGAGGAAATGAGAGCCAAGTGAAAGGGGGAACCCCTTATACAACTATCAGATTCTGTGAGACTTATTCACTACCACGAGAACAGTATAGGGGAACCGCCTCCATGATTCAATTATCTCCCACTGGGTCCCTTCCACAACATGTGGGAATTGTGGGAGCAACCATTCAAGATGGTATTTGGTTGGGGACACAGCCAATAGTCAGATGCTGAAACACAAGCATAGCCTCCTCCTCAATGTCGAATCCCCTCCCTTCTCAACCTCACAACCCCTAACCACACCCAAAATATCATCATCATAGAGGCAAAAGGGTCAGGCTCAATGCTACTTGTGTGAGATAAAAGGTCCACTTTTTTTTAAGTGTTTATTTCTTTTAGACTCAGAGGCAGAATGTAATTAACAAGATGGATTTCCATGTCCTGGCAGAGATAGTGTGTCATATGACAATGCTTCATTATTTCCTCCCACCTGTTCCAGGAGTGAACTCCCAGAAGAGTGAAAACATTTATTACCCATCCACATTTACTTGGGAAGAACTGTGTGCCTAATTCTACATGCTAAAAACTGCTTTTTGTGTTTCTGTTTGTAGGTTATTTATTCAAAAATTTAATCCAAGGTTGATTTATACCTCTCATTATTTAGCCTGTTGCCAGCATCCTCTAATTAATTGTAAAATCACAAGTAAAACCTGCTACAGAACATAGTACATATGGCTTTTGCTTTACTATTTGGTCCTATGCAATCTTGTTTCACTTCTTTCGTTATACAGATAATTGAGACTTGAAATGGGCAAAATCACCCAAAATTGAGAAGAGTGGTGTGGAGAAGTCAGAATCTTTTGGGGTTGGAAGGCTGAAATCAAATTTATGTAAAAATAGCACAGAGCCTAGCAGGTACTCACTAACAGGTAGAGTTATTTATACATAAAATTGCAAAGAAGGAACAGTGAAGAAGTAATTATTGTCCTACTTGCTCAACAAAGAACAAACTTCAGATTCTTTACTGTTAAGAGCTCCTGGTTAAGGAGGGATAATTAGTTAATAAAATGGTTCAGAATTTACAAGGTTTAGAACATTTTGGCAGTGTTGTTTTCCTAGGATTCATTCTCAGCAAAAATTCTTTTATGCTCTACCAGTTTTTATCAAGGTAAAAAGCCATTACTTAAATAAGTAACTTTAGCAAAACCATGCTAAAGAAATATTTTATGAATTTATGAATTATTTTTAGAGAAGAAAAGCTACTCTAGTTTACTTTTTGGCCTGGCATAGATAGGAAACATTTACTCAGACTGAATCCCCTGATATAAAATGCATGACCATTTGAGGCCATTGCTCTAGACAGTGGCTGCCGGTGTTTTGGAGAACTTTTACTTAAAGTAAAAATCTTTCGGGGATGATAGTAGTTGCACTGTTAGTCAGTTGAAGAAGTACAAAGGTTTGTATGATTTTGAGGATTTTTGCACTAACTGCTTTATCCCTCTCCCACCAGCAGGCAGCCCACTAGTTGGGGACAGCTCTACAAATAATTTCTCCAATAGTTATGAAAGTAACATTGCCAATATAGATTGCTGTGATTTAATATATTAATTCTTTTTTCTCATAATAGTGGCTATGGTAGTAGGAGATGCTACCGATCAATAAATTAGGATTTTGGGGAAACCAAGCATCCTGAGTTGTCAATGTGAAAATTCCTAGGGCTGAAGCAGACCATTCCCTGTTCTTGTCAAGAAGTCAGCATGCACACCATTCTGGAAAGATCATTGCCTACTCTCTCTCTTCAAATTCTTTCATGATTTTCCTCACAGCCCCTTTGCTGTGCCTCTGGGGATGTGGGCGTGTGACTTAGGAGGGATGACCTACTTCAGTTGCTTCCCTAACAACTCAGGTCCTTTGACATGGGTCTGGCTTGGTGCCCAAGCTAGGCAGTGCAAGATGTCAGTTTGTCTTGTGTTTGCAACTCATTTCACAGTCAGTGAGCAGGGCAGCCTAGCGTGCAAGCCTCCCCTGGGTTTGCGTCTGCAAGAGGTTCCCTTCTCCGAGGGAGCTGCACCAAGAGCTTCACTTGGTAAGCACAGAAAGAAAGTCAAGGAGCTCCAGGCTGATGAGGTATTTGGAGCTCAATTTCCCTCCCATCAGAGGGAGATCCAGTCCCTGTCAAATTGCCAGGAAGTACAGATTAGCAGTCCCAGCTCAGTGGCTGTGACAGAGGTATCCAGGAATAATACAGTCAGGGCTGAGGTGAATTGAGGGCCACAAACTTTAATCTGTTATGCAACTGTTACTACTACTTCCACAGGGGCCATCCTTACCTGCTGAGGCAGATTAGGTTGTCCATAATACGATTTCAAAACACCATTCCAACCCTATCCTTTCGCCTGAATTATGTTATTTTTTTCCCTCTGAACACATCCCATATTTTCCTATAGACGTGGCTTTGTTTTCTCTCATAACTCTATCACTGTTGCAATTCTGCCCCTCACCTGAAGCTCATCTCAAATACTATCTCCTTTAATAAAGCTTTTGCTGATCACCCTAACTAGAAATGGCGTGTTCAGTCTCTAAATATCTCCTATGGCTCTTTTTACATTAAACTTATGTTACAGTTACTTATTCACATTTCTCCTAAATTTGACTGTAACCTTTTCAAAGCAGAGGCTGTGTCTTATCCTTATAACTACTGGACCTCAATAGGTGCTTAGTGAAATGCCTGTGGAATAAGTGAGTAAATGGACCATTTCTACTAGGGTTGGCAGAGAGCTGGTGGTCAGGACCAAAACTGATTTTATTTAGGTCAAAAATTTTATTCTGGAACACAATTGAACAATATAAAGACAAAAATCCAATAAAAATGGGCGAAAAATTTGAACAGAAACTGGGTGAAAGAAAATATACAAATAGCTGACAAGTGCCTGAAAAGATGCTCAACATCATTAATAGTAAGGGAAACATAAATTAAAACCACAATGAGAGACCCACTAGAATGGCTAGAATTAAAAAAAATGACAATTAAAAGCACTGGCCAGTATAAAATGCTCATACCTTGCTGGTGAGAAAAGAAAATGAGACAACCCTTTTAGAAAGCAGCGTAGCAGTGTTTCCTGTAAAGTATACGTAAAGACATATATATAGAGAGAGATATACATCTATCCTATTACCTGTCAATTACTACTAAATTTTTATATTAGAAACATAGCATGTCTATGGGAGGTAGGGTGAGGCATGAGGGAACTTTCTGGATGATGAAAATGTTCCAAGTCTTAACCAGGCTAGAGTAATATAGCTTTGTCAAAACGCATCAATCTGCACACTTAAAAAACTGTATATGTTATTGTATGCAAACACATATTGTATTTAAAACGTGTTTGCTCAGGATCATCCTAGAAAATAATGTATTCACCTGTGTTCTTCAGGCATGCAGGAAAGGACTCTGCCACAAATTTTCAGCCACCTAATAGTATTATCTTGTGAAGATCATGAAGAGTTTTAAAAAAAAGAAAGAAAAAAAAACAACAAGAAATATGAGTGTGCCATGACCCTTGAATTAATTTGATCAGCTAAAACCAAGAAAAGTTTATTTTTGAAGTTTATTTATGTTGATACCTGTAATGCAAACTCAAGGATATTATTACAGAGATTTCCTCTTCTTAGGAGGTACTTACTCAACAATATGCTAAATGCTGTATTAAAGTGGGTTACATAATTTAGAATTTAGAGAACTCTGATTATTATGAAAGGCATTGCATTTCAGTGTGTTCTTTTCTTTGAGATTAAAAACACCAAGAGATTCTCTTTCAAAATAAGATAAAAAGAAAACAAGGTAATCAAAAATGGAAAGTATAAAAATGGAAAATGAGATTGCATATCTTGATTAAAAATCAATCAAAAAACATTATACTTCCAAACTAAATTTAAAAGTCTTTTTGAAAAACAACAAGTATTGGATAATAGATCTTCTGACTCTAGATATTGCACCTGTTTTAAATTAGATTATCGTTTGAGAAGTGACCTTGAAAAACGCTGATTGAGTGGATAAGTTTGGTTTTCTTTTTGTTGACCATTAGACATGACTGTATTTAAAACCTTTATATAAACCTTGTATATAAAAACTTTTATGAGGCAGAAATATATATGGCATCTGATTCTCTTTTCTTTAGATGGAGTTTAAGATTTTCCAAGTTTGGCTTTTACAACAAATGACAATGAAATCATGGCTATTTGATATTTAGCTACAATTCATCCAATATTTATTGACCACTTTCTGTCTTCTGTTTTGAGGCAGGAAGGTTATAAAAAGTATAAGACACTGCTTATTTCCTCTAGAATCTTAAAGTCTAATTATGGAAAGAAGATATGTGGGAAAAAATAATGGAGATTTTGACAAAAGATGAAGACAAGAATTAAAGAGATGTCACACGTCCTTGCATGATTAGTTAACAAATTCATTTTCAGACAACAGTTATGCTTGGAAGTTCAGGAATGAGACTGGACTCTTCTTTGTTCATTTCTTACTTTTCTCCTATTGGCCTCTCACATGCTGACATCTCCATTGTCTTCTCTTCCTATGCTTTGTGGCTTTGTTATTAAATTAAGTGTTAATTTTTTTTTTTTTTTCCCTCAGACGGAGTCTTGCTCTGTCTCCCAGGCTACAGTGCAATGGTGCAATCTCGGCTCACTGCACCCTCCCCCTCCTGGGTTCAAGCGATTCTTGTGCCTCAGTCTCCTGAGCAGCTGGGATTACAGGTGCCTGCCACCGCTCCCAGCTAATTTTTGTATTTTTCATTAGAGACAGGGTTTCACCATGTTGGCCAGGCTGGTCTTGAGCTCCTGACCACAGGTGATCCACCCGCCTCAGCCTCCCAAAGTGTTGGGATTACAGGCATGAGCCACCATGCCCGGCCGAATTTTTATTAAAATAATGCATGGACCTATTTTTAAAAAGCCAATTATACTGGAATCTTGATAATACAAGAGGCAGCCCTTCCCTGCAGTCTGGTGTCTGATGTCCCAGAAGTAACCCCTTTTAACTTCTGGTATTTCCTTCCATAAGTGTAATTATTTCTTGATTTATTGGTTTTAGATTTTATCTACTATAGATTTAGATTTTACTCTACTATAGAAGATGAGGATTTGGCTTTCTTTTATCATCCCTCACCCCCACACATTTCCTCTCCTGACACACTCCTCTACTCTCCTGAAATAGTTTTGTGACATAGTTGGTTAAACCCATAGTCAGTACTTTGGTTATTGCAACTTTGCATATTATGCTTTCATTTCCTTTGTCATGTAACTGTTTTATTTTTATTTTTTATTTTTTCATAAGATGTCCATCTGTCTCTCTCTTTTTATTTGGGTGTCTTGGTTTGAACAAACCTCTTGCTAAGTTTTCTGCATGCTCCAGTGTTCTTTAAAACACCTCTCAAGGCTGGGGGCGGTGGCTCACGCCTGTAAATCCAGCACTTTGGGAGGCCTAGGCAGGCGGATCGCCTGAGGTCAGGAGTTTGAGACCAGCCTGGCCAACATAGTGAAACCCCGTCTCTACTAAAAATATAAAAATTAGCCAAGCGTGGTGGTGGGCACCTGTAATCCCAGCTACTTGGGAGGCTGAGGCAGGAGAATTGCTTGAACCTGGGAGGTGGAGGTTGCAGTGAGCGGATATCACAGCATTGCACTCCAGCCTGGGTGACAAAGTGAGACTTCATCTCAAAAAAAAAAAAAAAAGAAAAGAAAAGAAAAGAAAATCTGTTTCAAATCAGTTTTTCACACAATGAATTCCATCAAATAATCTATCAACCCATTTTTTTTTTTTTTTTTGGGACGGAGTTTTGCTCTGTCGCCCAGGTTGGAGTGCAGTGGTGCGATCTCAGCTCACTTGCAGCCTCTGCCTCCTGGGTTCAAGCAATTCTCCTATCTCAGCCTCCCGAGTACCTGGGACTACAGTCATGTGCCAACATGCCTGGCTAATTTTTGTATTTTTAGTAGAGACGGAGTTTCACCATGTTGGCCAGGCTGGTCTCAAACTCCCAACCTCAAGTGATCCGCCTGTCTCTGTCTTCCAAAGTGTTGCGATTACAGGCATGAGCCACTGTGCCCAGCCAACCCTCTTTTATTTCTAGAAGACCTTCCTCTTGGAGGAGTTTTCATTCTTCAGCTCTGATGTAGATGTCATGTTCTCAAGACTCCTAGGACCTCCCTTTGTGGTCATCTGGGATTTCTATTTGCTTCTTTCCTGTGTTGATCACTGTTTTAACAAAGTCCTCATTTTTCTCTTTCCTGGTTTATGCTCCAAGAAAAGACGAATAGGAAATCAAGGCTTTGAGACTTTGCATGTGAGAAAATGTCTTTATTTTATCAATCATACTTGATTGGTAGTTTGGAAATGACTTTCCCTTCAGAATTCAAAAGGTGTATTCTATCTATGGTCTTCTTCAATGTCACCATTGAGAAAGTTGATGGCATTCCGATTCTCCAGCCTGCACAGGTCACATGATTTCTCTGTCTAGACGCCTTTAATTTATTATTTTTATCCCATTGATTTCATGTGTTATGATGTACCTTCATGCCTTCCCACTTTTTTTTTCTGCCATATGGGTTCTCTGTGGGTCTTTTTATTCTGAAAATTCATTTTCTTTATTAATGGGAAATCTGCTACACTATTTTCTTTTTTAGTTTTTGTATTTTCTTCCTAAAACTTTTGTTAGCTGTGTTGTGGACCTCCTGGCTTGAATTTCTAATTTTCGTATTTTTTCTTTCCTCTATTTCATATTTTTTTTTTTGCCATCTCTACTGAGTGCTGTTTTTCCCTTTATCTTTAACAACTTCTGCTTACTTTTTTGGTTTTTGGCTTTCATGTTTTTAATTTTCAAAAGCTCTTTTATTATTTTCCGAATATTCCTGTATAAGGAATTATTTTGTGCATGTAGAACATTGTCTCTCTGAGGATATTTGTCATAACTTTTATGAAAGTTTCTTCTGGTTCTTGCATTGTCTCTGTTCCTTCCAAGTTCCTTTTTCTGTTTATTCTAGTCCTTGTTTTTCATGTCACCACTTCTATTCAACATAGTACTGGAAGTCCTAGTTAGAACAATTAGGCAATACAAATAAAAGGCATCCAAATCCTAAAGAAAGAGGGAAAACTGTCTCTGAGTGCAGATGACATTATCTTATACAGAAAACCCTAAAGCCTCCACCAAAAAACTGTTAGAACTAAGAAATGAATTCAGTAAAGTTACAGGATACAAAGTCAACCTACAAAAATCAGTTGTGTTTCTACATATAAACAAATAATAAGCTATGAGAAAAAGAAATAAATAAAACAATCCCATTTATAATGGCATCAAAACAAAACAAAAAATGGAATAAATTTAAACCAAGGGGGTGAAATATCTGTACACTGAAAACTATAAGACATTGACATTTTTCATGTCAATGGATTTCCTCAAAGGTCTGCTGGTTCTTGGATGTCTGTTCTTGTTTGTAAGAGAGGCCTATGGGAAGCTCTATGTGTGGAAGCTTATTGGCTGGTGGGCATTACTATGGTGAGTTTAAGAGACTATCAGTGATTCTTTTTTTAGGTTTTTTTTTTTTTTTTCTTTTCCTTGGGCCTGTCAGCTTCCTCAGTACTCTCATCTCTTACTTGGAGGGTATACATTCTGATGCCAATATTCTATGAATTGAGTGGATAAGAGGTTTGTTGTTCTTACATTTTGGAATGTAAATTTTCATATAATCCTGTTTTCAGAACAGTACCTGCCTTCTAACCCCAACTGTGCTTTTTCTCCTTGAGTCTTGGTGATGACATTTTAACAAAAAGAAAATTCTAGTCTTTTTCTGGGATGAGTAAGAAGTAGTGCTTGAGTGTGCAGAATGAGACCAACCAGCTTCAATGTCACCTATATTCTCATTTGCAGAACACTTAAGCTTTAATTGATAAAATATTTCCTAGATTTTGTGATTTGAATTAGCTTGCATTTTATTGATTTCACCCATGCAAGTACTTAGCGTGCAGCTCTCTCTTGGTTTTTGAAGACACTCATCACTTACTCACATGATCACCTTTCCTACTCTTTGTCATTAAAAATACATGCTTTTTAATTTATTTATATTTTCTCAGAAGTACTGGCCTTTTAATGTTGTTTAAAAAGGGATCAGGGAAAATCACATTAGTAGGGAGAGTTCAGAAGTCTCAATTCTATTCATTTTTTGAGATTTCCTCTATACCTGTATACCCTCATCACCAGCTATATTCCAAAGAATCTCAAATGTATCTCTAGCCCTGACCTCTATTGTGAATTTTGAACCCCCATATATCACTGCCTGCTTGCATGCATCATGGGACCTCAAACTAACTTTCCCTAACTGAGGAAATGGTGATTTCATTCTCCTAACTGCTCAGTCACAAATCGTTACAGTTCTCCTTGATTCCTTCCTTTCTCTCATCCACCATATTCAATCCATCAGCATGTCCTGTTGGCTTTACCTTAAAAAGTATAGTAAGGATCAGATTATTTCTCATCATCTCCACTGCTACTGCCTTAGTGCAAGCTACTTTCATCTCATGCCTATATTATTTTGGCATATTCCTAAGTTGTCTTCTTGCTTCCATACTTGGTCCCCTACAGTTTATTTTCAACACGACAGCCGGCATGTTCCTGTGAAACTTTGAGTCAGATTGTGACACACCTATGCTCAAAATGCTCCTATGGCTTCCCCTCTATCTAAAGAGCAAATCAAAACACCTGATGATGGCCTCTAAGACCATCCGCAAGTTGCTCCTGAAACCTATCATCTTTTTGATCACAGCTTTTACTTTTTTCATCCCTGTTTACTTCACTCTGTTTGAGCGGCAATAGCGTCCTTGCTATTCCTCAAATGCGCCAGGTATATTCTCACCTGGGGGTCTTTGCACTTGTCTAAAATGCTTTTTTCAGATTGTCCCCAGGTTTGCCCCTTTGTTTCTTTCAGATAATTTCTGAACTGTCACCTTCTTGATGAGGCTTTTCGCTCACTGTTCTTTAACGTAGTGACCCTCCCCTATTGACAGCACCCAGTGAAGAATCCCAAGCTTAGCAAGTCCTCATCAGTAAATGCTTATTGTACATTTTCAAAGGTTAGCTAGGGAGAGTTTAACCAGATTGATGGGAATGGATAGGAATGAGGGGGAGCAAGGAGAGAATTCCAGCTGGGTGAATGGCCAAATAAGAACTAAGATATGAGACCCCAAACTTAGAAATCATTCACATTCTCATGATACTTGTGAACAGATGATTTAACCAAAGGAGAAGATACAGGGGAGAAAGAGCCAGGACCCAGGAT